>NC_064417.1:33538197-33886697 GCF_023375975.1 Astyanax mexicanus
ACTCTTTGGCCTGTTTTTCTGCGTTAGAAATGCGCACTCTCTCCGCTTTTAGACTCTTTGGCCCGATTTTCTGCGCTAGAAATAGGCACCCTCTCCGCTTTTAGACTCTTTGGCCCGTTTTTCTGCGCTAGAAATGCGCACTCTCTCCGCTTTTAGACTCTTTGGCCTGATTTTCTGCGCTAGAAATGCACACTCTCTCCGCATTTAGACTCTTTGGCTCGATTTTCTGCGTTAGGAATGCGCACTCTCTCCGCTTTTAGACTCTTTGGCCTGCTTTTCTGCGCTAAAAATGCGCACCCTCTCCGCTTTTAGACTCTTTGGCCCGATTTTCTGCGCTAGGAATGCGCACCCTCTCCGCTTTTAGACCCTTTTGGCCCGTTTTTCTGCGCTAGAAAAGGCGAACTCTCTCCGATTTTATACTCTTTGGCCTGTTTTTCTGCGATAGAAATGCGCACCCTCTCTGCTTTTAGACCCTTTTGCCCCGTTTTTCTGCGCTAGAAATGCGCACCATCTCCGCTTTTAGACTTAGTTTCTTACACCTAGCGTTCAAACTTTGAATCTCACATTATAAAAACCTGCTTAACAGCGGGCCAACTTTCATTCTATTTCTAAAAAACCTCGCGGGCCGCTCCGAAAAAGGAAACGGGCCGCAAATGGCCCACAGGCCGTAGTTTGGACACCCCTGTTCTAGATTAAATACAGGCCTCGGTATCTTGTGAAAGGAAGATAAGATAAAATAAGTTGCTGTACAAATTGTAAAGTGTGTATATTGTGTATAAATATAAACATTAAACATTTTCCCGCTTTATAAAGTATCAGAACATACCAAGCCCTGGTCCTGAACCGGTCCAATGGCTTTATACTCTCTCCAATCAAACCGTGCAGGACAAGGTTTTGACCTGAGGTGACCGAATCGGGTCGAATTGTACTTGGGAACGACCTCAGGCCGGGCCCCGAGATATATATCTAAGAAAAAAAAAACATAAAATAGGTACTGAATCAAACTCTAACTCAAATTAAAAAGCAAAAACTGTACTACAGTGAAAGTATGGGTAACCTATCCCCATCTAATTCAATTCAAAAAGCAGAAAGTCTACTATAGTAAAGGAAGTATTGTTATTGTCTCATAAAACAAATAAATAACCAGCACAAATTGTATTACAGAGAATGTATGGGCACTGCATCTCTATTTAACTCAACTAAAAGGACAGTGCAAGTATTGGTATACTATCAGAACATAACTCAATTAAAAGAGCAGAAACTTTATCGTAGTAAAGGTGTACAGTAGGTGCTGTTTCACAATCTAACTCAATGAAAAAGGTCACAAACACTCCAATAGTGAAAGTATAAATAGTATGTTACAATCTCAATTAAACTCAATGATAAAAAGTAGAAACAATACTAAAGTGAAAGTTGCATTTGCAACATTGCTATTGTCTCATAACCCAAATAAATAACTAGCAAAAACTGTATTATAGAGACTGTATGGGCACTGCATCTCTATTTAACTAAACTAAAAGGACAGTGAAAGAATGGGTATACTATCAGAACATAACTCCATAAAAAAAAAAAACATAAAAAGTGTACTATAGCAGAATATGGATATAGTATCATAAACTCAATTAAAAGAGCAGAAACTGTACTATAGCCAATGTAAAGGGGCTGTATTGCAATCAAATTCAATGAAAATGGTCACAAAAACTCCAACAGTGAAAGTACAATCTCAATTTAACTCAATTTAAAAAGTAGAAATAAAACTAAAGTGAAAACATGGGCACTGTATCCAATTCTAACTCAATTCAATGAGCAGATAATTGCACTGTATTGAAGATATGGCTATAAAAGAGACTGCATGGATACGGCACATGTATTTAACTCAACTAAAAGAAAAGTGAAAGTATGGGTACAGTATCATAAACTAACTCAATTAAAAAAAGAGCAGAAACTGTAATAAATCTAACTCAATTTAAAGAGCAGATATTTCACTATAGTGAAAGTATGGCTATTATTTCACAACATAAATAAATTACAATAGAAAAAAACATCTCTATTTAACTCAAGTAAAAGGAAAGTGAAAGTATGGGTATACTATCAGAACATAACTCAATTGAAAGAGTGTAGAACGTGTACTATACTGAAGATATAGATAGAAAAAGTCACTAACATTCCAACAGTGGAAGTGTGGATATTATGTCACATATTATTATGTTATAGCTCAATTAAATTCAATTTAAATAGCAGAAACTATACTATAGTTAAAGTATGCATACCATATCCAAATCTTACTTAATCTTAATTAAGAACAGAAGTTGTACTATAGTGAAAGTACAGGTACTATATTATAACCTAACTCAACTAAGAAAGCAGAAACTGTAGTGAAATTATTGAAATTGTCACAATCTTCAATATGCTTAATTAAAAGGATGAAAATGTGTACTACTGTAAACTCTATTATAAGATCAGAAACTGATCTAAACTAAAAACGTGGGTACTGCATCACAATATAACTCAAATACTGTGCTACAGTGAGGAACCAAGCACAGACGTTATTCTCTCACTTGTACACTTATGATGCTGTGATATGACAATAAAATAATTTGATTTAATGAAATTATGGGCAGTGTGTCATACCATAACTCAATTGAAAGAGCAGAAACTGTATACGCAAACAATATGCACTATATAACAATAAAAAAATTACATAATAATCTAAATGTTAATAAATAATGCAAAACAGTCACCTTTGAACTGATGTGGTGAGAGGTGGGAGAACTGGTTGGGTCCGTATTTGGTGGGCTGCTTGTAGTTCTGGGAGTGTGAGTTCAGGAAGGCCTGCCTCTTGACTGAAGCCTGATAAATAATACAGAACAGAACCAGCAGCGTTACTGAAGGACACACTGTGTCCAGGAGGTCTGGACTTTCTATACAACAGAGTGGACCCATGCTGAGGTGCTTCAACCCCTTCAAGTAACTAATTACCATTCACATTAATTTAACATTGAACACTCCCACTGAGAGAACATGAAACACAGTACATAACAACAGCATTATCTTTAATAACACATGTTCAGCTCCTGGAGCAGAAATATTTTATGTTAGTTTCTTTCTGAATCAAAAACAATGAAGAACACAAACAAACAGAATTATTTCACGCTAGGCGGACTTTCTGTGGTCAAACTGGTCACCACAAACAGGGCATTGTTTTAAGAATATTATTGTTGTGTTGTGTTGGATGTAATTAAAAGTAATTAAAAACAGTGGGATTAAATAAGAAATCTATTTTGCACTACATGCAACACTTCATCAGAAACCTCACTCTTAGGACTCAACTTGCTTGTATTTAACTATGCGGAAAATGGTTCTAAAAAGTAACCAGTGACTAAAACCACAAAGTACTGTAGGTGTTTCTAATAAAGTGGCCAGTGAGTGGAAGAACAATATTGATGTGCTTCTAATACAGTGGCCAGTAAATGGAAGAACAATATTGATGTGTTTCTAATAAAGGGATCAATGAGTAGAAGCACAAGATAGTGTAGGTGTTTCTAATAAAGTGGTCAATGAGTGAAAGCCCACAGTAGAGTCAGTGTTTCTAATAAAGTGGCCAGTGAGAAAAACCAAAAGGTACTGTAGGTGTTTCTAATAAAGTGGCCAATGAGTGAAAGCACAAGGTACTGTAGGTGTTAGGTGTTTCTAATAAAGTGGCCAGTGAGTGAAGGCACGGGGTAATATAGCTGTTTCTAATAAAGTGGTCAGTGTGCGGAAGCACAAGGTACTGTAGGTGTTTCTAATAAAGTGGCCAGTAAATAGAAGCACAAGGTACAGTAGGTGTTCTAATAAAGTGGCCAGTGAGTGAAAACACAAGGTACTTAAGGTGTTTCTAATAAAGTGGCCAGTGAGTAAAAGCACAAGGAAGGTAAGGTGTTTCCAATAAAGTGGACAGTGAACAGAAGCACAAGGTAGATTATGTGTTTCCAAAAACGTGGCCAGTGAGTGAAAGCATACAGAACTGCAGGTGTTTCTAATAAAGTGGCCAACAATGAGTAAAAGCCCAAGGTATTGTATGTGTTTCTAATAAAGTGACCAGTGAGTGGAAGCACAAGGTAGAGTAGGGTGTTTCTAATAAAGTGGCCACCAATGAGTGAAAGCACAGGATAATGTAGGTGTTTCTAATAAAGTGGCCACCAGTGAGTGAAAGCACAAGGTACTGTAGGTGTTTCCAATAAAGTGGCCAGTGAGTGAAAGCACAATATTGTTTGCAGGTAAAACTCATGACTGAACAACTCACATGACTGCCGCAGTTAATCACGTGCTCGCTGAGGAATGTGGATCACGTGTCTGCAGCTCTACCTGTACAGGTGTGTCCGTGTGTGTGAGAGAGCGCACCTGTAAATGGCTCCATGTCGTGTTATCTTCCCCTGTGTTTGAGGTCCTGATGAAGGTCGCTTCCTGAGCGAGCTCCTCAGGCACGTGCAGCACGTCTCCACTGGAGAACTGGACCAGCACAAACTGGCACCATAATAAACCAGAAACCGCTGCTGCACGAGCCATTCACCCGGATAAACACCAGCTCACCCCGCTGAAGCTCCTCCAGCCCTCCACTTTCACTTTCAGCGCAGATTAAGCTCCGCCCCTCAGCTGAGAGTGAGATCATACAGATACAGAGCTCTATCGCCTCCTGCTGGCCGCAGTACTGTATTACCATACAGGCAACTGCCAGCTGTTAACTCTATAGAAAGGGTTGAGAAGGTTACATTTTTAAAAATGTATTATTTTACAGATTTTACTGATTAACTGTTCAAAATGTAACTGTAACACAATCCAAATGATTTCTATCAGTGTATTTTTTCTATTTACTGAATTCACACATATTTTTAAAATATCCCCTGATTCTTCCATTTTCTTAAATCTTGTAACACAAGTAAATTAGATTATACACCACCAACATTTACTATTAAATTAGATATTTATATTAAATATGATCTGATTCATATCTTACTATGAATACACTATATATACTTACTATATATACCTTCTATAATATATAAATAAATTACTTTTGGAATAATTGTCTTTTTAAAGCTACATATTAATACAAAAAAAAAAATAATAATAAAATATCAATATGTGTCTCCACATTGTTTATATTTGTACTTACAGAGATGTTTGCAAGTATGTGAACTCTTTTAAATGGTTTATGTTTTTGCAGAAATTTGACCTAAAATGTCTTTAGAAATCGTAAAAGGAGAGCCATAGCAAACAAATATGACATACAAATATTAGACTTGACCCAATGTTACACATACACAGATTTTAGTTCTGTATCTTTTTTATGTCAAATTTCTGCAAAAAAAAAAAAAAAAAAAAAAACAATTTTAAAGAGTTCAAATACTTACAAACATCCCTATAGATACAAATATAAACAATGTGGACACAATATTGTCATTTTATTTTGTATTAATATATTGCTTTAAAAATCAACAATTATTCTAAAAATAACAAATATTAATCAGATTTAATAATAATATCTAATATAATAGTCAATGTTTGATAGTGTATAATCCAATTTACTTGTGTTACAAGATGCAAGAAAATTGAGAAATCTGGGGAAATTTGAAAAAACATTGTAAACTTAAAGCTAGTTAGAGTGCATAGAGTCTATTCTAAGTCCACAAAGCTAGTTAGAAATGCACATAATATTACATTAGGATTATTCGTGGTTGGTTCTACTGCTCGACTGCATGATAAACTGTCCTGCCTGATCATGCAGTCGAGCAGTAGAACCAACCACAAACAATCCGAATGAGATTAGATATCACTCCAGTGCTGCTGGAGTTTTTAAACACCTCAGTGTCACTGCGGGACTGAGAATAGACCACCAACAGTGTGTTATGGGCATTGTCTTTAGGCACTGATGAAGGTCTAGAGGAGGAACAGATTTAGACCTTCATCTAAGAGGTGGTTAAGCTAGGTGGAAGTGTCTAATGCAAAAAATTAAAGAGAAAAAAAGGGCTAGAGTCTGTAATTAACGAACTACAAAGTGTACTATATGATCGGTGGAGCTGAAACAACGAGATTTTGATATAAAATCAGACAGTGAGAGACGGAGGCAGTTATGACGAGTTTTAATGCTGAGGCAGAACGCAACACAGGTCATCCATTTGCACCACCAACACAAACAGGACCAGTTCTCACACAGAGCCCCAGAGTCTAGAACCAGTCCCAGGTTACAGGTACTACACCCCCCGCCACCTCTAACCCTAACCTGATTGCACCCATCTGGAGGAAAAACAGAGCTACAGTGACCCAGAACCAGAGCAGACTGACCGGTGCCCTGTGTGATCCCAGACCATCACCTTCAAAATACAAAAAAACGGAACACAAAGAGACGAGCGACGAGGTCCAGGAGAGACAGACAGTGCTAAGAGGTCACTTCAGAGATATATATGAATGTATAGATATATATATGTAAATATATATAAATATATATATATATATATATATGCAAATACTGGATATATTCATATACAGTCTATGTCTAAAAGTATCCGTACATCAGTTCACCCACTCTAAATCCACGTTTTTCATCTTAAACCAAAAGATTTGTCTTCCTTTGCAGTAGGAACAGACGCGACCCTTTCAAGAAAGGCTTGGGACATTGCTGTGAGGGCTGGATTGCATTCAGCTGTGAGAGCTCAGCTTTGTGAGGTCAGGGTGAGAGGATGGATTAGATTTGCACTCTTAAACTGAAGCCTTTGCATGTAAAAATGTGTATTTACTGTAAATGTAGACAACATTGCTTCAGTTATTGCCCACATTCCAGGTACTTTAACCTGCCAATATAAGATTTTTGTACAGTATGGATCAATAATGGCACTCCATCTTTCAAAAGCTGCTTAAGATGTTCTTACTGCAATTTTGTCATTCCAGGGGTGTTAATCACAGAGCGATTCCTCTCCAACTCAACCCAAAGATCTCAGTTCTCAGTTCAAATAAATAACTTACAAAATGGAGCTTCATCACTTGATGTTCTTAATGCAGTCGAGTCACCTTTAGTTTGCAGTCGAGTCACCTTTGTCTGTTGGAGCATCATCACTACAATTAATCTTGAAGATGTTCTTAACTTTTGGCACTTTGTCACCCAAACTCTTATCACTTCAGCTTATCCCAAAGAAATTTTAGTAGAGCATCATCAAGCTAACTTTTCCCAGAAGTGTTTTGAATAGAGCTCCATTGCTTTAGCTCACACTAAAGGTGATTTTTCATGTAGAGCCATCACTTTAACTTATGCTAAAGATGCTTTCAATGGCATTTCATCACTCCAACTCATCCAAAGACATGTTACTGATGGAGCTTTATCACTCAAACATAACCCATTAGTAGTATGTTCTCAATGAAGGTCCTCATTCGGACACATCCCAGAGATGTTTTAAAAAAATGAAGCTTTCTCGCTTCAATTTATTGCTGAGATGTTATAAACGGTCCTTTTGTTTGTTTTTTCTAACTCATCATATTTATTTTTTATTTTTTTGGAGCATAACCGCTTCATTGTATCAAAAAGCAGTTTAATGAAGCGTCATCATGCCAACATGGTTTCACCTGGACGTATGTTTTGCTCACATTCAAGGTGTTAATGTGCCATTACATTGAACTCATCCCATAGAAGTTTAGTTGAGCTTTATTACATACAGCCTGAAGGTGTTTTTATCTTCATCTTCGTCTGTCTTTATAGATCCTAATAGATAACTCCAAGCTTCATTATTTTAACTCATGCCAAAAGGTATTTTTTTAATGGAGCTTTATTATTATTACCCCAACATATCCTAAGTTAAAAAAAAGCTCTTAGGAGCTTTGGACCTCTCTAGGTGACCCTTAGTGACCTAGACTCTGAACTTCTCCATTATGTCCCATCCTACTTCCTACATCCTAATCTAATTTCGATTACTTGGCTGGACATTCATTATACCTTAATATAGCAGAATCCACTATTTATAAGGGGTGTCAGGACACTTTTGGACATATAATGTATACATTTGGCCCCTGTATAAGGGGCTGAGTAGTACTCAGTGTAGTTATTCCAGGCTTGCCGTTAGATACAGGTCTAAAACGCGTTTTCTATGTACAGAGGAATACTTGTGCTTCGATCTACAAGGGAAGAAATGCTGATTTGTCAACAGAAGTTTGGTTTCGAATGCTAACCGGTTAGCACTGAGGGCAGTGAGCTCTGTTTAGCTCACGTGGAAGAAGAAGAAGAGTTCTGAGGCTTTTAGCTACGAGAGCGGCTCAAATGTCCATCCACCAGTTTAGACTGTCCATCAGAGTCATATAAGTGGATGAACGATAAAAACAATGATCAGCAGAGAACGTACATGAAACGAGTTCGGTCAGACAGACAGACGGACAGATAGACAGACAGGCGGCGCTGGAATCGAAAAGAGAAAATAAACGAACGAACAGAGAAAATCTCGCAAAAGAGAGTCTGAGAATGTCAACGAGAGAAAGAAAGAAATAAAGGTCTGGAAGTGTGAGGAGGGTTTCTGTGTCCGGCCCTAACCGGCCTGAACCCTCCAGTCAGGAGTACATTCTCCAGCAGTTAAACCTCCATTCTCCACGGTCATCGGTGTCACTGTCCGAGTTTCTCTAGTTTTCAGTAGGAAAGTGCTGCCCCCCTCAGGCTGGGAGGTGGGAGGGGCACAGGGAGGAGGGGCCAAGAGCACAAGGAGGCGTGTTCTCATGACTTGTTCTCGTCATACAGGTCCAGAGACGTCTGGATGTCAGGAAGCTCCATTTCGCAGACCACAGTGCGGGGGGAACCAGAGTTCCGGCTGAAGAAGTGTCCACCTGAGGGAGGAGAAGAAAAAGATAGGGCGGTAAATATTACGTACCAGTTCTGAGATCTGATAGGCTGAGCCACATACTCTGATCAAGCATACCATTAGGAACACCCCCTTGATTCTACATATATTATGACCACCACTTAAACACCTTAGTATCATTCTCTTGGTGGGAGAATAGTTTGCTAACAGCAGCTAGATAGTAGATAGGAGTGTCTAATAAAGTGGACAGTGAGGGGATACAGCAGTGTGATACAACAGTGTTTAAAAACTCCAGCAGCACTGCTGCATCTGTGCTAAATTTCTTAGCACACGCAGTGTGTTCAGTAACTGAAATGGTTCATGTAATTTGGGTATGAGGAATATAGGTGTTGGGCCTCAAGGACTGAACAAATAAGGCCTAAATTTACAATAATACAAAATAATAAATTAATCACTGAATGTTGTAATACCGTCATCTTATAATATTAATATCAACAATATAATGTAATGATATTACATATAAAGAAATTAGACTGACTGACTATTAAGCATGAGCAATGCACATGTGGTTGCTAAGGTGTGGCTGTGCTGTTCCATGTGGCTGATCTAGAGATGCTCAACAGTTGTTATGCATGGTATGGCAGGTAACAATTGAATGCAAAGATTGGTAAGTTATAACTAACTAACTATGCTGTGTCCTGTGGTTGCTATGCAGTTGCTATTGATATCCCAGATGACTTCTTTGAAGCTAATTGGTGGTTGCTGTGGTGTTCCAAGTGGTTTTATAGCCTTTCTAAACAATTGATAAGCTATTTCAGATTTTTGCTACAGTATGTACTTGTTATAGTATCCTGGGTGTAGTGTACTGGTGGTTGGTTGCCAATGACTTAATAAACATACAGTTAAACTCAAACTAATCTCAGATTTAAACACAAAAACACAAACACAAAGTATTTCAAACACTTCAGTTCAGTTTTATACAGTACAAAGTTTATTTTTCATTCTCCCATTTTACTAAAAAAGCACAAAGACAATCAGCAAAATGAATACAAAATTAACTCTACACTAAAAAGCTGCTGCTACCATTTACATTTCTTTCCTGAAAGATAAAGACCACCATTCAAAAGTTTACAATATCATTATTAATCACAATGTTTTATATACTTTTTTATGGATATACTATTATGGAGTGCAGAGAAAGTATTTGATTGTACACTGCAACTGCTTCTGTACAAGGCCGATTTAAAAATGATAAACAACACCACATTTAGTATTTTTAAGAATATTAAACATATTTAAAAATCATACTGTGATATATTCTCAAAATTCATTTATATTCATCAACTCATTCTGAATGCACACTTTATTCAAATTAAATATTATTAGTAGTTTATTCTGAATGTTAATTTTATCAGAAATATATTCTATAATGTACAGTATGGATATAAGTTTTATTATAAATTTATTTTGAAGGTTAATCTTTGTTAAAAACCTTAAAAACGAATTCTTTTTTATTTGCAATCAGAAATTCATTGTGGTTGTTGATTTTAATAGAAATTATTATTAGTTTTAAATGTTAATTTCAATAGATAAATAATAAATTGTCTGGATGTTACTTATACAACTTAAATTGTGGACATTAAATGGATTCTCATATCAACAATATATGCTGGAATAAATATTATTACTATATTATTCTGTTATATTTGTTATTATATTAGTTTCTCAACAAATTTTAAATCATTTTTTTATTATAAAAATATATTAGATTTGCTTTACTATGGTTACAAATAATGATTTTGAAACTTTTGAAGAGTAGTGTGTATTAAAAGATTTGTTTTTTGGCACACAGAATAAAAAGCCTCATCATAAAGAGATACGTTCAGATGTTAGTGATTAATACAGCAGGTCACAGTCTAAACACTCCACACCTCTAATACTGATTTAATAACAGTGAAAAGAGTGAAATCTCAGAATTACATGAACGGACTTGATTTTGAATGCAAAAATGTAATTATGAAAATATCAGAGATTTTGTTAATATCAAATCTTCGTCTTCAATCAATCTCCCACCTGAAACACAGGAAACACAGCAACACTTTAATATCACTGCCAACACACACAGTTACATATACTCAGAACATGATGGGTGTGTATGTGTGTTTACATACACACATAAAAAATGCATTTATATTGTATCAGAATCTGATGTTGAATTGATCAAAAGTAAAACTTCAAAAATACATAAAAATATAATGATAACATATACTTAAAATATTAATATATAAAATATTATTACAGAGCAAAACGATTCTAGAATACTGTGGATTAAGGAAGGAATGAATATAAAAGTATTTACAATCATACAATATAAATCAAAAGTCCCTGAATGTGTGTGTTTTATAATATTTTATATTTTTTGCAAAATGGGTGATGTCAGTATAGCTAAAGAATAACTGTTCTATTTGGAATATAACAAATGAAACACAAAATTAACCATAATTCAATTTATGCCTACATTAATCATTATTACTGTTTTATTACTGCCTATTCTAAACTGTTTGGAAAGACAGCACCCCTTGTGTATGGGAGCTATTAGTATAAAACACTCTCAGTGGTGTTACAAATAGACAGAACACAGTATACTTAATGTATACTTATACTAAAGAATATGAGGGGTGTGGCCTCTGTGTCAGCTGTTTCTTTCATAGGTATATAAATCTATATTAAGTATATGTATATGATTTAAATGTTGGTCTGGACTCACTCAGTGTAGGGGCTGGTGTGGTTGGTGGCCCGGATGATCATGTAGCAGAGCGTCAGAGCGCTGAGGACCCCGAAACTCGCCACAATAAACCACTCCTCTGTCAACAGAGTAAAAGGAGGAACGGTCACTGTCTGCAGGGGGCAGGGCCGTGGCAGCCGAAAGTCTCGGGATAGAGCAGACAGAGGCAGAAAAACGAAGAGCAGGAGAAAAACAGAGCGTTGAGAGAAGACGAGAGACCTGCAGAGAGAAGAGACGCAGCGCCTCCTACTGAGGGAGAGGAGAAGTGACTATGCTGAAGAGGAGAAAGGCTGAAAAGATAGAAGCAAACCGATGAAAGACGACTAGACAGCTGGATTCCAGCATACCCGGACATTCGAGTTTCACAGCAGAACAGAATCAAACAACCCTTTTTACAGTGACCATAAAATCCCATTTAGGCCTGCTTAGAGCCAGCTTATTTCCCCTCTGTTTAACATAACCACACTGCCCCCTGGTGGTTAACAGTGTATATGATACTATATATTTGGGCCTTAACAATTGTCTGAAGCATTGTATTTCACTTTTTTACAATATATAAAAGGTGGTACATATATACCACTGCTGCATCTGTGGTTGAAGCTCTATTTTAAAACATCTGAATCTGTGATTCAAAGACCACAACCAGATACAGGTAATATTAATTTATTTATTTATTATGACCAAATTTTGACCAAAACCAGATACAGGTAATATTAATTTATTATGAAAATGACTTTTCAAAGCAGCAGGTTGATTAGAGAGAAAGCAGAAAGTGTAAGTCGCAGAGAGAGAGAGCGGTAGAGAGAAGTGAGAGTGAGTGAGAGTGGTAGAGAGAGGTATAGTGAGAAAGAGAGGGAGGGTAGTAGAGAGAGGTATAGTGTGAGTGAGAGAGTGGTAGAGAGAGGTATAGTGAGAAAGAAAGGTATAGTAAGAGAGAGAGAGAGAGAGAGAGCAGTAGAGAGAAGTATAGTAAGAGTGAGTGAAAGAGTGGTAGAGTAATTGGTAGAGAGTGGTAGAGCGAGGTATAGTGTGAGTGAGAGAGTGGTAGAGAGAGACGTATGGTGAGAGAGAAAGGAAGGGTAGTAGAGAGAGGTACAGTGAGAGAGAAAGGGAGACAGGTAGAGAGAGGTATAGTGTGAGTGAGAGAGTGTCGAGAGAGGTATAGTGAGAGAGAGAGCAGTAGAGAGAAGTATAGTAAGAGTGAGTGAGAGAGTGGTAGAGAGAAATAAAGTGAGAGTGAGTGAGAGTGGTAGAGAGAGGTATAGTGAGAAAGAGAGGGAGGGTAGTACAGAGAGGTATAGTGAGAGAGAGAGAGAGAGAGAGAGAGAGAGCAGTAGAGAGAAGTATAGTAAGAGTGTGTGAGAGTGGTGGAGAGAAAGTGGTAGAGACGTATAGTGAGAGAGAGAGAGAGAGAGAGTATAGTGAGAGGGAAAAGGAGAATGGTAGAGATAGTAGTATAGTGTAAGTGAGAGAGTGGTAGAGAGAGAGTTGAAGAGGGAGGTATGGTAGAGAGAGGTATTGTAAGAGAGAAAGTGTGAGTGAGTGAGAGAGTGGTAGAAAGCGGTATAGTGAGGTATAGTGAGAGTGTGTGGAGGAATCTTACTGGTGACTGCGATGTTGATGTCGGTGCGGGAGGTCAGGTCGGAGTCTGAGGGCAGCTGGGTGGAGCCGGACAATCTCAGAGGCTCCAGACTGACGCTCTCTGACAGGTCCACCAACGCCCCCCGCTGACTGGAGCTCTGACTGCGGGACACTCGATCCATATCAAAAGCCACATTATCCACACACGGCAAGTTTGGCTGTAACACACACACATGCACACACATAAATAAAACTTTAAGTAGCTTAATCCCTTTTCTAATTCACTATTTATTTCCTGTCATTAATGTGTCCACCCTGTTACAGCAGGCTACACAGATGACAGGGTGGACAATTTTACTGAAAATTGTTATTTGATGGGAATGTGGTTGGAGTAGCAGATTGTTTTTGTTCTGTTTTAAAAATACATTTAGATTTTATAAAACTGTTTTAATTACTGTAAAATTTTACCCTGACAGCTAAATATGGAAACAATAGTAAAAATATTACATTTAATTAATATTACTGAACTGCTCAACATGCAGCATGTTATAAATTATATTACGTATGTTTAGTATGTTATTTCTTTAGATGTTTTAAATTTGTGTCCATTCTGTATATTGTGACAGTGATGTTACACAATCTGTTATTTTTTTATGAAATTGAAATAGCTATGATGAATAGCCACACAAAAGACTCATTATATTATTACTGACCCCATTATTGTTGTTTATTTCCCTATTTACGTAAGCACAGTATTGACCCAGATCCTGCTGTCTGTGTAATGAGCCAATCAGGCTCTGCACCACTCTGGTGCAGAATCTTCTTTGGCCACTAGAGGTCAGTGCAGTGTAACATTAGGAACATCTGATCCTGGCACACAGCTCTGTTTACAACACCCTCAATAAAGCTTCTGCAGAAGCCGGTCTGATTACTGAGATAAACCTGCTGCTGACGCCCAGACCTCTAAATCAGATCTGATCCAAAAACATATTTTTAGGCATCAGTTCCCAAGACAAGGCCAACAACGATAACAAGCAAAACAAACTCATTTTATCAGTTTATGACTAAGAGAGAGCCAAAGTTAGTTAGTATACAGCTTTGGAAAAAAGTAAGAGACCACGTAAAAATGATTAGTTTCTTTGATTTTACCAAATACCTCTGGAATTTATTTAAGAGAAAGATGGATGATCTCAAGCCATCAAACCAAGGAGTGCACCAGGACTGGCATAAAGTTATCCAAAAGCAGTGTGTAAGACTGGAGGAGAAGAACTTGCCAAGATGCATGAAAACTGTGATTAAAAACAAGGGTTATTCCACCAAATATTGATTTCTGATCTCTTAAAACTTTATGAATTTGAACTTGTTTTCTTTGCATTATTTGAGGTCTGAAAGCTCTGCATCTTTTTTGTTATTTCAGCCATTTCTCATTTTCTGCAAATAAATGCTCTAAATTACAATATTTTTATTTGGGGGAATTGAAAGTAATGTTGTCCGTAACATATAGAATAAAACAACATTGTTCATTTTACTCAAACATATACAGTATATGGTCAGTTTTAGTAATGTTACGGTGAGGGCTAAGAGCAGGTAATTTGCTAAGGTTAGTAATGATAGGTGAGGTTTAGGGTTTCAGGTTAGGTGTAGCATTACTCGCCTGGTGTGTGTGTATGTGTGCCTTTGTGTGTTCGCAAGTGTGTATATGTGTACTCACCAAGATGCCCAGGGCTTTGAGGATGTTAAGTTTGCACATGGGGCAGGTACAGTGTTCGTTCAGCCAGGGGTCCACACACATCTTATGGAACACGTGTCTGAAACAGGAAGTGATACAGTCATCAGCATGGTCATCAGCATGCTCAGAACGCATGTGGAGCATTATATATAGACAGTACAATGCATATCTAACGCTGCAACATGCCAGACATCTCAGCATGGAGTTGTAGAGGTTCCTAATGGAGTCCTGTGATAATCCATCTCATGCAGCTTCAAAATTCTCACACAGCTCCTGCAGATTTTTGCAATATTTTCTGATGATTACTGTATACACTATGTACAATTATCATTACAATCATAATAGCTCCTAATATATTATATTAATCATAATTCATATTTAATTACATTTAACATAATTAAAAAAAGAATGTGCCTGGTATACAAAGGTATTGACACATAACATTTTGTATTTATTTTAAATATACACATGCAGAACATGTATATTTTAACAGTTTTTCTATAGATATTGTGTTTACTTACTTATTTCATGTAAGAACATTATTTTATTGTTGTTGTGTAAGAAGTACCTAAACTGTCCAGTTTTGCATTTTAATAATTAGAAGCTGCTTTTTCAGTGGGCGTGGCCAGATTGTAGATCATTACAGTAATATAACTCTATTGTCCACTGTCAGTGCAGCTTGTGAAACAGCTATGGGTGCCAATACTGCATAAGAACATTTAGTGTGTGTGTGTGTGTGTGTGTGTGTGTGTGTGTGTGTGCGTCTGCGTGTGTTGAAAACAATAAGCCTGGCCATCTCTTGCATGGCTTTATTTGTTTTGATGGAGAGAGCGGACATAAGGCATAGTGACATAAATTAATGATGAGGGTGTTTACCAGACAAACACACACACACACACACACACACACACACAAAACAGGGTGTAATGGACTAATATCTTTATTTCTAGTGTATAGGAGTGTTGATTGAGAGTATATATGGTCTAATATTTCTTATACTAGTGTATAGGAGTGTTTATTGAGGGTGTTTATAGTCAAATATTTCTTATACTAGTGTAAAGGAGTGTTTATAGGCTAGTATGTCCTAAACTTGTGAACAGGAATGTATATTGAGGGTGTTTATGTTCTAATATTTCTTATTTTAGAGTATAGGAGTGTTTATTGAGGGCGATTATGGACTAGTATCTTATATTCTAGTATATAGGAATGTTTATTAAGGTGTTTAAGGATATATTCTATTCTAGTGTATAGGAGTGTTTATTGAGAGTGTTTATGGACTAATATCTCCTATTCTAGTGTATATCAGTGTTTATTGAGGGTGTTTATGGACTAATATCTCCTATTCTAGTGTATATCAGTGTTTATTGAGGGTGTTTATGGACTAATATCTCCTATTCTAGTGTACAGTTGTGGTCAAAAGTTTACATACACTTGTAAAAAAACATAATGTTATGGCTGTCTTGAGTTTTCAATAAGTTCTACAACTCTTATTTTTCTGTGATAGAGTGATCGGAACACATACATGTTTGTCACAAAAAACAGTCATACAATTTGGTTCCTTCATAAATTTATTATGGGTCTGCTGAAAATGTCACCAAATCTGCTGGGTCAAAAATATACATACAGCAACATTAGTATTTGGTTACATGTCCCTTGGCCATTTTCACGGCAACTAGGCGCTTTTGGTAGCCATCCACAAGCTCCTGGCAAGCTTCAGGTCGAATGTTTGACCACTCTTCTTGACAGAATTGGTGCAGTTCAGCTAAATGTGATGGTTTTCTTGCATGAACCCGTTTCTTTAGCACTGTCCACATGTTCTCAATGGGGTTTAAGTCAGGACTTTGGGAAGGCCATTCTAAAACCTTAATTCTAGCCTGGTTTAGCCATTCCTTTACCACTTTTGATGTGTGTTTTGGGTCATTGTCTTGTTGGAACACCCAACTGCGCCCAAGACCCAACCTTCGGGCTGATGGTTTTAAGTTTTCCTGCAGAATTTGGAGGTAATCCTCCTTCTTCATTATCCCATTTACTTTCTGCAAAGAACCAGTTCCACTGGCAGCAAAACATCCCCAGAGCATAATACTACCACCACCATGCTTGACAGTAGGCATGGTGTTCCTGGGATTAAAGGCCTCACCTTTTCTCCTCCAAACATATTGCTGGGTGTTGTGGCCAAACAGCTCAATTTTTGTTTCGTCTGACCAGAGAACTTTCCTCCAGAAGGTTTTATCTTTGTCCATGTGATCAGCAGCAAACTTCAGCCGAGTCTTAAGGTGCCTTTTCTGGAGCAAGGGCTTCTTTCTTGCACGGCAGCCTCTCAGTCCATGGCGATGTAAAACACGCTTGACTGTGGAGACTGACACCTGTGTTCCATCAGCTTCCAAATCCTTGCAGACCTGCTTCTTGGTGATTCTTGGTTGACTCTTGACCATCCTGACCAATCTCCTCTCGGCAGCATGTGATAGCTTGCGTTTTCTTCCTGATCGTGGCAGTGACACAACTGTTCCATGCACTTTATACTTGCGTATAATTGTCTGCACAGTTGCTCTTGGGACCTGTAGCTGCTTTGAAATGGCTCCAAGTGACTTCCCTGACTTGTTCAAGTCAATAATTCGCTTTTTCAGATCCACACTGAGTTCCTTTGACTTTCCCATTGTAGCTTTTGTAGCTGAGTCTAATCACTGGGTCAAATGAGCCCTATTTAAATGGGCTCATGAGAAGTCAACAGCTGTAGTCAATCAGAATCACTTACAAGAAGTGAAGAGGCCATGACATGAGGCTAATTTGATTGACACAACTCGCTACATCACCAAAATTGACAAATTTTGTTGCTGTATGTATATTTTTGACCCAGCAGATTTGGTGACATTTTCAGCAGACCCATAATAAATTTATGAAAGAACCAAATTTTATGACTGTTTTTTGTGACAAACATGTATGTGTTCCGATCACTCTATCACAGAAAAATAAGAGTTGTAGAACTTATTGAAAACTCAAGACAGCCATAACATTATGTTTTTTTACAAGTGTATGTAAACTTTTGACCACAACTGTATATCAGTGTTTATTGAGGGTGTTTATGGACTAATATCTCCTATTCTAGTGTATATCATTGTTTATAGAGGGTGTTTATGTACTAATATCTTATATACTAGTGTACATGAGTGTTTATTAAGGTGTTTATGGACTTATATCTCATATTCTAGTGTATATGATTGTTTATTGAGGGAGTTTATGCACTAATATCTCCTATTCTAGTGCACAGGAGTGTTTATTGAGGGTGTTTATGTACTAATATATCATATATTAGTGTACAGGAGTGTTTATTGAGCTGTATAAGGACTATTCTATTACATTCTAGTGTATATGTGACTGTCAAAAGCGTATATCCTAAGTGTTACAGTGTTGATGTCGAACTGAAGGGTTGGTAAGACAGATCACTGCTGTTATAAAGATCCCGCACACGTTCTTTAAAGTGGATACATGAGACACAGAGGGGTAATGCAGCAGGACGTAAATTGAATGGCTCTGACTGGGTCAAGTGATGTGCCATTAGCTCGGCTCTGGCCTATTGATCCGGAACAGAAGGACTGGCACTCACACTCACACACACCTGGTCAGGAGGAAAGTCACATATGCTAGGAGAAACAATGCTAGGAGACTTATAACAATTATAAGGGTATACCTGTACACCTCTGATAATCAATAAGTAAATTTAATGTTTTAGGCCTGTTTATGTTTTTAACATAATATTGCATTTAGGAACATAATGCATGATTTGATACATTAAGTTTTATCTTGTTTTATGATTTACATTTTATTTAAATTTTAGTAAATCAAATAGAGTGTTAAACCTAAAAAGTTTAGAGTGCCTTGTTTTAAGTCTTGTGTCCTAAACTTAATGTTTTCCAGAAACATTATCTAGCACCATTAGAGCACTGTGCAAGCTCTGCAGAGCCAACACATGCACAGAACCTCGACTCAATTGTAACATGTTTATTGAGACGTTACAATAAATTATTATACATGTTAATATAACTCTGAAGTGTGTTTGACAGCTCTGGCTGAGGTCATGCTGAAACTCTCCAGATATCACGCTGTTCTTTTATGCAGGGGCTGTCAGTTATCAGTGCTGAGGAAGTCAGTAGTCAGCTGAGTGCTTAGTGTTGATGATAAAACTGTGCACTTTATTGTCCCATAGTAAACCAGCCCCGCCCACTTCCTACTCTGTTTGTTTGTTGGCACTTTTCACACTATGTTATACAAATGTTACAGGAATGATCAGCAATGTTTTTAAATGGTTACAGGAAGGTTAGCCTTTAATGGTACAAAAAATACATTCAGAAGTATTCTAAAAATGTGTTTAATATTAGAAAAGCACATAAGTAGTAAAATGTAATAAAGGTAATAAAATCAATAATTAAAAATAGCATTTTTTATATTCCAACTAAATGTGAAAAGTTCATATTCAATAGATAATTATAAATTAATAAATAATTTATTATAATAATACATTTACATAACCAAGAAATAAATGTCAATTAGCTTTTTTGGTTGCCAAGTATTCTGTGAATCTCTAATATTAACAAAAATAATGACGTACAAAAACAATTATGATACAGGAGATAAATATATTGAATATAGTGTGATTTAATGCAATACAGTGTAAGAAAGACGATACACTGTATATAAAATTATTTGTTTTATAATTTTTATCAAATTTTAATTAAACTGCCAATACGAACACACCATTATATATATATATATATATATATATATATATATAAATCTAAGTAAATCTAAAGTTTTTTTTGTTTATCTAATTAGAGCATTGGGATCTGAAAATGGTTAGGATTTGCCTCTAAACATTCCATTTATTAATTATTTATTTTTTCATTATTACAATGATTCACTTTAAATAATTACTGTTAAGTATTGCAAATCATAAAATCACAATGCTTCCATATACTGATCATTTCTTAATACCTAGAATAAACTGTAATAAACTATAATATTTTCAAATTCATTCATTCTCCTGTATTAAATTCCACCTGTTCTCAGTGATACTAACACTACAGCAGTTTCAGCTCTGAACACTAGGGGGGGCAGTGCCTGCAGTGGGCTTACTCTAACACTGAACTAAGAATGAAGAAGGCCAAAGCGCTGTCCGTTTCCGAACATCCGGCTGGAATTCACTGTTCACATCGTAAATAATGATTACGTAATCCACAGAGCGACGCAATAACGCTGGAGTTCTGAGGCATTCCCCACGGTAACCCTGCAGAACAGCAGCTGAGGGGAGATTATGTTTAGCCTGGTTTAATCCCTCTGGACAGGGATTGTTTTGAAGGATCTGGAGCTGCTGTGGAGGAGATAATGGAGGTGATCGGGCCGGGGGAGCAGAAGAGGAGGCTCGTACTCTCCCTGGTGTGAGACCGAACTCTCTTGGCGGAACTCTTGGCGGAACTCACGACGGAAGACTCAGCAGAGAGGAGAGGAGGGTTTATATGCTTTCACTTCTAGAAAGCAGTGTTTTGAACCATAATCACTGCAGTTTCTGCCCAGACCTAAACCAGGCCCAGTATCAAACATAGAGTTCAAAGGTTCAGACATGTCAACCCACAGAACCAAATCCTTAATTTCTCTAATCATCATATCATAACTTCATATTTATAAGTGTATCATGTTGTTGACCCAAGTATCTAAATGTGATTTAGGAATGGCATTGTTTTAGGACAGTAGCTGTGTTTCGTTTGTTTTATGTGTTTCCTTATTTTCCCCCAATTCTAAAGCAGCGTAAGATGTATCCATCTGGGCAAAGGCAATCCCATGATGCATTTCACCAGCTCACAGTTCCAGCGCTTCAGTAGACTGATTTAATATGACTGATTTAGGTACAGTAATTTGAAAAGAGTGATTTAAGTAGATTTTGCTTTAGCTAATTTTTCTAAGTTAACAGATTCAAGTTGAGTCAGTAAAGTGAATCGAGTAGAGTGAATTGAGTAGAATGATTTTTGTAGATTTTTTTAGTTTTAGTTGAGATAACAGAGTTGAGTGATTTTAGTAGGCTGATTTGAGTTGAGTGATTTGAGTTGAGTAGATTTGCTTCAGCTAATTGATCTAAGAGAAGCGATTTGAGTCATTGCAGCAGAGTGATTTAAATAGAGTGATTTGAGTTTAGTGATACAGGAGGGGGACGTTTCTGAGTACAGTTTTGGAGGGGTGACCTAGAAAGTCAGTGTCCAGGTGTCCAGCTGTGTGACCGAGGCAGACGCAGCAGATGGTGCTCAAAACTCTTAGAGCCGTAAGAGGAGGAATAAAAGTGTCTTTTTCTGTGTGGGCATGTGTGTGTGTGTGTATGTGTAAGAGAGAGAGAGAAAGATGGTGTAAATCCGCCCGGAGGTCGGTGAAAGCGGCGCTAAAAATAACCGGAGAAGGTCCAGCAGGGGCAGTGAGTCACAGCTACAGTCCAACAGAATTTACTAACATAACACAAGCACACACATACACATACACGTAAACCCTCAACTATTACAAGTTCTACTTAATGTGTTATATCTGAATACAGCATTTTTTACCAGGCTTGTACCATTTTAATCCCCACTGGCTGATACATAACAACAGTGGGTGCTTTACTCCAACCAGATGGGACTACTTTTTTCAGTGGAAGGAATCTGACAATCTGAGGGGGGGTGTGAACAAGGAGAGTGACCAGGGGTAGTGAACAGGGAGAGTTATTGGGGGAGTAAGGAGAATCCTAAACGGGGGAGTGAACAGGGGAGTGAACAAGGAGGGCTATTGGGTAAGTGAAGAGGGGAGTAAACAGGGTGAAAAACAGAGGGAGTGAAAAGGGGGAGTATATCAGGGATTAAACAGAGGAGGAAACAGGGGCGTGAACATGGGGACCAAGACCTGGGGGAGAGAAATGGGGAGTGAACGTGAAAGTGAACAGCATGAGTGAATGGTGGAGAGAACTGAGGAGTGAACAGGAGGAGTGAAGGAGAGTGAATAGATGAGTGAACTGGAGGTGAACATGGGAAGTAAACAGGAGGAGTAAAAGAGAGTGAACAGATGAGTGAACTGGTGAGTGAACAGATAAGGGAACAGGAGAAGAGGATGGAGATTCAACTGGTGAGTGAACTGAGGGGTAAACATGGGGAGTAAACAGGGAGGGAACAGGGGGAGTAAATAGTAAAATGAACTGGGGAGAGAACAGAGATGTGAACAAGAAGAGTGGAAGAGAGTGAACAGAAGAATAAACTGGGGAGTGAACAGATAAGTGAACAGGAAAAGTGGATGGAGAGTGAACAGGAGAGTGGGCAGAGGGAAAGTGAATAGTGTGCTTTGAAACGTAGGTTTATATATTGCATAACTGTGCTGTGATGGAAGCTCCAGGGTCTGGGCCTGTAAGGGGTTAAATCCATAAACCTGGGCACTTACTTGCAGGGCAGAATGCAGACCACGTCGTTCAGCTGGTAGCCCTCTATGCACACGGCGCAGTGATTGAAGTCCGGACCCGTTTCCTGGAAAATAAAGCACAGAAAACCGGCTAAGTGAATCTGAACCCAGAACAGACGCCAGACGTCAGAACCCGGCCAGCGGGGAGGAGAGCGTCAGCACAGGAGAGCGAGAGCGGTCAGACAGAATAGGTCGGCACCAGCAGGAGGAAGCAGCGGCAGGCCGAGGAGATGATGTAATCCCTGCCGTGTCATAGCGTGGGTTGCTTAGCAACAGCCGTGTGACGACATATGACTGGGCTGAACTGAGTCTGTGGCATTACAGTGCTGTGTGACCAGAATAATCAAATACTGAGAAGCAGAATCAAACAAATAAACAAACACTGTTTACTCCTAGCAAGACAGTAATATATTATATTATATCCGTATATACTTCATATAGCCTTAAAGATATTGCTATACAGGAGACATAGTGTACAGAAAATGAAAAGCCAACATGCTAGCCTCAAGGTAACACACTAGCCACAAGCTAACAAAACAGCCACAAAATAACACACTGGCTACAAGTTAACACACTATCCACAAGCTAACAAAATAGCTACAAGCTAACAAAAATAGCCACAAAATAACACACTAGGTACAAGTTTAAACACTATCCACAAGCTAACACACTAGCCACAGGCTAACAAATAGCCACTAGCTAACAAAAATAGCCAAAAAATAACACACTAGCCACAAGCTAACAAAACAGCCACAAGCTAACAAAATATCCACAAGCTATCACAATATTCACAAGATAACAAAAATAGCCACAAGCTAAAAAATAGCCACAAGATAACACACTAGCCATAAGCTAACACATTAGCCACAAGATAACAAACCAGCTACAAGATAGCACACTATCTACAGTTTAACAAACTAGCTACAAGATAACACGCAGCTACAAGATAACACACTAGCCACAAGCTAACACACTGGCCACATGTTTCCATTAGTCACAAGCTAACACACTAGCCACATGTTTCCATTAGCCACAAGCTAACACACTAAACTTGTAAGCCACAAGGTAACCACAAGTTGATACACTAGCTACAAACTAACACACAGACAAGTAACTATGCTAGCCACAAGCTAACAAACTAGCCACACACTAACACCAGCCAAGTTAACACACTAACAGTAAGCTAAAACAGCCAAAAGTTAATGCATATGCTAATATGACATAAGTGAATATAGTAGACTAAAACAAACACACAAGTTATAAGCTAACATATTAGCCACTATGAGGAATTATAAACACTGTAACTCACTTAATATGCTGTTACAGCTCCAGAGCTCTGACTGTGAGGCTCCTCCTGCAGTCGAGAAGTTAAACACGGCTAATGATTTTGGGACAGAACTGCCACAGTTTATTAGAGCTGCAGAAACCCAAATTCTCAAGTTAAAAAACTTCAACTTCTTTCACAACCATATAATGCACCAAATATTTAACAACCAAAAATATTTAACTAAAAATTAAAAAAGGAAAAAGGTAGGAAAGGAAAAAGTGAGTAAGGAAAAAAAAATATATAATTTAAACCAAAATGTAGTTGAAATAATGTGTCATATATGGGCATGTCTGCTGATATGTGAACAACAAATGCCAATTTAGTTTCATAAACAAGACAAAATATATTTAGGCTATTTAATTCAAAATTAATAAAAAAAAAATATGTCCACTTTGCCTGTTTTATATATTTTTAATTAAAAAAAAAAAAGTTCCTAGGTTTCTAAACATGATCAAGCTCTCTGTATCTCTTGATCCTAGTCTACAAACTAGCTTTGGATATTTGAAGTAACATCGAAGCACTGTTGTAAGTCGCTCTGGATAAGGGCGTCTGCTAAATACCTTATGTAAATGTAAATGTATTTTTTTTTATTCTATTAAATATTGTCCCCACTGTGTCTGTTCTCATGTACTGTCCCCAAAAAATTCCTCTAATTAACACAATAGATAGCATTATATCACTATGTGATTACAGTAGCTCAAAACCAACATACGAGCCATAAGCTAACACAATCCAGAAAGTAACTACCCACACTACCCATGTCTTAACACACTAGCCATAAGCTAACAGGCTAGCCACGTATTGCTGCTAGCCACAGTTTGACACACTGCCCACAAGATATCGCTGGCATCATATAATACTGTATATGCCCTTATAAATGCTCAACTCAGTGGATAATAAGGTTAAAGGCTCTGGGTCTGACTTTGTATATCTGGATACTTTTGGACATTTGCTGTAGCAACAAAAAGCAGTGTAGACTGCAGAGTGTCCTGCAGTTTTGGATGCGGGTCAGCGCAGACTGTACCGACATAATTCCATCATCTAAAAAGCTGAGAGTCGGGCAGAATTCAGGCCAGAAACAGCACTAAGCAAAACATTCACCTTGTTTTCGGCTTTATGGTAGCCAATGCCAAGGGACTGTGTGTATGTGTGTGTGTGTGTGTGTGTGTTATAAAAGTGTGCTATCCAATGAATGAGCATCAAGAACAAGAATGAGAAAAACTAAAATATGCATTAGTAGGGATGTATTAATGCATTAGTAAGCATGTAAGAAAATATTGATATACTGAAGAACTGCAATTTTATGTTTTGCAACACTATACATTTTTACTTAAGACCACTTAAGTTTTGAGTGCTTAGAAAATATAACTTTTCTTTTACTTTTCAGATTTAATAAATAACAGCAAATAGTAATTGATGTTCTGTTTTTCAAAAATGTGATAAAGAAACACAATTAACTGCCTTGAATTTAGTTTTGCAATATATTGAATCGTAACACCCTGTATTGTGATACATATCATATCGACCAATTCTTGTCAATGCAAAGCCCTATTTGTTAGACATATTTCTATGTGTGAAAGCAAGCCCCACCCACATCATCAAAATCTAGTGGAGTTTTAATTTTAAATGCAAGTTGACAGTAAGCACAGTCAAATCAACTGCAGCTTCAAAACATGGTGTAGGTAGTTTCCAGGTACACAATACATGGACAAAAGTACCGGGACACCTGCTCATTCAATGTTTCTTCTTACAGTATTCAATGGTATTAAAAAAAGAGTTTACCCTGCTTTTGTTTTGGAGTAACTGACTAACTAGGCTTTCAATTAGATTATGGAGCATTGCTGTGTGGATCTGATGGCATTCAACAACAATAGCATATACAAATACATACACAGATCAAGCATAAAAAAAATACGGCCCCCTTCTTCTTCTACTATACTCACTCCACTTGTATAATTCTATAATATTTCTATAACTACAGACTGTAGTCCTGTATCTGTTTCATTATTATCCTGTTCATCAATGCTCAGGACACCACAAAGAAGCTCTGAATCTGTTGCTAAACAGTTTGTGTTGGTCATCTTCTAGTCCTTCACCAGTGGTCACATGATGCTGCCCACAGGATGCTTTTGGTTGACTATTCTCAGTCCTGAAGTAACACTGAGATGTTCATTATGTTATGCTTGATCTGTATATAGTAATTATAAATCCCATGCAGAGTTGCAGCAGACTACTGTATGACCCTTCATCTGACCTAAACCATCCTCCCCGTACCACTGACGTTCGTGGGCTGTGAGCGAGTGACGCCATGACTCCGCCCCCCACTCCATCACGCTTGCCGATGTTCTTCCAGGAAGCATCTTTTCCTCGGGAAGCTATTTCTGTCACCTGGCCGTGTCCTGGTCAAGGTCGTTCTGCGGTGAGCGGTGTTGAGTTTCTAATGGCCCCTCTCAGCACAGCGCCATCGACTGGGACCAAAGGGGAGTGTGTGTGTGTGTGTCTCTGTGTGTGAGAGTGTGTATTAAGTCCCAGGAGCTCACACTGAGGGTGGATAGCGTCCCTTGGCCAGCCGATAAACAGCAGCTTGAAGCAGTGGGAGTGTGGGATGGAGCTCCGCCAAAAATAACACACCAGCACACAGAACCACAATAATGAAAAAAAAAAAAAAAAAAATATATATATATATATATATATATATATATATATATATATATATATATATATATAAATTTAATAATTCACATTTTTTAAAACGCTACTACCATAGATTTATTATTTAGTTATTAATTCTAATGCAGAAACAACTACTGATTTGGTTTTTTTTAGCACAGGTTTCTATTTTGGGGACTATGAAATTGATAGTAATTTGGGTCCAGTGTCATCGCTGAAAGCATGGGCTTACATACACAATTTAAAGTGTTATTAATCTAGGGACGCACCAATCAAAATTATTTAGCTTGTTAATTTAGTTTTTTATTATACTGAGTAATAATGACTAATTTATTTTAATGTTGTCGTTTTTATTTTATTAGTTTTGTAATTGTTTTTTCTTTAAACAAATAATACATTTAGGCTATATTATTTATACATTTGTGATTATTTAAGATTTGGTTTTCAAATAAATGTTTAATTTTTCCCAGTTTCAGCCTAAAATGTTAATCCTGGTGCTGCTGAAAAACAGCATTTAGAAGCAGTGGAAACATGTGATGGACTTCAGAGACACATGTTTGGCCTCCACAATCCCCTGAACAAACTGAGATAAGTGTTTTTGGATGTGCTGGAGCTTCACAGCATGAAGGAAAAGCCACAACTATTGTTCAGCACCTCCAGGAACTAATTCAAGACGCTTAGAAAACTATTTTAGGTGACTTTACCTAATAAAAACACGTAGGTTAAAATACCAAGAGTGTGCCGATCTGTCCCCAAAGCTAAATATGGATACTAAGAATAATCTAAAAAATAACAGACAATAACGGGCTAGTAAGTGAAAAGTCAGAATAATTTAAACCCACTAATCATGACAAATATATTTTAAATCATATTGTGCTTTTTTGTATATCTGAATGGGTGTTAAAAATGTTACATAAAAATATGTGATAAAAAAGTGGCGAAATTAATGAAAAACATTATTCAGTATTTGGCATTTGGCCAAATGTTTTATTTTTGATCGTTTTCAGACAAAAAGATTAATTTTGTTGCATTACTAATAATTATAGTGTAGTATAAATCTGCAGGCTGGTACATCTTATCATTGGAAACAGAGACCAGATCAGGATCAGCTGATATTCAGCACTAAGTGTTTAGATTTGTATCAGGGTTTTCCTGGTTAATTATGTATACAGTGGCTTTAACCCCTGTTGCCTCTACACCTCTCTCACCTGTACTCAGGTGTGTTTACAGACTACACCTGTTAGGAGTACAGCAGAGTGACATCACTCCACCATGCTGATACTACAGACAGGTAGATCAGTGGCAGAAGTGCTGTAGTTAAAGGACCCAAACCAGATGTTTTATTTTTATTGCTTGACATACGGCATGAACACATCGATATACTGCTGTTATGATTATGTCAAACTAGCCTTTACTCCATATTCTACCCTATACGATACTCCCAATTCTACCCTATACTCCATATACTACTGCATACCCCCCATTCTATCATATAGTCTAAATTTTACACCATACTACAATATATTCCATATACTACCACATACTCCCTATACTACACCATACTTCATCTCATTGCTGTCCAATAAAAAAACAGGAGACAGAAAAAACCTTCTTTCAATGGAAGTCAATGTAAAAATAATTTATTTCAGGTCATTTTGTAGACTTTCTATTGGTCCGTTCATCAAGAAATTTTGGCACAGTGTAAGGGACAGTTTGTCTGTTTAAATTATGTAGTAAACTAAAAATCAACAAAAATGGACAAATGTGTTTTTCATTAAACAGGGACGATATACTATCACATACTCCCCCATACTACACCATACTCCATATACTATCACATACTCCCCATTCTACCATATGCTCCATATACTAACTTTTACTGCACTATACTTTATATACAACCACATACTCCCTATATTACCCAATGCTGCACAATACTCAATATAGTACAAAATATTCCCAGTACTATCATATACTACCCTACTGAACTTATACTTATTACTTATACTTACTTATTTCATACTATACAATACTACCTAGTAGGGTTGCAGCGGTAACCGGTTTCACGGTATACCATGGTATTAAAATGCACGGTTATCATACCGTGTGTGTTTGCTTATTACCGGTAAAACGCAATCCAGCGGAGAAACTCACCCGCGCATGCGCAACTCTGCTCCGCTTCAGCTGCTCAGCACACAGCGGCGAGAACAGCAGAAAGTGCATCAGACTAAACAAATCTCCGTCCGCCTAAAAAAAGGCTAAACTAAAATCAGCAGTGTGGGACTATTTCAGAGACCCGCCGAACGCACCCGAGGATGGTTATCCGATTTATAATCAATGTGGCCGTAAAGTCACAGCTAAAGGTGGACATACGTCAAACCTGTTCCCCCATCTCCGAGAACACCACCCTGCTGTGCAGCGCAAAGTATGTTTAGTTTATAATTTTAATCTGAACATAAATAAAACCTCTTTGTAGTCGTGCACAACCCATGCGGTAAGCGCCCGCAAAAGCGCTGAGTTATCCGAAATTTGGGCACGCAGGTACAGGCGTGAAGTGCGTGCTACGACGGATTCACGTGTCCGTGTAAAGGTGCTCGCCGGACTGGATGTGAAAGACGCCATTCATTTACATGCATTAATTTTCAAATTCTGACGTGCCTGTTTTTCATGTGTTAAAACCAGACTCAGAAATAAATCCCCTCTATCTGGTTATATACCAACTTGGCAGTAAAACGGACGTTTACAACAGTTGTTGATCAGACACTGACCCAGGCTCAGTTTATCAGATATTAAATAATTTAAACTTAAATAATTGTACTGAATAGTTTAAACACATGATCTTTACTTCTTAGAGGACATGTAATGTGTGACACGTGTGTGTGTGTGTGTGTGTGTGTGTGTGGGTGTGTGGGTGTGTGGGTGTGTGGGTGTGTGGGTGTCTATATATATATATATATATATATATATATATATATATATATATATATATATACACCCTTAATGACCTTAAGAGTAGTGGAAAAACCTGGTTTCCTTCACCTAATGGTGTACAGTTTATTTTTTTTAAGGAGACATTAATAATATATGTAACAAACTGTGATACCGTGATAACCGTGATACCGCGGTATTTTCTGAGACGGTTATCATACCGTTGCAACCCTACTACCTAGTCTACCTTATACAACCCTTTAAACCACATAGTTGTACCCTAAATTCCATGTATTATCCTAAATTATGCTATTACACCTCCTACACTCCCTATACTACTCTACTCTATAATCCCCCATAGTCCATATACTGCTATATACTATCCTATACTACCCTAAACTCCCTATACTACTCTACTATACAATCCCCACAGTCCATATACTGCTATATACTATCCAATACTACCCTAAATTCCCTATACTACTCTACTATATAATCCCCAAAAATACATAAACTGCTATATACTATCCTATAATATCCCAAATTCCCTATACTTCTCTATACTACTCTACTATATAATCCCCACAGTCCATATACTGCTATATACTATCCTATAATACCCTAAACTCCCTATACTACTCTACTCTATAATCCCCCATAGTCCATATACTGCTATATACTATCCTATACTACCCTAAACTCCCTATACTACTCTACTATATAATCCCCAAAAATACATATACTGCTATTTACTATCCTACACTACCCTAAACTCCCTATACTTTTCTATACTACTCTACTATATAATCCCCTATAGTCCATATACTGCTACATACTATCCTATACTACCCTAAACTCTCTATACTACTCTACTATATAATCCCCCAAAATACATATACTGCTATTTGCTATCCTATACTACCCTAAACTCCCTATACTACTCTACTATATAATCCCCACAGTCCATATACTGCTATATACTATCCTATACTACCCTAAACTCCCTATACTTCTCTACTATATAATCCCCACAGTCCATATACTGCTATATACTATCCTATACTACCCTAAACTCCCTATACTTCTCTATACTTCTCTACTATATAATCCCCACAGTCCATATACTGCTATATACTATCCTATACTACCCTAAACTCCCTATACTTCTCTATACTTCTCTACTATATAATCCCCACAGTCCATATACTGCTATATACTATCCTATACTACCCTAAACTCCCTATACTTCTCTATACTACTCTATTATTCCCCATAGTCCATATCGTCACTGTCCAATGGAAAACACTCTCCAAAACAGCAATTTTACAGGAGAAAGAAAAAACCTTGTAAACTGGCAATGGAAGTCAATGTAAAAAGAGTTTATTTCTGGTCATTTTCTATTGGTCTCTTTATAAAGAAATTTTGGCACAGTGTAAGGGATAGTTTGTCTAAAAATCGACAAAAACGGAGATAAGTATTTTTCATAGGACAGCAACGATATACTGCTATATACTATCCTTTACTACGCTAAACTCCATATACTACTCTATACTACTGTACTATATGTGATAATTGAGTGGATGGAGGTCCAGACTGTTTCTGTGTTTTCTGTTTCTTCCCCCTCTCTCCCGTCCCTCTAACCTCAGCCAGATGGAAGGAGGGTGTAAGTTTCTGACTGCTCTCTCTCTCTCTCTCTCTCTCTCTCTCTATCTCCCCATATCCCTCTATCTCTCTCTCGTTCTGTCTCTCAGGGTGGCTGATGTTTTATTCATGCCCAACACAGGCCTGACCTTGACCACAATCTGATCAGCACTCACTGACTGACCATCTCTCTCTCTCTCTCTCTCTCTCTCTCTCTCTCTCTCTATTTCTCTCCGTACTCCAGTAAAGTTCCTGCCTCAGCGAACACCTGACGCTCACTCTCCTCCACAGATGGACGAGCTGTCCTGCCCTTCGCTTGGCTCATTTACAGATACGCACCCATCCGAGTATCTGGATTCTCACCTGACATTGTTAACCCTTTAACTCCATGAGCGGTTTCTCGGGTCTGTAAGGGTGCAGTGAGGTTATGGACTCCTGTAGGTTCCTCTGATCTGTTCTAAAGGAGCTGGTGTTGGTGAGGAGCATTATCTGGGTTCTGGAGGTGTTTGCATTTCTCTGGGTCTCTGGTTCCTCTCTGATAGTGGAGGATTACACACATAAACGCAGTTGCCTGCAAGCTAATGCTAATGCTACTGATAATCAGTTTGTTGTAAAAAGCCACGCTAAAGAAGCAGCAGCTCACCTTGTCCCCTCGCTTCACCGTGCGGGTAGTCAGCTTACTGATGGCCTTCTTGGCAGCATCCCCAAGTCGTCGCTACAGAAACAAGATTGCAGGAGAGAGAGAGAGGGGGAGGGAATTAGAGAGAGAGAGAAAAAAAGAGAGAGAGCATGAATCAAACAAACGCACTGTAAATTAAATTAGCCTGCTAACGAAGCAGCAGCAATGACGTCATGATTAAAAACAGAGCCTGTTTTATCACTGTGTCAGCAACAGTATTTAAACAGTATTGGCATAATATTAATGCCGTATTAATACAGTATCCAAACAGTACTGGCATAGTACTAACGTGGTATTAATACAGTATTAGAACAGCATTATCATTCTTTCAATACAGTTATTAACACAGTACTGGAACAACATAAGCAAACTAATAATACATTGTTAGAACAGTAGTAACCGTGTAGTCCTTATGCAATATTAATACAGTATTACTGCAGTAACAGAATTAATAGTATTACTGTAGAATTACAGAAGATTTTACTCAGCAAACAAACAAACCTCCTCCTTTCAGTGCTACTAAATTACACCCCTCAAATGAATGCATGTTGTGTGTTAGCAAACTGCAGTATTAACACTGTATTTGTGCAGTGCTAATGCCATGTTAATGAGCCATTATGGCAGAACTAATGCAGTATTTATTCTTTATTATTGCAATATTAATGCATTATCATTGAAATATTAATCAAGTATTAATGCAGTTTTATTGCAGTATTGGTGCATTATGACTAGGTCCGAGACAAAACATTGATAATGCGATATATTGTACTGTTTTTGTTTGTGATACATTATCAATAAATCATGTCAAATATGAATATTTGTATTGAAACATTTTATTTAAGACCCGCCCCTTAATTTGATTTACTGCTTCATTACTCCACATGGTGGCGCTAATCAAATAAACAGTGTAAAGCAGCAGAAACTGACACCAATAAATCCCTAATTTCTGGTATTTGCTTATTTAGGCGTATTTTATCCTCTTCAGTAACACAGATCTTGTAAACTATCATATAGAATTGTCTTATAATATATTGATTATTGCAAATTCACAATATCATGATATCGTCATAATCATAGGCAATGCATCGTGATAATATTGTATTGTGAGATGCCCTATAATCACCACTCCTACTTATTACTGAAGTAGTAATACAGTATTAATGTAATAAGACTATATTTACAGTAGGGGTGTCACGATCTCGATATTTTATCGAAATCGAATCGAAATGAGGTCACGATCTCGAGTATCGAAGTCAAAAAGAGGATCGACGATCCCTCCCGCGCGCGCTACGCAAATAGCGCAGCGCGCTACGCAAATGGCGCGGCACCAACACAGCGCATCCTATTCATTTAAATAGAGATAGCCACTGCATGAGCGCAGTCGGCGGGAGTGTGATCACTGTTTTTTATCTGTCCAACGGGGGAGGGGGGGCGGGGGTTGGGCGCACAGGTTTTGTATCTGTATCTAACGGAGGGGTGGGGGCGCGCAGGTGAGAGCGTGTGAACTCGCTGAAATGCGTGTGTCAGTGTGACTTGAGAACACTGACTATAGATCACAGTGAGGTGGATTAAAAATCTTAAACTTATAATTGACTACACCTGTTGCTTTCCATTGAATTAAAAAAACATCTTTCTCTCAGATAAAGTAAACACAAGCGTGTTTCTGACTAAAATAAAAGCTTTTCAGGAGAGATATAAGTTATGTGTAAATATTTATAAGACAATACCCACATCACTTATCTAACCAGCCTGTACTGATTTCTGCCCCCCAATAATGCTTTCAATAACCTCTTGTAACCCCTGGGAGCCAGGGGTTACACTCTAATAGCCTTTAATAGTCTTCAGTAGCCTTTAAAAGACTTACCTGGCGGCCGTGGTGTGTCCACTAAACTCCGTAGTTATAAACATCCTGAGGTTAGCAGCGCGCTAACTGACCTGTTTATAATGTAATCCGAGCAGTGCCTCCGTGTCGGCTGTTCTAACCTGCTGCTGTTAGCTGCTTGGGCTGAAAGATGAACTGTAGTGAGCTGTATTATCCGGTTAGTGGGGTTAAAACCTTTATTTGTTTACAGAAACAGTAAAAACGGACTGGCTGAGCTCTGTAGCCCGTGGCTGGGCTGTACTGAAGTAGTGACTGAGTGAAGAGAGCGGGGCTTGTGCTGCTGCTGCTAGTGGTTGGATGAAGAACTGCAGCTTCATGTAATGAGCAGTTTCACCAGCCATCCACACACAGCTCTGATAAACTGCTTGTTTTAATAGTGCACACTGTTGCTACCAAAAAAAGTCACTAGATGGCATTACCATATATATCTTAATAAATAATAATAATAATATTTATAATAATAATAATAATAATAAATATATTATTTAAATTTTATGAGGCATAAAATAATAAGAAAAAAAAAAACAAGAAAATCGAGAATCGAATCGAATCGTGACCCTCAAATCGAAAATGAAATCGAATCGAGGATTTAGAGAATCGTGACACCCCTAATTTACAGTGTTAATGAAGTATTCATCTTTGCTGTATTTGGAGCCTAATTATAAATGTATCATTACTGAGTAATGCTGATCCAGTTGGGTTTAGATGTAATTTCATCCAGACTGGATTTATATGGCTCTGAACTGGTTTAATAATACGTTATGATGAAGGTGAAGGGGGGAACTGATACAGGAGCTGAAGGAGGTCAGTGTGTGTATGTGTGTGTGTGTACACACACACACACACACACACATACACACACACATATCCACCATTAAGATTTCATGAGCTGAACAGCCTGAGCCATTTACTGCATCAAATTTTCAATCAAACACACACAGACACACACACACACACACACACACACACACACACAGTGTCTATCACAGACTGGATGTGCCTGAAGGTCACCCAGGCCAGACATCATGGATCTAGACAGCAACAGATTTGGCAAGGGCTTGAGTTTGTGTGAGTGTGTGTGTGTTACTCTTACAACTATCTATCAGAACAGTTCAGATCACTAATGACAAAACCCAATTGGTACTATGAAGCTAATTTCTGCTAGCTAACCCAAATTTAATCTATTGGGATGTTATCTGTAGGCTAACACCAGTGAATTTCAACACATTTTGATGGTTCTAAGTTCTATAGCTATGCTAATTCTGCTCACACTACTGACCATAATGACATAATGCTCATCAGGAACCTTCGGAACAACAACTAATATATCTTCCCACCCATTTTAAGTCGAAACAAGTGGCTGATTCGTAAACATGTTTGTTTTCTGTTTATGATTTAAAGACTTAACCCCTTACTTTTCCGTAAAATTGAAAACTGGGGGGTGCTATATCATGTTGTATGCAATAATACTGCAAAAGTTTTTCACAAGATGAAAAAAAAGTTGGCTATTTATATGCATGGACGGAATATTTGGAACTTTAGTTTTGTGGTAGATTCCTTATTATTTATTTATTTATTTTTTTGTAACTCTATTTTACGTAGTAAGTAACTGTTTATAAAATAGACAAACTCTACTATTTTTTTTTTTTTCATTTCTAATAGACCAGTCAAAAGTTTGGACACAAACTTTTCTCATTCAATGTAATTTCTTTCTTTTTATGATTTTTTACGTTGTAAATTTAAAGCTGATGTCTGTTTTGGGATTTAGGGCCGTCTCTGGTGAGAGTGGGTAATTGCACAGAGCATGTGGAAGAATTATTTTAAACTGGGAGGGTGTGATGCGGTCTCCTTTCAGAGCGGACGAATCCGATTTCATGTTATGTTCAATCAGAGAGACAGAAAGAGAAAGTGAGGGTGCTCAGTCAGTAACTTCACTCCTTTGTTTCCTTGGATTTATTATGAGTGAATTATTGAGCTACTGAGGTCTGAGTTTCCTCTTCTGAAGTCTCCATTGCTCCACCAGAGGCTGCACGTGACGTAAGTATGTAAAGATGTGGGACGTGGCCAGAAGAACTCCCACAATGAAGCAACCCGACACCCCAGTTTTTAGAATTAATATATTAGGCTTAGCAATACACTGGTACCATTAAACACAATATTTTATTCCATCTCCACTCAGAAATGAACTTACAGTTTATAAACATATATAGATATTTTTTTCCCCCAAAATGGCTAAAAAATCCGATACTAGTTCAGATTTGTCCCTATCTGATCTCTAATTGCAGTATTAGAATAGTATTAGTGTAGTATTAATTCAGCAAAAAGTCTCTCTATTCAATGCTACTAAGCTACGCTCCTCAAATTAATGTATGCTTATGGGTTAGCAAAACTAATGCCATATTAATGCAGCATTATTGCAGGACTAATGCAGTGCTTCTGCAGTATTAATACAATATTAATGCGTTATGTTTGAAGTATTAATCCAGTATTAATGCGGTTTTATTGCAGTATTGATTCATTAATACAGTATTAATGTCAGAATATTTGCAGTGTTTATGCAATATACATTCTTGCTGCATTTGGAAGCTTCTACTAACAAATGATGTATTTCTCATTACAGCTGATTCAGTTGGATTTAGCAGTAATTTATACATTTTATTTAAAAAAATGCAGACCATTCTTGAAATCAGACTAGTTTGTATTTGTTTTGCTATTTACTGTATTTACATTTAATTGATTTTTTGCAGTTTATGTGCATGCACTAAATATAATGAGACCTTCTCTGGATATCTAAAAGTCTCTGATGGTTTATCACTAGTGCTGCTCTATGAGTTACCTGGCTGCGGTCCCTCGTGCTGGTGTCTCTGATCTTCTGGATGAAGTAGAAGATGAGCCACGCTGAGGAGATGATCATCAGGACGATGAAGGAGATGGAGACGAACACCAGCGATCCACGGTTGATGTTCTTGGCCGGACCGCGCTGACCAACCATCACCGACACCAGCACGGTCTCGTTCCGCTCCAGCGGAATCAGGATCTCCTTCCCGAACGCCTCCGTGATCATCACCGCTACTGTATCTCCGGTTCCTGCAGGAAGACCAGAAGAACCGTTTAAGACTCTCTTGCATGTTTACAATAGCAGATAAAAGAACCAGGTTTTAGAATAACTGCAAATCTCTAACATAAAGACCAAAATATCAGTAGGTTTATTTAGTAACATTGGACAAATATTGAAATCATGAAAAAAATTATGCAGCTTATAATTTGAACTGCTAAAGTAGAGTTCTCACCAGGAGAAACATGTCACCCCCATTTTAAAATCACTACGCTGGATACCAGTCGGTTATAGAGTAGATTATATGGTATTATCAGTGGTCTATAAATGCCTCAATGGCATAGAACCAAACCATCACAACTATCGTATCTCAAGTTCCTGCAGGAAGACCAGAAGTAAATGTATGCTTACAGTAGCAGATACAAGAACCAATACAACTGCTGCTTAATCGTACCAGGTTTTAGAATAACTGTAAAAGCCTGCAAATCTCTGAAATAACATAAAAACCAATACATCAGTTGGTATGTCTGTTAACACCGGAGAAATAATGAAATCAATGAAAATGATGCTGTTTATAATTTGAACTTCAAATGTAGCAGCCAAAGTAGAGTTCTCACCAGGAGAAACACATCACCCAATTTAAAAAATAACTGCACAGGATACCGGTCTGTTATAGAATAAATTTAATGGTACCATCACTGGTCTAAAAATCATCCTGAAGATCTTCCTAAATCTTCCTAAAGTTCCTGCAGGAAGACCAGAAGAACCATTTAAAGCAGATAAAAAAAACAATACAGCTCTGATCTTTATTTGTTCCAGGCAAAATATGGATACAAGCCTATTATAGAATGTTTTAGTCTATAAATGTTTTAATGGCATAGAACCAGCATATGTATCTGATATGATGAATCAATATGAGCTGAGCAAAAAAAAAAAGATTTTACATATGCTGTATGTTTAATTTTCTTTATTTTTAAATATAAAAAAATACTGAATGTCAATATTGAAATCAATAAATATCAAATTCAATTTAAATAATGATTGCTTTTGCTGTGTTTTCATGTTTTTGTTGTATTTTTCACATCTACCTAGTTTTTCTACCATGTCTTTCAAGTCAGTTTTTTTTTTCTTTTTTTTTTCCTTGATTATGTAAAGTACTGTGAATTGCCACGGTGTATGAAAGATGCTATACAAATGAATGTGTCTTGTGTTGCCTTGTGAGCACTGCACCAAACAAAGGCCAGGCTGAATTACGGTGCAGTCTGTAATCAATAAAGCCTTGTCCTTCAGTGCTTATTCTAACCTACTGTTTCAATCTGAAGACAGCTGCTCCTAAAACAGCTGATAGAGTCCGGAGTCTGAGCTGTGGTGAAGAGCCTATCAGGCCTGCCCTTGACCCGAGCTGTTGGAGCTGTTGGCGCTGGAGTGTTTGTGGAGCTGGCTGTGATTTAGCCGGCGAGACAGAGGGCCGACGGGCTGTAATGACGTCTCTTTGAGGCAGTATTCTTTGATGCGATCCAGAAACGGCAGCTCGGAACATTTAATCGGTCACCGCCGATGATTGAGTCTGCGCTCCTGACGGTCACAGCTGAGATACATCGCTGACAAATCAGCTCTGGCAGCTTTCTCGTAGCAGGTATCACCGCAGAGGCTGGGAACGAATTACACGCGACGGGGAATGACACAGAACACTTTTCAGAGGTGACAGAGGAGCACAGTCTGTACTCAAAGCAGAATATGAGCGCCACAGATGACAAAGCTTTAATAAACAAAGCTCTCGTAAAACACAAAGTCTAGTAAAAGCCGTTACTGGATATACGCCATCTGCAGCGCTGACAGACGTACCGATGTGGACCAAGAGGTCAGGGCTAGTCCCCTCTGGAGATTAAGGTCAAAGCTAAGGAGTAAACTGAATCACAGTGTGGAGGTGCTTAGTGATACGCTCTAATAGACTGGTTTATGTGGTTTCTGAAACAATGTGACACCCTATGACTCTTCATCACCTCTGTTTAGGTGATACAGACAGTAGAAAAGATCAGTACAATGAACACCTTTTGGCCTAAAGCAAAACCACACATACATAACTTTTTCATAAATTCAAAGAAAAATCAAGTATAAAACTACAATTTAAACATATTTATTGAACACTGATTTTTCATTTTATTTTTTTTACGTTCCAGTGGACATACCAACAAAGCAAAATTTCATTGTTTGGTATAAAGTCTTTTCACACATTCAACTAAACACTTCAACTGTATTATTTCTTTCAATTTCCTGTCAAATAACTCCACTTGCCATATGGTCTGTGAATAGTCTTAACCAGCATAAAGTCCTATTTCATTTTCATGACAAATGACCACACACTACACAACTGTATACTTTTCTGAGCATATCATAGATATAATCAGTACTTTGAGACCAGAAAAAACTGCCTTTTTCCCTGCATAGCATAAGGCACCATATTTTAAACACTGTTTATTCATATGAAGATTATAGAGCATTATAGAGTGCCCCTATGCTTCCTGAGTGTGTGGATCTAATGAACATTATAGAGCAATATAGAGCAACCCCTACACTTCCTGTAGCGTATTGCAGTCTGTCAGAATTAGTATGTGGATCCTATGAACATTATAGAGCATTATAGAGCGCCCCCTATGTTTATTTCTAGTGTACTGCATTCTGTCAGAATAAGTGTGTGTGGATCATATGGACATTACAGAGCATTATACAGAGACCATACGCTTCCTGTAGTGTATTACAGTCTGTCAGAATAAGTGTGTGGATCATATGAACATTATAGAGCATTATAGAGCACTTCCATGCTTATTATAGCATACTGCAGTATGTCAGAATGAGTGTGTGGATCATTTAAACATTATAGAGCATTATAGAGAGCCCCTGCACTTCCTGTAGTGTATTACAGTCTGTCAGAATGAGCGTGTGGATAATATAAACATTATAGAGCAAAATAGAGTGCCCCCTATGTTCATTTTTAGTGTACTGCAGTCTGTCAGAATGAGTGTGTGGATCATATGAACATTACAGAGCATTACAGATTGCCTCCTTAAATTATTGTAGTGTATTTCAGTATGTCAGAATGAGTGTACCCAATGAGGCCTTCAGTGTAAGCAGTGTACTTCATGGTCCAAATAACAACACCAATGCAAAGTCGTTAATAACTCACTTATTCAATAATGCATTTCCTTTTTTTTGTGTAATATTTGTGCCTAATCAATGGTTAATTAACCAGATTGACTAGTTATAGCAACATAGATGCAATATTTTAGATATTAACTTTTTTTAAATTTTGTAAATTTCTGTTTAACCTATTTGCTTTTTGTGACATGCTGAGCTCATGCAATGAAACCACTAGCAAGCGGTTAACCAAAGAATTAGAGCAACAAATGAACCACTGACTCGGTAAAGCCACAGCTCACCATTAGCTTTAGCTCCAAGAACAACAGCTTCATACACCACACACACACACGCAGCGGCAGCCGGTCATAATTACAGACCGAAAACAAGGATTATCAGACTGCTCCTAACAATACGCTTTATTATAGTCAGAGTGAGACACTGGGAGTGTTTGGGCGTGTGAGAACAGGCCTGTGTGGTGGTGGGTGTGGTATATGGGGGAGTGTGTTCAATAATACAGATTTTAGTCACAGATTTCCTCCTTTGTGTTTGTAATACCTTTATCTGAAAATAACACTTGCAAAACCTTGTAAATACATCGTCCACTGCCGGTAAACGAGTTCGATGGAAGTCTTCTTCCCATCAGAGTGACTCGTCTGAGAATGATCAACAGGGGGTGAGTTTACTCATCTCAGACGTGTGGGATTAAAGTTTTTGTCAGAGGGAAAGTTCAGCTGTGCATCTAACACCCAGCAGTTGTTTTCCAAAATGTCAAAATAGAGTTTCAACACTGCCTGTTAGATAAACTCAAATGACATCACTGACTACAATCTTCCCATTTGGTGTAAAAGAGTGTTATTTGAGGTGTTCATGGACTAATATATCCTATTCAGGTGTATATGAGTATTAATTGAGGACTAATAAATTATATATATATATATGTGTATAAGAGTGTTTATTCACTAATATCTCCTATTCTAGTTTATACAAGTAATTATTTAAGGATTTTACAGACATATTTCTCCTATTATAGTGTATAGGAGTATTTACTGAGGTGTTTATAGCCCAATAATTCCTATTCTAGTGTATACCTCCTATTATAGTGTTTATTAGGGTGTTTATAGACTAATATCTCATATTCTAAGGTATATGATTGTTTATTTAGGGTGTTTAGGAACTACAGACTCATATTGTAGTGTATATGATTGTTTATTGTTGGTGTTTATAGACTAATATCTTCTATTGTTGTGTACAAGAGTGTTTATTGATGTGTTTATGCACTAATATCTTCTATTCTAGTGTATAGGAGTGCTTATTTAGGGATTTTACTAACTTATTTTTTATATAGGAGTATTTACTGAGGTGTTTATGGACTAATATCATCTTCTAGTGTATATGAGTGTTTACTGTGGGTATTTATAGCCCAATACCTCCTATTCTAGTGTATAGGAGTATTTATTAAGGGTGTTTATGACTTAATATCTCTTATTCAAGTGTGTAGAAGTTTTTATTAAGGGTGTTTATGAACTAATATCTCATATTCTAGTGTGTAAAAGTATTTATTAAGGGTGTTTATGACTTAATATCTCTTATTTGAGTGTGTAGAATTTTTATTAAGGGTGTTTATGAACTAATATCTCATGTTCTAGTGTTTAGGAGTGTTTATTAATAAACTAACCAACAGGAGAAACATTAGCAGATCAGTGATGTCTACTAATGTGAGCTGTTCCCTGTCTGACATAAGGCTACCCTTACCTACTCTAAGGTGGTTGTTTTATTCATTATCTGCTGCTCTGTCTCTAAAGGTTAAGTCATTCAGTTATTGATCAGTGTGTTTGAGTGGAAACCCCCACCAAGGTGCCCTTTAGCCTGCAGAACGCTGACCGAGCGATGTCTGAGCCCAAAGCCCTGGCTTAAAGAGGGTTTGGAGGGAATGAAGAATACATAAAAGAGAGAGAAAAAAAGAAAGACTGTGCAAAATTGCACAGACACTGACAAGACACCTCCACTCCCTGCTGTTTCAGGACAGTGCGGCTTAAACAGACAATGACTTTTATTAAGTGGCATGAACACAGTTCAATGACAAGACAGTCATTTTCTACAGCATTAAAGGATGCATACTATGGACAGTATAAATAATAATATGAACACTGTTAAAATGTATACCCAAATAAAGGTATATCATACATTACTGTATTGTCTACACATTTGCTATTTAAATATGCTGTCTGTATGCTTGCAATACAGATTTTGCATGTTTATTTATTGTTTGTTTTACCACAGTTAGTTCCGACCCTGCATTGTGATTGGCTGAGAAGAGTTCTATTATTGCCATTATCAGCCGGTAATGCACTGTAACCGAAGCTTTCCATGTATTACTCCACCACATACAAGTAACCTAGCAACAATGCATCACTTTCAATCCAAACAGCGCAGCTACAAACAAAGCAGCAATGGAACTATTTTAACTCGTGGAGTTTTTGTAACCTAATAGATCATATTTTATTGTCTTTTTTAACTCAAAATCTTTCAATAAACAGTGATAATGAAACTGTGGTATAATCAAAATAATACACACGAAGTTTGTGCTATAATGTGTAATATTGGCACTGCCTACGACCGCAGCACTGCAGTGCCAATATTACACTTTATAACACTCCCTCTCGTGTATTATTGCTTAGCTATTAAAACAGACTTTTAGTACGTAGCCAACCCCCTACACCCAAATTCAAAGAAGCAAGCAAGCAGCTAAAATAGACTGCTTCAAATACATTGCCAAACTTCAAGACTATCAGACCAATTACTGAAAGTTGTGGCAGGCTATCATCATCCATTAAACAATAGATTAAGAAAAAGCTGTGTTGTGCCAATTTCCGACTCCCCTTGGCATGCATGCTCCTTATGCAGCAGTATAGATACAACAGATTACACCGCTGATTTCTGTATCTGTACTCAACTGTAACTGTAACACTTATTAAATAAACAGAAATAAAAACAATCCGAGGGGAATCTGGGATGGAATTCAGCAAAACACCTGGAGTGCAACTCGATGCAAATGAATCAGTGTGAAGAATAGTGAGACTCCACCCACATAGCTGATGATGACATTATGTAGTAATGTACTTAAGTGCGCTCAGTCACTAAACTGCAATGTGAAACTAAAAAAAAAGTTGGTTGTGCACCAGGATTGTGCAGCTAAAATCGCTCTCACAGTTAGCTATGGTGGTTTCTATGGTGTTGCTAAAGACAAAAGTAACAGGACTAAATGTACAGAATACAACGTAACGCACAGGTGAACCTCAGTTCAGACTTCGGTCCCCTAAGACCCACTGTGTCCCAGTTCTGTACACTCAATACCCCAACACCAGGGCAACTCGTATCAGCATGGGTACTCAGGGACAGTTCAGGTCGCTTTGAAGAGGAAAACATGCTAAAAGGAGCGATCACGACTTTGCAGGCCCTAGTGAACTGTAAACCCGGTGGAAATGAGGCATCACACACACACACACACAAATGCATTTATCAGGAAATCATATGATGTTATGACTGTGTGCTTTGCCAAAGGCGGTGAAAAGATTTGAGTCAGGCCTGAAAATTCTCAGAATACTGCACGCACACACACATCTTGGTTGATTTTTGTAGTGTGTGTGTGTGTGTGTGTGTTAGTGTGAGAGAGAGAAAGAGCGAGAAAGTACTTCACTTACTTCACAGACAGTTTTCAATTTGAGTTCCCAATCAATGATTAAGCTAAATGCTGAACTACACATTATTCTGAATGGAGATTTTCCATTGATAAGAAAATATAGTCTTCAGCAAGGTAGAGCTGCAAAGATTAGTCGATATAATCGACAATGTCGATTATTTAAATTTGTCGACTACAAATTTCATTGTCGACTAATCGTTAATTTGTAACAGTACTGCATTACACAAAGAGCTGGGGACAGAGGTGCAATGGGAGATGGGTAAATGTCTCACTCACGCAGTTTACACTCAACTTATTCTGTGTCTCCAAAAGTGCTCAACAGAATACATATTTATTCACTAAATACTTGTAATTTTCATTTTTAAATAACATCTATACATTTAAACGGCTTTTAAATCTAATGTTTAGCTGTTTTCTATATTTTTTAGAGATGGAGGACGTGGTAGAAATAATCGTTGACTAATCGAGTAATCTGAAAATAATCGTCAGATTAGTCAACTACCAAAATAATCATTAGTTGCAGCCCTACTGCAAGATTTAATCCCAGTCCGGGAAGCTGAACCTAAAGGTCTTAATGAGGCCATATTAAATATTTACAGTTTGGTGAGCAACCCTTCCCTAAACCCCTGAATGAAGTTAAAAGCAAGAATACTTGGCAACACAGATACAGATTTATGAAGAATATTTCCACTGTAGATAGTAAGTGGACATGACTGTATAGACATGACGATACAGACAAGACAGGACAGACAGACAGTACAGTACAGTACAGTCCTGTCCTGTCCCCTTCTGCTGTGTCCTGTCTGTATTGTATTGCCCTGTCTGTACTGTACTGTATTGTCCATACTGTTCTGTCTGTCCGTACTGTCTGACTGTCTGTCTGTACTTTCAGTCAGTCAGTCACTCACAGCAGTAAATATAAACAGATGGGAATAAACATGGCTGTGTGGAATGAATCCGAGTGTTCTGGAGGGAGCGTGGGCGGCTCCGGCAGGGAGAATTCCCACTGGTGAGGGTAAAGGACGCAGTGAATTAGTGATGTTCTCCTGCTATATTTACCCTCACCATCGATCCAGCCTGATAGCACCTCCCACCCCCTCTCCCCACCTCCTCCTGTCCTTCCCATCCATCTCCCCTGATTACTCCATCCACACACACCGAGCACGCCACAGGTTCATCCACCCAGCACCACCCAACACCAACCTGTCAGAACTTAGCACTGAAACAGGAGTTTAACATAAAAAATCAGGCAAAGTCAGGCTAATTAAATTTTCAGAAGACTAAATTTGACTAGGGCCAATATCAAAAGTACATTTTTGTCCATAATTTTGATAAAACTTTTTGTGTAATCTTTAATTTATGTTAAGTTATGTATATTTTTTTTCTGCTCATGTTTTAATAGCTTTGATGTTAGTGGGGAGTTAGCAAAGCGAGAATTTCATTGTACACTATAACATAGGGCTGCAACGATTAGTCGATATAATCGACAATGTTGATTATTTAAATTTGTCGACTACAAATTTAATTATCGACTAATCGTTATTTACAATCGTTATTTGAAACTTTTTTGGGACAAAAGCGCAACTGGAGATGGGTAAATGGCTCACTCACAAAAGTAACACTTAGTCCGTGTCTCCAAAAGTGCCCAAACACAACATTATTACATATTTAATCACTAAATATCAGTAATTTCCACGTTTAAACAACATCCAGACATTTAACTGCCATTTAAATCTCATGTTCAGCTGTTTCTATCATTTTAGAGAAGAAGGAAATAATCGCTGATTAATCGACTAATCAGAAAAATAATCATCAATAACCACAGCAACACTGGACACCATAGAAACCATGGATACCACAGCAACACTGGACACCATAGAAACCCTGGATAGCACAGCAACATTAGACACCACAGAAACCCTGGACACCACAGCAACATTGGACACCACAGAAACCCTGGATACCACAGAAACCCTGGATACCACAGCAACACTGAATACCACAGCAACACTGAATACCACAGCAACACTGAATACCACAGCAACACTGGATACCACAGCAACACTGGATACCACAGCAACACTGGACACCACAGTCACCCTGGATTCCACAGCAACACTAATACCACATAAACACTGATACCACAGAAACACTAATACCACAGCAACCCTAGATACCACAGAAACCCTGGATACCACAAAAACCCTGGATCCCACAGCAACATTGGATACTACAAAAAACCCTGGATACCACAGCAACACTGGACATCACAGAAACTGTAGATACTAAAAAAACATGGGCTGGCCTCAATTCATAAATATACACATTTGTTTTTACTTCCGCACAAGGAATTAAGAGTTTTAACCACACTAACCGGAATCCTCTCTGTAGAGCGCATCAACTTAGCCCAGTACAGTGAGTAGCTATTAGCACAGCAACACAGCCGAATGAACAAATACCACTAACCAAACACACATCACCACCAAAAGCAAAGCAGCAGAAGACAGCAAGCTATAGGATTAATGTTCAAAATAATGGGACAAAAAAGAGAGAATATATACACTGCACTCTATTAAAGCCATGCATGCTTACGAATTAGACACTAAGTTTGTTTAAAACGTTTAAAAAGTGGCATCTAGAGCTGAACCCAGTGAAGGTAGTGAAGCAGCAGGTTTGCTAACATCCATATTAGCCTCATCAGGAGCTCAAGCTTAATCAAACCTTGAATTTTCAGAAGTGCTGAAACCAAAACAGCAGCTTAACTTCAGCCTTCAAAAAACACAAATCCCCAAAAAAACGTTGGAAATGAAGCTGACCTTCGTGGGCCATGGTGACCGTGTCCTCTTTGGAGCTGTTGTTGTAGATTAGCACGGCGGAGGCGTTAAAGGCTGCGGCCTTCAGAATCTTCTCCTTAAACGTGCACTTCCCCCTCTGCACAAGGGCCACCCAGTGCGTGGTCTTCGGCGGGATCACGAAACGAGTGTACGGACAACAGCCCTGCATGTCCACCACTGCGGAAAGAGAAACACATATAGAATGTATTTATTTTATATATACACACAACATCAAACATTAATAACTCCTATTCTACTGTATATTTTTATTGAGATTTTATTGAGACAAACATCTCTTATTCTAGTGTATAAGAGTGTTTATTAAGGGTATTTATTAATTATATATTTTGTAGTGTACAGGAGTGTTTATTGAGATTGTTTATGGAATAATATCTCTTATTCTAGTGTATAGGAGTGTTCATTAAAGGTGTTTATGGATTAATATATCTTATTCTAGTATATATGAGTGTTCATTAAGGGTGTTTATGGGCTAATATCTCCTATTCTAGTGTATATGAGTGTTTATTAAAGGTATTTATTAATTCATATATTTTGTAGTGTACAGGAATGTTTATTGAGGTGTTTATAGACTAATCTCTCTTATTCTAGTGTATGAGTGTTCATTAAAGGTGTTTAAGGATTAATATCTCTTATTCTAGTGTACAGGAGTGTTCATTAAGGGTGTTTATGAAATAATATCTCTTATTCTAGTGTATAGTAGTGTTTGTTTAAGGTGTTTATGGACTAATATATCTTATTCTAGAGTATAGGCATGTCCATTAAGGGTGTTTATGGATTAATATCGCTTATTCTATTGTATAAGAGATAATAGTATTCATTAAGGGTGTTTATGGGTTAATATCACTTATTCTAGTGTATAGGAGTGTTCATTAAATGTGTTTATGGATTAATATTTCTTATTCTAGTGTATATAAGTGTTCATTAAGGGTGTTTATGGACTAATATCTCTTATTCTAGTGTATAAGAAATAATAGTGTTCAATGAGGGTGTTTATGGGTTAATATCTCATATTCTAGTGTATAGGAGTGTTCATTAAGGGTGTTTATTGATTAATATCTCTTATTCTAGTATATATGAGTGTTCATTAAAGGTGTTTAAGGATTAATATTGCTTATTCTAGTGTATAAGAGATATGAGTGTTCATTAAGGGTGTTTTAAGACTAATATCTCCTATTGTAGTGTATGTGAGTTTATTGAGGTGAGTATGAACTAATATCTGTGTGTTTATTGAGTTAAATATCCTATAACTGCAGAACGTAAATGTGGAAATGCTCAGTACAGTAACTATATTTACAGTAAATACGGGGGAAAATATATGTCAGGGTTGCACATACAGAATCCTGTATAGCCTCTGCACAAATGCACCACCCTGCAAAAAGGATGTTTTCAGTTTGTCTATGGCTGTTTGTGTGTGTGTAGGTGGGTGTAAATGTGGTAAGACAGTAAACAACATAACCAAAACCAGTTGTCTCACACACACACACACACATACACACACACACACACACAAGCTGATGCGTCCTTCAGACACTGTAAAATATGGCCTGCAATTTCTGACTCATCGCTGGCTGGTAAAAGCTCCGCCGGCCGCTTCACACTTCCTCTAATGAAAATGAAGCATTCAAGCCTATGGCCGAGAGGGAGCCACAGTCCAAACAGTAATTAAGCAGAATTTATTACAGATTAAATAAAGAAAACATGAGGCTGTGTTTAGAACAATGCACACTGCTAATGCTGTGCTGTTTTTTCATGAATAGGACAGAGATATATAGATTAATAGAGATAGATTATAAGGCACTTGAAGTAGGGATGCACTGATATAAAAATTACTGAAGTTTTGACACAGTTAGCCGCTTTACATTAATTCATTTGTAACACAAGATCACAAGTAACTACACTTTTAATGTTTACTTTTACCACAGGTAGTTTCGACTCTCCAATGTGATTATTAGCTGGTAATGCACTGTAACCGAAGCACTCCATGTATTACTCCGCCACATACAGGTAACCTAGCAACAATGTGGTAATTACAAGCCAAACACAAACCGAATGCAATGTCATTATACACCACTAGGCAGCACAGGGAAAGACGCTGTCCCACAAATAAGCCCAGCGATTCGAAAATCTGCATTATTACACACATTATTAGCCACCAATATCAGGTTAAGAGTTGTTAAGATTAAAATTAAAGCTTAAGTGTATATATTTTTCAGTTAATATATGGTATTTTAAGCTGAATATAAGGTATCCAGAAATAGGGGACCTTTTTTAATTCCGCAGGTCAGGGGGTGCATTTTTCATTCTTAAAAAAAAAATTGGATGAAAAGTACACTTTTGGATTGAAAAGTACACTTTTATTTTATTTAGATTTGTATTGTTTAGATATACAGGGGTTGGACAATAAAACTGAAACACCTGGTTTTAGACCACAATAATTGGTGTTTTTTTGGATACAATCCGGGTTAGCACCGGAACATCCCTTTCAGACAGCTTCCTCTTGTGTCCACAGTTAATCCTGTTGGATGTGGTTCGTCCTTTTTGGTGGTATGCTGACATTACCCTGGATACCGTGGCTCTTGATACATCACAAAGACTCGATGTCTTGGTCACAGATGCGCCAGCAAGACGTACACCAACAATTTGTCCTCTTTTGAACTCTGGTATGCCACCCATAATGTTGTGTGTATTGCAATATTTTGAACAAAACTGTGCTCTTTCAGTGTCCAACCCCTGTATGTCTTTTTATACTATGACCTTTATTTTATACAATTTGAATTAAACAACTGCAATATAATCTCCTTGTTTACAGTATTACAAGATAATGTGACACACTGAATCATAACTTCTGTATCACAGTACGTGTCGTATCCACCAAGTCCTTGCTTATACACAGCATAAATAATCAAAGTGAGGTCTGAGCTCTAATAATGTAAATAATTAGCTCCGTTAACTCGGCGTGTGGTAAAGCGATGTAAGCGTGATGTTGGCGTGGATCAGTGGTTTTCTGGCTGAGGCGGCAGCAGAGAAGTCGTGCGGACAGATGGTAAAACAAGGTCTGTCCTTTGATCGTTGGCCAAGTTTGACATCAGTCTTACATAATCCCTCACTCAAAGTCATCCTTCAGAGATACTAACAAAGGATGAGGGCGAGAGAGATAGAAAGAACGAGAGATAGAGAGACCTTGCACCTGCTTGCACCACAAACTGAAAACATCTTGTACCGTTATATCCTGAGCAGCGTTAGGACGTGGGCAGTATCCTCTACACTTCTGTTTGGACCCTCTCTCTTCTAAATTAAGGTGCACAGCAGAGCTGAAGCCAGACATTAAAGGCAGATTTATGCCAATTTCACCTTTACTGTACCCTCAGCATTAATATTTATCAAGCACTGCATTATGGGAGTTATTAAACTCCCAGCACCATCCATTAGAGCTGAGCTTTAGCGCTCTAGAGCTCAACTCTGCTTCAGCAGACTCACCAACTCCAACAAGACTGCACCAATACCAACATCATCATCATCATCATCAATACCGACACTGAACATTTATATCAATAACAAACTAAGGTCAAGATACAGAAACACCTACAACCAATACCATGAATATCGACACTGACCAGTTACATCAATAACAAACTAATGACAAGATACAGAAACACCTTCAACCAATACCATCAATACCGACACTGACCAGTTACATCAATAACAAACCTGTGATATGATACAGAAACACCTACAACCAATACCATCACCACCAACACCAACAAGACTGCACTAATACCAATATCATCATCATCAATAGTCATCATCATCATCAGTACTAATCCCTGTCCCCTGTCCCAGCTTTGCCCCTTTCCCCTGTCCCAGAACTAAACCCGGTCCTAGCCCTAAACCATGTCCCCTGTCCCAGAACTAAAGCCTGTCTTAGCCCTAAACCATGTACCCTGTCCCAGAACTAAACCTTGTCTTAGCCCTAAACCCTGTCCCAGAACTAAACCATGTCCTCTGCCCTAGAACTAAACCCTGTCCCAGAAATAAACCCTGTCTTAGCCCTTAACAATGTCCCCTGTCCCAGAACTAAACCCTGTCTTAGCCCTAAACCATGTCCCCTGTCCCAGAACTAAACCCTGTCTTAGCCCTAAACCATGTCCCCTGTCCCAGAACTTAACCCTGTCTTAGCCCTAAACCATGTTCCCTATCCCAGAACTAAACCCTGTCCTAGACCTAACCCTGTATTAGCCCTAAACCATGTACCCTGTCCCAGAACTAAACCCTGTCCTAGAACTAAACCATGTCCCCTGTCCCAGAACTAAACCCTGTCCTAGTCCTAAACCATTTCCCCTGTCCTAGAACTAAACCCTGTCTTAGCTCTAAACCATGTCCCCTGTCCCAGAACTAAACCCTGTTCCAGAACTAAACCCTGTCACCTGTCCTGGCACTACACCTTGTCCTGGCACTGCACCATTCTAATCTCTTACAGGTCAAAAATTCAAAGACAATGAAAGATCACTTCCCTGGACTAAAGCCCAGATAAACCCAATATCCTATTATCTCTCTCTCCTTCCCTCCTCCCACCTCCCTCTCAGTCAAACCAAAGATCCAGAGATGACATCAGTGATTTCTACGGATGCACAGCACATCCAGCAACTGGATGCCCTGTATATTTATGTATCATACTATTTAAAATTTCCTCAGGGTTCATATATATATATATATATATATATATATATATATATATATATATATATATATATATATATATATATATATATATATATATATATGAATTATCATATCATATATCATATCATCATATATCATATCATTTTTCCAGAGCTGTATATGACGGCTTCCAACTTAACAATATTCACAATATATTGCCCAGCCTTAGTCTAGAGTCACAGAACATCCCTAGAACAGGGTTCTTCAGTTCCTCAGTGGTTTTTCCACTCTTTTCTGCTTGAGGCCACAACAGGCCGCCTGGTCCAGTTAATGTAATACCCAGAACGAACACCGGCACCAAAACAAACACAGCCAATGGAAAATTCTGTCACAATTTTGGGTCAAATACTGACCTACATTTCCACAGACCATATCTGTCCCTGAGCCGGCCAGCCAGAGGCTGAGCCTGTTATGTGTGGGACAAAGTTTAATACTACTTTAATTATTACTGTATAGTACAGTACTGTACTTTCTGTTTCTGTAGGCCTGCGTTGAAATAAAGCGTGATGTATATTATTTATGAATTAATATTTTACAGCAGAACTGAAGCTATTATGGCTAAGGGTTAGAAATTAATGTTAAAGTTAAAGAAACTATAATTATAATTTTTAATATTTAAGGTGTCCCTGTCAAAACAATTATGTTAACCACATATATATATATATATATATATATATATATATATATATATATATATATATATATATATATATATATATATAGCAATAAGAAATATGTTTTATTTATTTAGAACACTTAACAACAAACCTATACTTTAACATATATTTCAATTCCAATGTCTACATTTTAAGTTCACTAATCTTTAAAAAGGATGTAACTGCCTCATTATGCTATTATACAATATTATAATTATTGTATACTAATATGACAATAATACAGTAAATCACAATTATTTCAGATACAACCTATCATCCAAATAAAATGAGTTATTAGGTGTAAACATGTTGAAAATAATTGTGTTATGAAAGCAGCTCAGCCTCAGAGCTCAGAGCTGAAATATCAGGGCAGGTCAGAACCTGAATAAATGCACTGCTGGAAGGCATACATATCCCATAATCCCCTGTTGCAGCTGATCCTGATCTGATTAGAGAGAGTGTGACTTCTGGCCACTGGGAAAAGAAGTTCTACCAGCAAAAAAAAATCGATCCAATAAATCTGGGCCAGCACTGTTCTGCCCTGTCAGGGAGAGGTGAACAGTAATGAGTATTAATATCTTTAGAGATCAAAAACAATTATAAACAATTATAAAAAAAAAACTTTGTTTTGACAGACTGTAAGAGATTTTGAGATTTGCTAATAAACACCCTTACAGACATTTATACAGGAATGCCTACAGTGTGATGTATTTGTGATGTTTGTGTGTTGTAATTATATATAATTTCCAGTTATTATAACAAATACTACATTTAATAATAAATAAATCCAGCATTTATTAAATACTGTTTATTTATTAAATTAGATGTTTTTAACAGTTGTTTCACTTTATTTTTATTTGTCCATTTTATTATTTAATATTAGTAATTAATTAATATTTATTAGTAATAAATAAACAAATATATAAGTCTATAATATAAAACATGTTGTTTACATTGGTTAGGTGTTTCATGAATATTAATTACTTCATATACAGTGCAATCTCAGAGGGCACAGACAATTATTTAGTATTTTATTATAGGCATGATAAATTAAAGCAATTATTTAGTTTTTTTTATTATTATTTTATAATATTTGTACTCTGGAACATAGAATGAGTCATAAACCTGTATAATAAACACATACAGAATTAAAAAATATATATATTGTGATACATTTTTTGGTAATACCTCCCAGTTATACTGTTTAGTCCTGTATAGGCCACACTAATTACATTATTAACTTATAGTACAGTATGTGGACATTAGCTTAGTATTCTCCATTGGGTTTGAACTGCTCATGCTTCATGTGAACGAGCCAGTGTGTCAACTCTATTAAAACAGAGGCTTAAATGTCATGTTTAATTATGTTATTTATATCTTATCTTATGTAAATTATTAAAACTAATTATAATCCGATAGTAATGTCTGAATATGCATTATAATTATAAGCCCCTTGCTCTTTATAGTATTTGTGCATTAAATGACTTTCAGTATTATGATTTATTGTGCCAGTTCTGGGTTCTGGGTTACAGTCAACTTTTAAAAGCAGCTATATGAAACCTGATACAATTCGTATGCTGGTCTGACACTCATCAATTGAACCTATCAAAGGACCGCAAGAAATAACAGTAAATAACAGTTTCTGGTTGTTACTGAAGTGCTCAAATTAGGCGTACCTCCCCACAACAACACAGCGCTGCTCTTCGCAGCACTGACACGGCAGCAAGCCTGAACAAGACAGGAAATAACAAGATGCTATCAGAGCACAGACCACAGCAACCCCTCATCAGACAGATACGAGGAGAGCACAGCTGCGTTACACACTGTTTTTTTTTTTTCTTTTTTTACTGTTTAAAAAACGAAACGTGTTAGAAACAAGCGTGGAAAAGAACGTGGGTGTGTGCAAGAACGCTCCGAAGCTTACGATACCATCAGCAACATCAGAAAAGCTACGTTACACCTCCAGCCACCTGCACCCAGAACAGCCTGAACTTACAGAACAAATAACCCCTATCACGCCAAGCATCGCCCACCTTGCCCGCCTGCCGCACTTGCACCCAGACATCGCCACCTGTTGTTCCGTTAGTCTGGATCAAACACAAAGCAGCATCTTTTCAGACATTTACTTTTCTCATTTCAAACCAGACGTCCTTATCACCATGGCTCAGCCAGATCGCTGGCCCAGCTTCGTTCAGAGGGATTATGGAAAAGGCTGGAAGGCTCCAAGGGTAAACTCAAAGACTCTGATGTGTTAGTCAGTCTGGGCATAGCGCACTTTGGCACTTTTTGGGGATGACGAGGCAGTTCACACCTGCTTCATCTGCTGGGTTTAGTATTAATAAAATGATCTACATGGTGCTAAATCTACTCTACAGCCAACTGTTCGTCTGGCATAGCTTCTAAAATCTTCTGAAAATAATTAAAGGCATTAAAGAACTTGCAGGGGAAACTGGACCAAATTTGCTGCTGTTTTTTCATATTAAAAAAAAAAAAATTGTTTGTTGTGTAGCAGTGTAAACACAAAAAAACACATTTTCAACTTTAATTTGGGCCAAATAATACAATGTGCATGAGAGTATCCTCAGTCTGACTACTCATATTCAAAGCTTGAAGCAGTACTCGGTGTGTCCCTATTTGAAATGTCGAAAGACATATTTGTTTAAGTTTAGCATGCAGTCTGTTTACAGATAATATCCTGCCCCTTAACAAAAATCAGCCAATCAGCTTGCTCTTTATGCAACTAGCTTTAAAGTGTTGATGGAATTATGTCATTAAAAAGAAAAGCCAAAGTGTTTCCTGTACATATATTTTGTAGTGGTGGCCCATGCAAATATAAAACCCTGCTGAGGACTTGTAGACATAGCAAGCTGCCTCTGCTAGGCTGGAGGCATTTGCCGGCATTGCTAAGAGCCGGGTTAAAGTATAAAATGCTTCAGGTCTCGGCTGGACTGGAGCAGTTTAGCTGCGATGCTAACTGTTTTTTCTGAGCTGGATTACTCACTAAGTTAATGACAGGCTGAAGTCTGAAGACTCATTTTATGTATTCTTCCAGTAAATCCAGTAAAGCTGCTGCTGAAAGAAATCCTACAGGAATCACTGCAATATGACCGAAAATAAATTAGTCACTGTTCAGTATAAATTATTTGACCTTCTACTATTTTGGCCAAACATTAAAAGTGTCAGCCTGAAAGTACAGCATGCCGATCTCTCTATGAGTCTTCACCGTCAGAATCACTGCTAACCTCGTTCGCTCATCAGATAAACGACACTAACTCAATCCCTCTGCTCTCCATCTCTTCACATCTCGTTTAGATCATCAGATGAATATATAATAACCCCAAGAGCCCCCCAAGGGAACATCTCCAGCCTAAAGATGAACCTGAAGAGTCATTAGCCCGTCCACCCCAGCTGGTCATCCCAGCATCCAGAGCCCAACACAACAACAGTGCCATCACAATCAATACAGCAGCATTACAGCTCCACACTTCCTCCCTGGATCAATTAGACACATATGGCCACATCTCGGGTTCTGAGGGCCAGCTGTACTGAGTCTCTGTGCCAGGTTTCAGCAGCCTCTGCTTAAAAAAAGCATGCATTATGTACGAAACCGGCCTAAAAGCAGCTGGAGATGGAACAACCTGAAACCTGCTGTCTGGAGGAACATTGGTTAGAAAGTGGGAGGAGCTTCCAAGACAGGAGAAGATATCAGAACTACAGCTCACTTCATATATTGCTCGTATCACTACTAATATCAAAATAATTCTCCTGCTATTTCAGAAATGTTTTAGTCATGATGGTTTTTGTAATCAGACTTGTTTGGTCTTAACAGTATCTAGCACCCAGGCCTGTCTCAGTTTTAAAAACATTTGAATGCAGACCTGTTATCAGACTGGACAAGATTTGGTCTCAACAGTATTTGTATTTAGGCTTGTTTTGACCTCAATAGTATCCGTAATCAGACTTGTCTTGGTCTCAATAGTATCTGTAATCAGACTCACCTTGGTTACAGCAGTGTTTGTTCTCAGACTTGTATTAGTCATGAACATATTTGTAATCAGACTTGTCTTGGTCTCAATGGCATTTATAATCATACTTGCCTTGGTCTTAACAGCGTTTGTACACAGACTTCTACTGGCCGATGTTGTAATACCCATTCCTGCGATATTAGCATCCAAGCAAACTAAACTATAATTATAAAAATAAAACTACAGCTCTGAAAAAAAAATTAGAGACTAGGGGTGTGTCATATCATATCGTACGTGATAATATCGCCAAACATTTTGAATATCGTGAACAATATTAGACCCTAACCCTAACCCTGAAATATCGTGCCATATCACTCAATCAATTATTACATCAGGGTACTACTTTTCTGCTGTTTTTAGCAAAAGAAAAATGCACACTGCTCTAATTTTCCATGATATATCTACCAGAGATTATAGCTGTCCAGTATCATTTATTTTACTTTAATCCTGGATATACAGAGATATTTGGAGTGCATTACTAGTATAATATAGGGCTGTCCCTAACGATTATTTTTTAAACGATTATTCTAACAATTATTTTTTTCGATTAGTCGACTAATCTATTTATTGAGAAACATATTTAAATAATTATTATTTTACGTTTTAAAGCAAACGATAAATTACTATATGTATATATAATAACAACAACAACAACAACAACACAAGTCTACTAAACCAAACCCCACACTTATAATCACTTACATGTACAACACGTTTAGATCTATAACGCTAAAAATGGATAAGCTCCCATACACCACAACCGTGTGTTGCACTGTTTTCTGTGACCGCTAGATTTTGTGACCACTGGCAAGTAGTTCTCAGCAGACCAGTGCACTGGCCGATTCGAAACGTGTTCGTTTCTAATGTTTACCCCGACTGGCCAAAACGGTTATGTTTAGGGCTGAGGGTAAGGTGTAGGTATAGAAAGCTTCCGTTTTGCCAATGAACGCTCATAACCGTGAGCACTGGTCACAAAATTCCGACGGTGACAGAAAACGGTGTAACACCGCAGCGCCGACGGCGCTAGCTAAAATAACTTAAGGCAGCTAGCTTAGCTAAACACCTGAACTTATGAATAATGCTACTGTTTCTGGAAACTGCGAAATGCCATGCACAAATATAAACCAAAACTGTATAATTTCTGCCTGTGGCAGGTTTAAAACCTTTGGTAGACAGCCTTAAGTCTTTTTAAGGACACCCGCGGAGACCCTGATGTAAACGGTAACTTACTGTGTGACCCCGTTGACATAGTGCTCCTGGATGTTTGCGCTTCAAGTGCTCCTTTTGCACATATGGCAGAGGACCACATTGTTGCCCTTTTGCGTGAAATGCTCCCAAACTTTAGATGCCCGCTGGCGTTTTTTTTGTAGCTGGTGATTGCTCTCCGGAGTCCATGCTCTCTAGAGCTTAGATTCTCTGCCCGAACCAGACATGACCCGGGCTCCAGAAAATAGTCTGAGATGTAGGCGTCTGTTTTTTAATTATATTTTTATTTAAAAAGAAAACGAAAATAATGAAAACTGAAAGTGAAACTAAACTAATTTATTTATAAGCGCTGTTTTCACTACCGCAGTTCTACAGCGCAGGTGTTGTGCCGATTCTGTCCGCAAAGCGGGAGTCGGATTCAGCAGGGAGTCGGATTCGGCACAAGCGCGGCGGCACCCCGCGGTCCGCGGTGTCAGTTGTAAGCGCTCGCGCTAGCCGCAAAATACGACAGAAAACACTGAGGGAGCTGTAGAATTATGTATGGGACTAGAATATGAACACGAGGAGATAAAAGAAAACCTTCACCTGTGAGTAGCTCTCACCAGAACACGCAAATCTCTCTCTCTGTCTGTGTGTGTGTGTCTCTCTCTCTCTCTCTCTCTTGCACGTGAACTCCTCCGCGTTTGACTTGCAGAACTGTGTTTAGCTGTTCTTAAAAATCATTTTAATTAAATAATAGTTCTATGCTTCTATGTTACAGTGTTAATTAACATAATTCTGATCATATTTCGCTCATTCAAACAGCCCGAAAACAGCCAGTTTATGGTTCAGGTCGGGTCGGGCTAGAGCAGAACGTGCACGGGCTCGGGCTGGGTCGGTTTGGAATTTTTGGGCTCGATCTAACCTCTAATGCTCTCCACAGGCGCCGCCATGTTTACGACGCGCCGACGCACGTTATGCAAATCGATGTATTTTCGTAATCGATGACGTCGATTATGTCGACGCGTCGCCCCAGCCCTAGTATAATAACATTCTGGATCATTGACTTCTGTTACAAATCTGTTCTAAATTTCATATCTCAGTTAGCCATATCATATTGCATGCAATAATAAAATTCTAAATATTTTTTCTAATTCAGTGTTTTGTTTATCGCCCAAAGTATCGTTATCGTGAAAATACCATGAAATATCGTGATATTATTTTAGAGCCATATCGCCCACCCCTATTAGAGACCACTTAAAAATTATGAATTTCTTTGATTTAACCAAATTATAAACCTCTGGAATATATTCAAGCGGAAGATGGATGATCACAAGCCATCAAACCAAGCTTAATTGCTTAAATTTTTGCACTAGGAGTTATCCAAAAGCAGGGTGTAAGACACTGCTTTTGAGAACTTGCCAAGATGCATGAAAACTCTAAATAAAAACCAGAGTTATTCCACCAAATATTGATTTCTGGACTCTTAAAACTTTATGAATATTATTATTTTCTTGTTTTTTTTTTTTAAATCAGAGAAACTGAAATGGTCTCTTAATTGTTTCCAGAGCTGTATATACGTATATATCTCCACTGAAATTTGTTTATTTTGTTGAGTAAAGCACTTCTGTTTGTTTACAGTCAGCTCAGATTTCCAGTGTTCGCTTAATTGTAATTGGTGGAATCTGTTCATCTCCATTATTAATAGTGTTTACCTCAGATTCTTGAATATCCCAAAAAGTTTTCTGGGGCTTCATTATTTTATAAGTTAAGGGTTTAGACAGTCTAAATTAAACCATCCCCCGTTTCTCTCTCTCTCTCTTTCTCTTTCTCCCTCTCTTAGCCTTCATCAGTCTCTCTTTAAGCTGGTGTTCTGTGGGCTCCAGGGGGCAGTCAGGATTTAACGGTGTGTTTGGGGTGTAATGTAGTGATGAGCTCTACTGTCCTCCCCCTGAAACAAAAGGGGAAAAAACAAAGACACACTGTCCCATCCATCACCAGGAACTCTCACAGCAGGGTCTATGGTCTGGCTTAATTCTCACTTGTTTAAGGTGGATGGCGAGAGCATCAGGCAGGGCTTGACAAAAAAGATCCAAAATCATGATATAAAGCGATTTGATTTAAATAATTAAGACCTCAGCCACTTTGATATGTAGTCCTAGATAAAGTACATTTACACAGTTTATGGTCATGCAGCCGTTATGAGAATAGCCAGATTAGAATTCATGCCCCATTACTCAGCGTTACCGTGGCAGCAGAGCGAACCTGAAGTTTGTGCCAGTAAACTTTGTACCAGCGTTAATGCATCTGACCTGTTTTAACCTTCGTCTCGCTCTGAAAATGAAGAGAGATGGCTTTTGTTGCTGCTTAAATAACACGCTACTTAAATGGTTATCCACTCCATATGTGGTGCACAATGACAGTAGAGCCATTTGGGACACAGCCCATTTGCATGAACGCTTACTGGATCCACTGATCCTTACTTTGGGTTTGTGCCTTAGGCGGTCTCACTGGACTTAGCAGCTGTGAGTGACTGCCCAGAGTTCTCCTCCCTAACTTAGGGAAAAAAATTGTACCGAAAAGTACCGAAAGACCAGGCCAAAGCTCAAGCATTGGCAGCAAACACTGAACCATTATCTTTAGCACAGACCCATACTGTTAATGTGGTGTACTAAGCATAGAAGCATAGAGGCCATCATAGTAGTTTCAGGACTGGTCAATGTAGCAGGGAGCCAAATGGAAGGCAGTCTTAGTTTGAGGTTTATGACATATATAATTCATTTACATAATGTTCTTTATCTGTCTAAACTGTGAGAGATTTTTGCCCATTCTTCTTTGCAAAATAGCTCAAGCTCAGCCAATTTGGATGGAGAGCGTCTGTAAACAGCAATTTCTTGCCACAGACGCTCAATCGATTTTAGATTAGGACTCTGACTGGAATATCCTTTGATCTAAACCATTCCATTGTAGTTCTGGCTGTATTTTTAAGGTCATTGTCTTGCTGGAAGGTGAATCTCCTTTTTAGTCTAAAATACATTTAGGTTAGTGGTTGTAGAGTGACCAAATGTGAAAAAGTTCGAGAACACAAAAAAGTTCAAGACTTTTGCAAGACATTTTATATATATATATATATATATATATATATATATATATATATATATATATATATATATATATATATATATATATATATATACAGTACAGGCCAAAAGTTTGGACACACCTTCTCATTCAATGCGTTTTCATTATTTTTATAGTTATCAACAGTAGTTATCAATATCACGGTGGCCTCTTTAATATACAGTACAGGCCAAATGTTTGGACACACCTTCTCTTTTTTAATGTGTTTTCTTTATTTTCATGACCTATTTACATTGTAGATTTTCACTGAAGGCATCAAAACTATGAATGAACACATGTGGAGTTTAATGTACTTAACAAAAAAATTACCCGCCTCCACAGTCACCGGACCTGAACCCAATCCAGATGGTTTGGGGTGAGCTGGAGCACAGAGTGAAGAAGGCAAAGGGGCAACAAGTGCTAATAAACACCTCTGGGAACTCCTTCTTTCAAGACTGTTGGAAAACCATTTCAGGTGACCACCTCTCGAAACTCACTGAGAGAATGCCAAGAGTGTGCAAAGCAGTAATCAGAGCAAAGGGAGCTATTTTGAAGAAACTAGAATATAAAACATGTTTTCAAAACTCCACGTGTTCATTCATAGTTTTGATGCATTCAGTGAGAATCTACAATGTAAATAGGTCATGAAAATAAAGAAAACACATTAAAAAAGAGAAGGTGTGTCCAAACTTTTGGCCTGTACTGTATATTAAAGAGGCCACCGTGATATTGATAACTACTGTGGCAGCCTAGTGTCAGGGAAGCTTTTTAGCCACACAGATACTAAATGACCTTATATGACCTGTGAGAATTACGATTTTCTGTTAAACTCCAGAGAACCAGCAGTAAACTCTGGTCCAGAGCCATTCTCCCTCTGCAGAATATAATCCAGAACAGAACTTGAACTTCTAATAAAACATCTAAGTCATCTGGGCCTTCGTTGCTCTTTCACTCTTTCGCTCAGCTGGCATCTATTAGCATCCTCATTAAAGAAGATGAAGGCTGGTACATAGGTGAGGCAACGACACCTACGGCAGGTCCAAAATAAGTCCAAACAAGCTGAACCGGACTTCAACAGCAGGTCTCTGGTGGTAAAGACAGAGCACTGGGCTGGCGTCCTGCTGCTGCTGGCTGTCCACGGCCCAGGGTGAAGCTAATTAGCCTTGGGTCTGTGTGCCAGGCCCTTTTACCAGCATTTGGACTCAATGGAGCGCCAAAACCCGCAGGACGCCCTCCTTCAAGGAACAGTTTCATATCCTGCAGGACACAGTCTTATGTCACGCTGAAATCCGATTGGCCTAATGAGTCAGGCCCACTCTGGGCTGCCTTGCTATTGGACGCTGGCTGTTTTTTCTGTAATCTGATTGGCAGATGGCTTTCTGTCTGGTTGCCCGTTAGCTAAGTGTGATCTGTTGCGGTGCCACAGGGGCCTGGCGAGAGCGGCAGCTGGTGGAGATATGAATGGAGAGTAGTGGTGAGTCACAGGGCTGGCACTGTCGCCCTGTCTGCTGTCTCTCTCTCACATTCTCTCTCTCTCACTCTCTCTCTCTTTCTCTAGCTCTGTCTGTATCTTGCTCTCTCGCCCTCTCATTCTCTCGTTCTAATGGATAAAGTGGAGAGAGGGAGAGATGGAGAAGAGCAGATGATGGAATAAACAGAGGCTCTGGAGGAAATGCGAAATTCAAAACAGATAAACGGAAAGACAGAGTGAGTGGTGAATCAGTGGTGAGATCTGACTGGACTGACGATGAAACATATCGTCAACATTCTGCCCTCACACATGTTCAACAGATAAACATACAAAACTAGATCCAGAACCCTTACCAGTCATGTGCGGCAATTAAATCCTATTAATATGACAGTTCTCAGCACACCAATTAACAGCCAATAAGAATACATTTAAAATAATTGTTAATTTAAAATGCTTCAGACTGTGGTAGGAAAGCAGCCAGTTATTTTCGTTTTTTGTTTGTTCATTTCCTTCACTGATACATTCCTTTTGCAACTTGCCTTACAAAAAAGGTTAGAAAATTGTTCAAGAAGTTTAAAGAGTTTTAGACCTGTAATTGCAGCCATATATATATATATATATATATATATATATATATATAGCCAGCAGACAGATTAACCCTGTTTACAACAACCCCTCAACACCTCAAAATGCAATAATAATACAAGCTCTAACACAGGGTTATTACAGTATCCCTCAGAGACCAGCCTGTCCACAATATCTTAAACTCACAGCCAGTAGAAACATCATGTTGAGGAAATAAAATGGAGGATGGCCTTGAGGATGGGTGAGGAGCAGACTGTCCTGAAATGGTTTCGTTTAATCAGTTAAATTTACTTTAGTAACAACATACACAAGTGAACTTTTCTTCTAAATTCCAAATCATTACATTTTACTTTGATGATTACCAACTTCTCTTTATTTTTTAAAAAAGTGCTGTTAAAAAGGATGTTTTGGTGAATATGACATTAAAAACTTGTTCTTGCAGCCTTTACCATTAAGGTAAGCCCAGTACAATACAGGGCTGGATCAGGGTAAATCTGGACTCAGACGACATGATCTTCTTCCATTGCTTCACAGTCCAAACTTTCTGCTCGCTAGTAAACTAAAGATGTTTTTGCCGTTTATTCTTACTGATAAGTGGTTTCCCCCTTAATAATTTTATAAACTTGCTAACTTTATCATATTATTAATCTTTTAATTATTAATCTTAATTGTTCTATTAGTTTTTATTGGTTCTCTTACCTCTGTTGATTTTGTTGGTTAAATTCTATTTCTATTTTCTGTTTTAAACCCTGTTTATTGCTTTCATTAACCTGTAACTGGTGGTACGGAGGGTCCAGCAGCCAGGATGGCAAAGAGTACGCGGTCAAAGCAGTCATTTATCTCCTCTGGTTGGGTTTTGATGAATGTGGTTAAGGACTGACCTTCACTGAACACACTGTATCATTAATCTTTGGAAACTGGTGTCCTTGTTCAAGAACTGGACTGGAGTAGGTGACCTCTACTAACTGGGATGGTCCAGTAAACCAGTGGGTTCACACACTGCCTGAGGCCGGGCCAGGCTGGGCCAGAGCTACGCCGGGTTAACTAGGCCAGATTCCAGACTGGGCGAGAGAGACAGATCAGCATGGCAACACTGATACGGATCTAACTGATCTGACCCACAGATCTACGAAAACTACAGAAATCATTCAACAGAGATCAATAATAATCTGACACCAGTGTTTACTGCAGGAATTTTCTCAGAATTGGCAGCAAGCCCACACGTTTTAGCTGTAAAACACAAGAATCTGGCAACCCTGGAATTAAATAGCTGGTATCTATTGTACAATACTGGCAAGGAGCGAAAAAAAGGCAGGTTCACAAAATTGTATCACACAGTATCAGTTTTCGTCTGTTTCCCAGCTGTAAAGGGCTAGGATAATAACAATTGCTGAGCTAAGCTAAGGCCAGCAGCTGATGTGGTTGTAAAGTGATCAATAATGCAATAGTGATAACACCACATTAGGGATGCTGGGCAAGGCTAACAACTGCCGGCCGGCATGGTAGTAATGTGAATGCATAGTAGCAATGCTAACGTTAAAATAGCAATGTTTATCATGCAGTGGCAGTGTCAACTGTTTGGCAGTAATGCTAATGGCTAAGGGTAATGATCCTAACAGTGTAGTAGTAATGCTAACAGTGATGCTAGGAGAGGGTTGTGGCCAGCACACTGCTAATGGGGGTCATGAATTTACACATACACAGCAGAAAAATAGTCTAGGGTTTATATTAATCAATAGTGGATCATTTAAACGAAGATCAGTTTAAACAGAAAAAAAAACATTAACTGAGCTCAAATATGAAATAATGAAACTATTATATTACGATTCCTTTGGAATCATTGATTTCTAGCCATTTCTAGATTTGTAGAGTCCCGACTAAGTATGTGAGAGAGAGAGAAAGAAAGAGAGAGAGAGAGACTCAGTGGCCTTCTGCAAGCTGATATCAGTCAGACTGAAGCCGATTATAGATCACGACTTCCTTCAAGGCCATTCAATACGTCCTGCAAAAACCGTGAATCAGCAAAATTATAAATAAGAGCTGTTCACCGGAGAATGATTTAGCTAATATTTCAGTCAAGGAGAAACAGAGTGAGTGGACACACAGCGTAAATTACAAAAGGGGAAAAATGTTACGCAATTGTAAAAAAAAAAAAAAAAAAACACTTTATAATATTATCATAATCTACACACTCATTTTGACAGACTGCAATACTTTACAGGAAGCATAGGGGGTGCTTTATGTTGTTCTATAATGTTTAAATGATCCACATACTTATTCCCGAACAGATGTCTAGAATATCACTGAAGTGTTTAATTTTGTTCGATATGAAACATTTGGCCTATTTTTTTATATAAAGCACAATAAGCCTTAAAACTCATAGTTCAGCATAAATTACTGGGTTTTCTCTCCTATATTTTCAAACAGTAAAGAGTTTTTTTTGCATTCCACTTACAGTCTTATCATTTACTGATTTACTGTTAGAACCACAAACAATACTAGGACTGCTACTACTACCACTACTATTATTAATACTACAACATAACTACTACTGCCATTACCATCATTACTACTTCTACTACTATTAATACTACTAGCATAAATACTGCTAGAACCACAAACGATCCTACCCCCCTCTACTACCGTGATTACTACTACTCTTATTATTATAACTACTGCTAACACCACAAACAATACTAATTTAATTATTACTATTATTATTACAATACTACTACTGCAACTATTAAAGTCACCACTTGTATTATTACTACCTCCACTATTAACACTACTAGCATAACTACTGCTAGTAGTTTTCACTATTACTACTACTCTTGTTTTTACTACCACTCCTGCTAACACCACCAACAATACTACTATTATTACTACTACTACAGCTACTACTACTATTACTTTAACCACTACTAGCACTAGCAAATACATTTGAATATAATTATTTCTATTTCTTAATATAATAATTATTAAAACATCTAAATCTAATCTTGGCGCATGTCTCCGGTATCAGACGGGTTTGTTTAGTCTCTGCAGCTCCGTCTGCATCAGACGGCCAGAGAGGCCTCAGTAGGTCAGTTATGTAAGAGTAGAGGGAAGGGTTTTTAGGGGACACTGCTGCTCACTCAAGCGGCTCACATACACACACACACACACACACACACACACACACACCCCGACATACACACACACACAGCCTCTTAGTCACACTGACACACCGTCCGAAAACAGAACAGGAGTCGGAGACAGGACAGGGGAATGACTACACACATTTTTTATGCCATTTAGCCCACAGATGTTTGGTAGTAATGACTGCTCTTTTGTTACACTCCTAAATATGATTAATCAATAATGATTTAAAAAATGTATGTAAAAACTATTTTATATGTAGCTTACATTGTATACAACACTGTATTTATTATTACTAATAAAAAGGGTTAGACAGTTGTATGTTAGCTTAGAGTCTGTTGGGTTAGATGTGTGTTGGGATGGCTGTACATTAGATTAGTTGTGTGTTGGGTTAGGTTGTGTGTGTTGGGTTAGGCTGTGCATTGAGGCAAGTGATGTGTTGGGTTAGGTGGTGCCATGTCATTCTGGATGAGGATAGTGAGGTCAGTTCTAACAGGTTCTGTAAGTTCCCTTCAGATTGCTTGAGTTTGCATAACAATTACCACTGAGGAAGTGCCCGAACCCATGATAAGAGGAACCATCAGAGAACAGGAAGTCTTTACTCACAACTTACACACAAACACACACAAAACACACACAAGTTTCCTAACACAGTCTGTCCTTCTGACCTTACAACAGTGCTCGTATTAACATGCCACCAACATCAACAATACTGCTACTACTACTACACTACTACTTATACTACCACACCACCCTATTACTACTACTACCACTACTGCCAATATACCACCAACAATACTACTACTACTGCACTAATACAACTTATACTACCACACCACCAATATACCACCAATACTACTACTACTACTGCCCTAATACTACTTATACTACCACACCACCCTATTACTATTACTACCACTACTGCCAATATACCACCAACAATACTACTACTACTGCACTAATACTACTTATACTACCACCCCCACCCTATTACTATTACTATCACTACCGCCAATATACCACCAACAATACTACTACTACTACTGCACTAAAACTACTTATACTACCACCCCCACCCTATTACTATTACTACCACTACCGCCACCAATATACCACCAACAATACTACTACTACTGCACTACTACTACTTATACTACCACACCACCCTATTACTATTACTACCACTACTGCCAATATACCACCAATACTACTACTACTACACTAATATTACTTATACTACCACACCACCCTATTACTATTACTACCACTACCGCCAATATACCACCAACAATACTACTACTACTGCACTAAGACTACTTGTACTACCACACCACCCTATTACTACCACTACCGCCAATATACCACCAACAATACTATTACAACTGCACTACTACTACCACCCTATTACTAATACTACCACTACCGCCAATATACCACCAACAATACTACTACTACTGCACTAATACTACCTGTACCACCACACCACCCTATTACTACCACTACCGCCAATATACCACCAACAATACTATTACAACTGCACTACTACTACCACCCTATTACTAATACTACCACTACCGCCAATATACCACCAATACTGCACTACTACTTCTTATACTACCACCACCCTATTACTATTACTACCACTACCACCAATATTCCACCAATACTACTACTACTCTTACTATTTATACTACCACCACCCTACAACTATTACTAACTATTACTACTATTACCAACAATACCACTAATACGACTACTAGCTGCTGCTCTCAACACAACCACAAGTATTATTACTACCCCTAATATTATCACAACTAGCATTACTACTGCTAGAAACACCTACAATACTACCACCTCTACTTCTGCTACTTTCTATTATTACTACATCTATTACAACACTAGTACTACTTTTACTAAATTATACTACTATTATTACTACTACTCATACTATTACTACTGCAGCTACTGCAATAAACTCCACTAGTATTACCGCTAATGTTAAACTACTACTACTACTACTACTACTACTACTGCTGCTGTTGTTGCTGCTACTGCTACTACTACTACTGCTGCTACTACTACTGCTGCTGCTACTGCTACTACTGCTACTAATACTCCTACTATTACTACTGCAATAAACTCCACTAGTATTACTACTACTATTGAACCACTACTCCTACTACTCCTACTACTACAATTACTACATGCAACACTACATGCAATTCTATCTCTCTACTATTACTACTACTGCTACCAACAGCATTACTAATACTACTACCCTACTTGTACTAATAGTTTTACTACTACTGTATTACTACCACTAAAACTAGTTCTACTACTGATTTCTTTCACCACCAAACACACACAAATGACAATGCTAATTAAGATTGTTGCATAATATTGTGTTAATTAGTTCATTCAGCTGTCAGATGTCAGACTGTGTCACTGTGTGCGTACAGTATACACATATTTATACACAGATATCAGGCTGTAAATGATAAAGCACTGTACACAGTGTTAATGCTTCTTAACATCCCTCTGAACCGGGCCGGTGTGTGTTTGGCTCTAGTTTACGGCTGGATCTGAAGCTTTTAGCTAATGGATCATAACTGGCCCTGTAGGTGCAACTCATCATTCCTGCACTGCTGATAATGCGCTTCAGATTTTAATAACAACGAAATCCTTTAACTGGAGCTTTATACAATTCTGTGAGCTGCTGATGAGCGCAGAACTCATCACTTAACACTTAACACTTTTATATATACACTCTGTCAATCTGTCATTTTTAATAAATTATGGTTTCCAGTCTAAAGCACTATATTTCTTATAATTCTCACTCATTAACTTCAAAACAGTGGAAAAATGATGTCAGAAGTTGTTGAACTTGTCACTGTCCCACCGTTTGACCCTCTGTTATCTGTAAACATGGACTAAAGTTCAGTAAACAGTTAGAAATTCTGAACCGTGAGCCTGTTTATACATAACAGAGCCAGAAATGACACAAACCAGTCTATTACAAATTACTGAACACCTCCACCCAGTCTGATTAGAGCTCTAACCCTCCTACACCCATACCTACACCCTTCTTCAAGTTGCACTGCACCCTAATCTGCACCGACACCATATGCAGGTCTGTTTATATGCAGCAGATCCAAAGAAACTGCATTGAAACCAATGAAAGCAAAATAATTTAAATACATTCAAATATGTACATTTTGCTCAATCAATTAAATAAAAAACTATCTATCTGTTCTAAGACCAGCACACACACACACATTTGACTTCAGGCATTCAAATTAGATTATTTGCATTAGAAACATCTGTGCTGTGGAGGTCTTATATAGTAAGGAACTGTGATTGGTTCCGTGCAGCTACTCCTAGATTATTTGGCTCAACTGACTGGATGGATTTGTGCTGAATGAGATGACACTACAGTGAAGCAAATAATCATTTGATCCCCTTCTGATTTTGTAAGTTTGCCCACTGACAAAGACATGAATAGTCTATAAGATTAAGGGTAGGTAAATTTTAACAGTGAAAAATAGAATATCAAAAATAAAATCCAGAAAATCATATTGTATTAACTATAAACTGTACATCTGTTTGCATACACAAATATGTATTTAATCCCCTACCAACCATTAAGAGTTCTGTCACTTACAGACCAGGTAGTCACTCCTAATTAACTCATTACCTTAAGACAGCTGTCTTAAACTGTCACCTGTATAAAAGACTCCTGTCCAAAGACTCAATTTTTCAGTCAGTCTGTAACCTCTAAAACATGGGCAAGACCAAAGAGCTTTCTAATGATGTCAGGGACAAGATCATAGACCTGAACAAGGCTGGAAGGGACTACGAAAGGTGCTAGAGTTGGTGCAATAGTAAGAAAATGGCAAAAAATACAAATATCACCTCGAATGGTATCCTAGATCATGCGGAAGGTGAGAGATCAGCCTAAAACTACACGGAGAGAACTAATGATCTCAAGGCAGCTGGGTCCACAGTCACCAAGAAAACCATTGGTAACACATTACGCTGTAATGGATTAAAATTCTGCAGTGCTCAAGAAGGCACATGCGCAGGTCTGTTGGATGTTTGTCAATGAACACCTGGATGATTCTGAGAGTGACTGGGAGAAGGTGCTGTGGTCAGATGAGACAAAAATTAAGCTCTTTGGCAATAACTCAACTTGCCGTGTTTGGAGGAAGAGAAATGCTAAATATGACCCAAAGAACACTGTCCCCACTGTCAAGCATGGAGGTGGAAATATTATGTGTTGGGGTGTTTCTCTGGAAAGAACATAGGGCTACTACACCTTATCAATGGGAGAATGGATGAAGCCATGTACCATAAAATCCTGAGTGACAACCTTCTTCCCTCCACCAGGACAATAAAACTGGGTCGTGGCTGGGTCTTCCAGCACGACAATGACCCAAACAAATAGCCAGGGCAACAAATGAGTGGCTCAAAATCAAGCACATTAAGGTCATGGAGTGGCCTAGCCAGTCTCCAGACCTTAATCCCACAGAAAACCTATGGAGGGAACTGAAGCTCTGAGTTGCCAAGTCGCAAAATCTTAACGATTTAGAGATGATCTGCAAAGAGGAGTGTAACAAAATTTCTCCTGATATGCGCACAGATCTTCTTTCTATCTAAAAAAATGTCTAAAAACGCTGTGCTTCTCAACAAGGGTTTTTCCACCAAGTATTAAGTGTTGTCTGCCAGAGGGATCAAATACTTATTTCTGTCTGCAAAACGCAAATAAATGTATATAATTTATACAATGTGATTTTTCTGGATTTTATTTTTGATATTCTATCTCTCACTGTTAAAAGTAACCTTCATTGTATATAGATCAAAGTAACAAGACATGCTGTTATGACCAGCAGCCATGTCTAGGCTTATCCCTAACACTTTACAGCCAAGTGTATCATGTTTTTATGAAACACACTGTTCTAACAATAATTCATTACACAGATTTAAAGAATTAAAATGTACTAGAGGGTTAAAATATTAACCCACTATCTAGTTGCGAGTTGCACTGCATGCCCCCAAACTATCACTTTAACCACCCTCAGCCCTTATCCAGTGATTAGGACACTCACCCCCGTTAATGGCTACCGGCGTCAGGACGATTCCTTTGGCCTCGACCTTTGGCGAGTTCTGCCCGTACCGCCCGTCGTCTTTGGATATCAGCCGCTTTGGGTTGCCTCTGCTGTCCAGCACGGTGGCGTTTACCGTGGCGCTGTAGTACTCCTCCTTACTGCCCACGCTCTTTTCCGTGGCGGCCAGGGCGCCAGGCAGCGCACACAGGAGGAACAGGAAGAGGCCGGAGCGGGTCATCTCTCGTCTGACGCTCATCACGGCAGCACGGGCAGTCTCATGCTGCCCTCACGCTCACAAGCCGCAGGGAGAGCTAACAAACAAACACGAACACAAACAATAAACAAACAGCTACTGAATGGAAGTGCAGCGGGGGATCAGGTTTATACAGAAACGCTACTCAGAGAACTGCCAATCAGCGAGCTGAACCTCTGATTCACTACGATTCAAATACAGGAATCATTTCAAATCAAATCTCAAATGTATATGACTTGAGTAGACTTAAGGCATCATAAACGTCCAACTTTAACGTGATTCAATTTTGAGTCATGATTCAAACATGACTCAGTGTCCTTGGAAACCTAATTATGCACCAAAATTCAATTCCGTTTCAACTTAAACAAAATAGTGAGATTTAATCAGTGCAAAGCCATCAACCCATCATCAATGATCAGCGAGTAATCCAGCTCAGAAAAAAAAACAGTTAGCATTGAAGCTAACCCACTTCTGTTTTAACTGCTCCTGAATCAAACAAAAGTTCATATTTCTGTCTCACTCTATTCTGCCTCACACTACCACACTAAACCTCACACTCTCATTACTCACACTAACTTGTTCTACCTCGCTCAACCACACTCCACTTCTACCTCACTCAACCTCCACCTACATCGCTCTACCTTACTCTACTTATACAAATCTCACTCTGTCTAACTCTATTCTGCCTCACACTACCACACTTAAACCCATACTCGCGTTCTACCTCACTTTTCCTTTCTCTATTCTGCCTCACACTACCACACTCAACCTTGCACTCTCCTTCTACCTCACTTTACCTCCCTCCCTACATTCTACCTCACACTAACAAACTCTACTCTACCTCGCTCTATCACACGTTACCTTACAGCATCTCACGCAACCATACTCTACCTGACTTCCTTAATTTACCTGACTCTACTTATATCTATCTCACTCTGTCTAACTCTATTGTGCCTCACACTACCAAACTCAACCTCACAATCTCATTCTACCTCACTTTACCTTCCTCTCCATATTCTACCTCACACGTTCTGTGCCTCGCTCAACCGTACTCCATCTCCCCCTACCTTTCTCTACCTCACTTCCTTGCTCTACTTATGTCTATCTCACTTTGCCTTACTTTAGTCTGCCTTAAACTACCACACTCAACCTTGAACTCTCATTCTACCTCACACTAACATAATCTACTTTACTTTACCTCGCTCTATCACACGTTACCTCATTGTATCTCACTCAACCATACTCTACCTGACTTTCTTACTTTACCTCACACTCTCATTTTACCTAAATTGACCTCCCTCTACCTTACTCTTACACATTCTACCTCACACTACTGTACTTTACTCTACCTTGCTCTTTCACACTCTGTCTTAATCTACCTTGCTCAACCTCCCTCTGTCTTACTTTACCACACTCTACCTCGCTCTGCCTCCAGCCATGTGTGATGTCAAGTTATGTCCTGCTGCTCCAACTGCTGCAGGTGGGTAATTCAGCTCTTTCTATGTGCATCCTGTACTAAATCCAATTACAATCCATTATATTGATTTTAACAGTCTAAAATTGATCTGGTTGTGACCCTCAGATCAATAAATTTTACACACCTACAGGAAACCAAACAAAAATGACAATGAACAATAAATAGCTATGTTTGTACAACAATGCTTATCAGGGAGTACTGATATTTAACATTAGGACTGTAATATTTAAAAATAAATAAATAATATCATAATAGGCCTAATACGCACGTGAACAAAGCAGCAGGTCTACAGCGCGTGTGTGTTAACGTATTGATATGAGGATGCTCTCTCTCACACACAGACACACACGTACGCGCGCGCACACACACACACACACACAATGCCCACACATATGCGCGAACATACATCATACATGTACACACACATGCACGCGCATACACACACGCACTGGCACGCGAACATACAGCACGGACGCACAGGCACACAAACAATACCCTGGCTGGCGCGCGCATACACACACATATTATATACACACACACACAAGGAGAAAAAGAGAAGGGTGTGTGTATGTGTGCGCGCGCTGTTGCTGGTGGTCTTACCTGTCGCGGTGGGGTACCGGTCATCCGCTTGCCGCTCCTCTGTCCGCGTGCGTGTGTGTATAATGTCCGAGTGAAGCCGAGGCCCGTTTACCGCGAGCGCGCGCACGCACACACACACGCTCGCTGGCTGGCTGGCTCGCTCGCTCGCGCTCACTGTCTTTCTCCCCGTCTCTGTCTCCGTCTGCGCGCGCGAGCGCGTATATGTGTGCGCGTGTGTGTGTGTCGGAGGGGAGGATGTGCTCACTGCCTTTTCCTCCTCCTGCAGTAAACAGCCCCCCAGACCAACACAGCGCCCCTAGCGACACATACGCGCTGTATACACACTGTATACAGTACCAGTCAAATGTTTGGACCCGCCATTCTTAATAAAAAACATTCAGTGTTGTTATATGTATTTACTACACTGTAAATGAATGATTAAGTCATACAGACTATGAAGGAAAACATAAGGAATCATAAAGTTAACCTTTAAAGTGTGAACTCTCCTGAATTTATCCTGTGCAACAGAGGAAACTCTTGGCCTTCCTTTTTTGGAGTGGTCCAGATAAGGGCCAGTTTCATCATAACATTTTTTATGGTCTTTGTGACTGCACTTGAGGATGCTTTCAACGTTTTTTTGATTGACTGACCTTCATTTCTTTTTTTTTTTAATATACATTTTATTTTTTATTTCCTCCCCAATTTACACATCCAAATACGCAACCCACTCATTAGGACCCCCCCTATCAATAGTGATGCCCCAATACCAGGAGGTTGAAGACTAGCACATGCCCCCTCCGATACATGTGAAGTCAGCATATTTGCTCACAAATGCCTTGTGATGATTGACATCACCCTTTAGAGTGATGTGGGGAGAGAGCGCCACCTACTCAACCAATTGCCTACCAATTGCGCTCTCTCAAGACTCCGGTAGCCGGTGGCAAGCTACATAAACAGGATTCGAACTGGCAGTCTCCTGCTCATAGTGGCAGTGCTTAGCCCGTGGATCACTCAGAACCTAACTGACCCTCATTTCTTAAATTATTAGAAATAATATGGACTAGAACATAAAGGTTACACACTTTAATATTTGCACCGCCTTTAGCTTTGATTGCAGCACGCATTCACTTTGGCATTGTTTCGATAAGCTTCTGCAATGTCACAAGATTTATTTCAATCCAGTGTTGCATTCATTTTTCACCAAGATCTTGCAGCATTGATAAAGGTAGAGTCTGACCACTGCACAAAGCCTTCTCCAACACATCCCAAATATTCTCAATGGGGTTAAGATCTGGACTCTGTGGTGAACAATCCATGTGTAAAAATAATGATCTCATGCTTCCTGAACCACCCTTTCACAATTCCAGCCCGATGAATCTTGAAATTATCATCTTGGAATATCACATTTATTTCACAGTCCAGCAGAAGTATTGTGGCATGTGAAAAGAAAAGATCCACACCAGGCAGCATAGTTATTTTAAGGAAGCTTTTTATTAGGTTTACTGCACACTAGAAATGAGGAAGCTTTGTAAAATAATGTCTGAAATTCCTAAACACTTCACATGATTATTTGATCATTTTTTACCCTTTAATTAAACTTGAAACTTCGATTGCACATCATTTGTTTCATTTCATATCCAGTGTGGTGGCATGCAGAGCATGTACAGATACATTCACATACATGCATATATTCTACGAACACATCGAATTTGTCACGTTATTATTTTCCTTCTCGAAATGACAGGGTGGTCTCAGTCAGGTCGTGTACTAACTCTGCAGTAAAGGAAAGAGAAGCCTGACATCTAGTGGTCATTGTGTGCAATTAATCCTATAGATTTTACAGAAAACCAACAGAATGGTGGTCTCATCCACTGCACCACACCAACCACGTGTTTATTCGCTGTGAAAATACGTTCTTGTACAGTAAACTGTCAAGCGTTTTTTTATTTTTCTTCAGAACGATACAATGGAAAAAAAACTGCAGTTGCAACACAAATTAATATCTGGACACGTTTTGTAAAGAAACAAAAATACTCAACAAAAATATATTCAGATATCATTTATAATCAGATGATAACATTTAACATTTCTATTGACTAATTTCAGTACCTAACGTGTTTTAATAGAAGACAGGGGCTATTTAAGGCACCAAGATTCCATAGTTGACATCATGATGGTGAGGGCTTAATTATTATTTTTTTAATTCCAAAAACAACAAATCGAATAATAAAACAGCAAAACATGCTAAACAAGACTACAGCTACATTTCCATTCTTGTTAACAAAATACAAATACTAAATATAAATCACAGGCACAGCAAAGAATAATGGGAGCACGTATGTGACTGTATGGGTAAGTGTTTTTTGCTTGTGAACATTTATGAAAAAAGATTTTCTATAATTTGATTTATAAAAAAGGTTTTGTAATGTGTGTGTGTGACAGAATGTGTTTAATAATGCACCTCATAACAAGGTTCACCGCTTAAAGTTGCTCAAAGTGTAGACAAACATTTTTGGATAATGAACAAAACTCAAACACACCCAACGTGTCCATGATCCATGGTTTAATGTTTTTACAGATATCACACACATTGAATAAAGATGGAAGCTATTTGATGGATCAAGTTTCCACAGTTTATATCATTATGGTGAGGGTTAATTTATTTTTTTTGTAATTCCTAAAACAACAAACCAAACAAAATAAAATGCATATTAAACTACAAACTAAGACAGAATATCCTGCTCAACAAAACTAAAGCAAAAAATAATTTCTTAGTAAATATAAATCACAGGCATAACTCTAGATTTTTAAGGATTAAATAAATGGGGACACAAATAATTCAGCAAAGAGCCGTTAGAGGGCGCTGGCCACTTAATATTTCCAGTTCTGGCCTGTTGCTGTTGAAGTTCTTTGTTCTTTGAAATGGTGATGGCTTTGCTTTGTGTGTAGTGGTGTTTTTACCCATTTTTCCTCCTGCCAAAGAATGCATATCATCACCGTCACTCAAAAAGTGTGAATCTCCATTTTGGTGACCTCAGACAATGTGTTGCATACACAAAAATATTGGTTAAAATCACTTTTATAATCACTTTTAAAATCTGTACAATGTAACTCTGGTAAATCATCAATGTCTTGTAGGGCCTGCATTAGGATTAATAGCCAAATAATTTATCTACATTACATCACTGCAACATCTCACTGTTTGTAACAGAGGATAAATAATTGGCAATTGGACATTTTAATTTAGATAATTTGTGGTGTGTTATAAAAGGTTTAAGAACTATTTATCTAGATATAGATAACATACAATCAAATAAAGAAATAGGACACCTATTGAAATCATTTGTCTTTTTAAACATATTAAATATTTTGACTTTTATCTTTAGGTAAACAATACTGACAGAATATAATTGAAGGCATAATTAGGCATAATTTTTATAATATAATAAATAGAACCATACTTTTCTTGTGAGGAACAACTTATGACAAGTCCACTTTTATAACTACTTAAAATGCTGAAGAAAGTGTAAATGAGAATCAGCTATTATTATATATTAATAATTAACTATTATTATATATGTGTTCTATATTTTCTTGTCTATTTTCATACACAAGGCGCACCGGATTATATAAGGCACATTTTAAGCGACAATAGTAAGGAATACGGGTGTTGCCATGTTTTCCTTCTAATTCAGCTGGTCTTGCCGATGGGGGCACCTAAGTAAACAAAAATGTAATTCTTAAGAAATAAAAACAATTCTTTCTCAGTTAAACGAGCACTGGATATTAATCTCACAGATTTCTCTCCTGAAAACAGTTTATTTGGGTGAGTAAATTTACTTATAGTAAGCTTAGATTTACAGTATTTTAGCCTAGTTAGTAGCAGCACTAGCCACGATTAGCAGTAGTGCTTAGCGCTGGTAAATGCCTCCCGACAGTGCCACACTGAGGGACCCTGTGTGTTCCGCATTGCTTGGTTTAACACGGTAAACACGCAAGCTACAGTCCGATACACTCACCTCTGAAGAACAAAAGAACTAGCGCTGTGATTAGCGCCTAATGCTAATTCTGCTCCAGCTGCTGGTGAAACTTCACTGAAACTCCTGTTTAACACTATCCTTCAGTGGAGTGGCTTTACTGCTCCTTATAACATGACTGGTATAATTCATACATAAAGCACACCGGATTATAAGGCGCACTGATAATTGTTGCCAAAATGAAAGGGTATTAAGTGCGCTTCATAGTAGGAAAAATACGATAATTCATTACGTAGTATAGTATAGTCCAAATGTATTAATAACGGTGTAACACAGTGTCAGAGAACACATGATTAGCACTTCTAGATATGTTTTTTAATGTGTGGAAAAGCTGATCTGACCAGTGGAAATGACCACAGCTTCACACTTCCATTACCCTGACCATCAACACCCCCGCCAGGGGTGCAGTCTCACTTCCTCATAGACGACTAGCAATAAATAACCCTAATGAGCTACTTCCTTCCACCAACACTCTCTTACTGTGCTAACAACTGCCGTATTTACCTTTTCCTGATTCACACAGAACAGCACAGTTATGTGTGTGTATGTGTGTGTGCGGAATTTTTTGCCATAATTTATTAGGTTACAGAGGTGCACATTCTGAATATTTCTAGTACAAGTAAGTTGGTGTTCTAAACTATTTTTGATTAAAGTGCATACGCACACATCAACTTATATATTGAAATGTAATGATGATATATTAGAGAAATTACAGTATTATAATAAGAGGATAGTTTATTGAGGACAACTGTACAAATGAAAAGAGCCTATAGTACACTGTTGGAGCCTGTAGCCTGGATACAAGATGAGATACAGTTGGCCATGAAGATATACAGGTTCCATATGACATCCTGCAGCACATTTATAAACAGATGTTGCAGCTGGGCCTGTAGATCCTACTCTACACTCATAGGTTGCTGGAGCTGCCATCCCAGCTCCTCCCATAAATCCTTGATTGGTGATAAATCTGTAGAGGGGACAGAACAAGGACATTCCTGGGAAACATTTGCTGTGTTTGGATAAGCAGTTGAAAACCCTGTCATGAGAGGCAACACATGTGGCCACAGGATGTTCTGCACATATCATTGAGCTGTTAGTGTCCCTAAGGTTTCTTATCACTCTGTTTATCATTTATATATATATATATATATATATATGTTTCAGTAAAATTACCATTGTTGTTTTATTCTATAAATTACGGACATTTCTCCCAAATTCCAAATAAAAATATTGTAATTTATATATTTGTAAATATATTTGTAAATATTGCATTTATTTGCAGAAAATAGCATGTTCTCTTCCATCAGTCTTACACACTGCTTTTGGATAATTTTATGCCACTCCTGGTGCAATAATTCAAGCAGGTCAGCTTGGTTTGATGGCTTGTGATCATCCATCTTCCTTTTGATTATATTCCAGAGGTTTTCAATTTGGTATTAAGTGGTCTAATATTTTTTCCATGGCTGTATATATACTATACAAAAATGGCTAATATAGTGCCATTAAACTAGATAAAGACACACACACACACACTGCATGTTTCATACCCTGAAAGGAAGCAGGGCGGAGAGAAGGCATGCGAAAGTGCACACACACATACACACACACACATTGAAACTCCAGAAGCAGACCTGAAAGCAGAATAAGAGGACTGGAAATCAAACAGGTTTCACGTTTCTCAGCGGACCTTCTGAAAATTGCACTGGACTTCAGCCTTCAGGAACCCTGACCCGTTCTCTAGAACTTCAGAGATGCTCTCTCTCAGCAGAACTGCTCTATCTGTTCGTCCTAATCTCCTGGTTCTTCTCCTGGTTCTCCTCTCGCTCTGCACGGCCTCATCTCAGGCTTCAAGAAACTTCACCGGTGGACCTGCCCGTAAGTGTCTTCAGCTCATCCCAGAATAGGACATGGACTAGCTTAATGCATTGGACTGAAAATGTACACTGTTCTAAGGAACCTTTAAAGGTTCTTCAGTTTGAAAGTGTATAGGAGGAAACCCTTAATCCAGCTAACCTATCTTTGCATTAGAGGTTTTTTTAAAAGTTACAATTAAAGTTAATAAAGTGTCAATCTAGTTTTATGAATGTTCTTAGAACGTATATTTTGTATTTATTTATTTTATTATTTTATAATTATTTTATAATAACATTACTGCAACATCAGTTTTGTATTTAGTTGCTAAATGTTCTTTTAATGTTCTGTTCTGGAAAGGTATTAAACCTTTAAAAAAATGTTTTAGAACAATATTTTTTCCTGATGGTTGCTTAAAGCAATTCAAAGGGTTCCTCCTTCACATTTTCAAATTGAAGAACCTCTAAATGTTCCTCAAGGATCAAACAATTTTAACAACTTAAAGGAACCTTTAAAAAATGTTTTTAGAAGAATAATTTTAACAGTGTACAGTACACAGAACCAACAGTTCTGTACACTACGTGAGCAGCCATTTAAAGGGTTAAAGAGGCTTCACATGAAGTTATGTAAGGTGTAAATGGTTTGGAAATATTTTGCTGTAGGACATTGTTAATAATGTTACATAACATCAACATAAGTGCTTTGATAACTGACATAACCATATTTCTGGAGATGAATAGGCAGTCCAATATAAACTGTTAGAAAACTGTAAAAACTTTATTAACTATGACAAATGAAAAAATAAATAGTATTATTCTAATTTTCTATGTTTAAACTGAGCCTCAAATGATTAAAAAGTAAGTTTTAAAGTGTTTGATTTTTCAAGTTTAATCTCTAAGTTAAAATACAGCTTGACCTCAGGGGTAATCTTTGGCAGTGTAGTTTTGCAGTGTTTATTCATAGGGGTCGAGAAGCATGATTCAGCTCTCCTGGTTTTGATCCACTGTCACTGCGTTGTTGCAGTTTGGAGCAACACTTTGAACTTACTTGATTTAGGCAGATTTTACCTTATATGCACACTGAACAGATAATTCAGCCTCCCAAACCCACACTCACCAATACTGTGTAGTCTTTCCCATAAGGACTTTCCTCCCCAGTGTATTCAGTTTTATTTAATGGAATGTTTGTGGGGCTTTGAGTAGTCCAGCGGGCTAAGCGCTACCACTATGATCAGGAGATCTCATGATCAGTTCGATGATCAGTTCGAATCCTGTTCATGTAGCTTACCATCAGCTACCGGAGTCCTGAGAGAGCACAGTTGGCCTTGCTCTCTCTGGGTGGGTAGATGGCGCTCTCTCCCCACATCACTACAAAAGGGTGACGTGGATCAGCACAAGGCATCTGTGAGCTGATGTATCGGAACCGAGTTGCTCAGTTTTTCTTCCGAATGTGCTGTGAGGTGGGAGAGGCGGTGGCTGGCTTTACATGTATCAGAGGAGGCATGTGCTAGTCTTCACTCTCCTGTGAAATGTGTTGGGGCATCACTAGTGAAAGGGGGAGTCTTAGTGGGTGGGTTGAGTAATTGGCTGTGTAAATTGAGGAGAAAATGGGATAAAAAAATATATGTAATGTTTAACTGCCTGGCCACAGCTTCAATGTTTTCTCACAGTTCCTGCCGATTTTACAGTAGGGGTGGAAAACACAGATAGTGTGACATGTCTGCATCACAAGACCTAAATTAATTAATTACACTTATTCAAAAAGGTGTGAAATGCTATTGGATGCTCTATCAACACTCCACCCCATCACAAAATCTGTAGGAACTGTGTTCGAGAATATTGTGGAATAAGTTGAATGGGATGGATATGAGAGAAATCCATTAGGAACCTCTACAACTCTGTGCTGAGACACCTGGCATGTTGCTGCATTAAACATGCGCGTTACACACTACTTCTGTATGTGTAGCTCAATAAATATTACCCATATCAGTTTAAATCAGTTTTATTTAATTTTTGCTCTTAGTAACTTTTCTCTTCCTTCTGAACAGCATTAAAATCCCTCACTTCCTACTGGGTGCAGCTATTTTAAAGAGTTTAAAGGGTTAAAGCTCATGTGTCTTCATGACTCACTGGTACAGGCAGTAAGTTGCTTAATCATGTGGGAAAGTAAGCACTGCCAGTTTGCTGAATGAAGACAGACAGTGTGAGTATAAACTGGGGTAAGGGATTAGACCTGGTTGGTGAACTGAGTTGAAGCAGGAAATCTGCAGGCACCAGGAATGTGGGGAGTGCCTCTGGAAAAATTGGGAACACATGTGTCTTTCAGAACAGAGTCAACTCATGTGAAAACACGTGAAAAAACACAGCCAAAAGGAAGATCAATTTACCACTGAAGAAAGTGTATATTAAATAATACTCAACTAATACTCAACTGCATATAAGACCCTTCAATACAAGTCAAGATCATGATCACCATTGCACCTGGCAGCGTCGCTGTCAAAACATACAAAAAATACAACTTTCCATTGACCACACCAAAAATAATAACCATGGAACATTTTTAAAAAGTATGTTACAATGTAAAAAATATATATTTATTATAATAAAAAAGAAGGTTACAAATTTGATCTAAACATACTAAGTAAGCATTTATGTTATCTTAGAACTACTTACCTATGATTATTACACCCTGTGTCTAACACAGTTCCTGTTTGCAGTCATTTGTTTCCAGGCATCATCAACAACTTTAAGCGAGCTTCAAATAGTGTCATCAAAAAAAGACTGAATTAATTTTTGTGGCTTCCTGTCTGGAACTTTCGTAGCTGTCTGACGTCTGTCACGGCACTGTATGATATAGACAATAGTTCATAGTCCATAACCACCCTCAATAAACACTCGTTTACACTAGAATAGGAGATATTAGTCAATAAACAGTCTCAATAAACACTCCCATGCACTAGAATAGGAGATTTTGGTACATAAACACCCTCCATAAATACACTTATACACTAGCATATGAGATATTAGTCTATGAACAGCCTCATTAAACACTCCTATACACTAGAATAGGAGATATTAGTCAATAAACACCCTCAATAAACACTCTTTTACACTAGAATAGGAGACGTTAGTCCATGAACAACCTTTAATAAACACTCCTATACACTAGAATAGGAGATATTAGTTCATAAACGCCTTCATAAACACTCATATACATTAGAATAGTGTATATTAGTCTATAAAATTATGTATTGTAATAGAAGACATATACCCATAAACAAATCAATAAGCATTCTCTTTTCTCCATGTCTTTTCTTCAGGTGGGCGCAGCTTACCGCTTGATTTTAACAACAGTCTGCCAGAGGAGCAGAAGAAGGTGTTCCAGGCTAGCACCATGGTTTTGGTGGTTCCATTACTCTACCTGTTTGCCTTCATTGTGGGTCTCCCTGCTAACCTGCTAGCATTATGGGTGTTGCTCTTCCGTACCAAGAAGTTTCCATCCACCATCCTGTTGGTCAACCTGACCTGCTGTGACCTGCTGTTGCTGCTGATGCTTCCTTTCCGTATCGTCTACCACTTCCAGGTACGCTATCTTCTACTGAGATCATGCCTATCTCTCCATATCAGACACAATATCTCCAACAGCTGGTTTAGTACTAGCAAATCCCTGGCCTTCATTTTAGAGATGTTTATAAAACTTCCAGGGCAGATCCATTGAAATAGATCACAACCACAGTGATAACTGTGTTCTCTGGAATGATGGCGCTCTATCCAAGTACCTAAGGATAAGGGATAAGGTGCATTGGTGATCCTTATCCATTAAAAGTCTATAAATGTATAATAAACATTAAAACAATGGACAATTAATGCAAATACAACTGTTCAACTATTCAGTTTCAGTAGAAATATATTTACAGTGTAAGCTTATATGTAAATCTGAAATTCCATTATATCTTATTAAGAGTTTCTCTAATCACAAGTTAATATAAGGTGATTTGTGTCCTCATTTCAGCCATCAGTGAATTTAAATGATGATTGTTGTTAAACAATATTTTTTTTTTGCCAAAGCGCTAAAAGCCTTTCTTAAATTAAAGGCTCATTTAATTTGAGTTCTTGACCCTTGAGATTTTACACAAAATGATCTCAGTGAATTCCAGACTAATGCGTCTTACAGACTCATTTGGTAATACATGGAATTGTTCTAATATTATTTTTTTTTTTAGTTTATGCCAAACCAGATGTTACTCTTTTCAGGCAGTGAATTATGTACTATATATCTATTTGGACAAAAGTACAGGAGCACCTATCTTATTAATGTTTCTTTAAAAAAACAGCTGATCCTGCTCTTTTTCCTTCTCCTGTTGAGTAAAAATTGTTGTGAGGATGTGATTGCATTTAGCCAGTAAGCTTAGAGCAAAAGCCAGTAAAGTCAGTATGTTGGCTGATCCACCTCAACTATACTCAGTTCTCAACCCATCACATCCACAGCTCCATCCAGAGAACACAGTTCCACTGCTCCACAGCTCAGTGCTGGGAGATGCTTGATACAATGGGGAATTCAATTATTGTGAGCTGGCCAAACCTTAATGCAGTAAAGCAGGTCTGGTTGGAATGTTTTCATGGTGATGTGCAGTGCCTATATCATACCAGATGTATTGCAGCAATAGTGTGTCAATGTGCTTTCAATGTAAATTCAGATGTTAGCCTGTACCAATAATGCCTTAAAATTTTTGTCTGTCACTTGGAATTGTTTCCTCAACCTCTTTGATGAGTTTTCTTTGTGCTCTTGGGGTAATTTTGACTGGGAGCCCACTTCTCAGCAGAGTAGGCAAAGTCCCAAACTGTCCTTATTTGGAGATTGTTTGCCTTACTGTAGACTGGTGAATTTTCACTATTTAACCCTTTTTAGCTTGATGTAAATCGACAATTTTTAATCGGTGATCCTCTGAAAGCTTTTTTTGGTGCAGCATGGCTTATGTATTTGTATTCTTTCCTTCATGTGCGGAGCAAACTTAAAAGGTTAGAGAGAACTAGCTTCCAAGTTCCATGTATGCTAAAGCTTGACTTTAATCAGCTTTTTTAAGGTCATTAACACAAGGGTTCACATACTTTTTCTAGTAGCACTATGAGCTCAATTAAGACATATACTTTGGAACATTATATTTGTCAATATCCAAGATATAAATGAAAATTAGATCAAATTTTAAAACAGATTTATTCAGAAAACCATGAAATTCCAACGAACTGCCAGTGTTAGTACATTCAGCTTTTTCATATTCATATCCTGTATTGTTGCTGACATTGCCTATCTCCTCCAGGGAAATGACTGGAACTTTGGAGAGCCTTTCTGTCGCTTCGTCATCTCGATCTTCTATGGGAACATGTACGGCTCTGTAATTTGCCTGATGCTTATCGCAGTGGACCGCTACGTGGCTCTGGTGCACCCATTTGGAGCCAAGACTTTCCGAAGCCGGAAAACATCCATGTACATGAGCCTGGTGGTCTGGGCCATGGTGTTGGTTGCAGCTGGACCTTTGCTTGCCTCAAAGCAGAGTTACACCCTAAGTAATCTGCCTATTACAACCTGCCATGATGCGCATCCCGAAACCCAGCAGAAGAGCTACTTCCTGCCTTACTTCGCCACCCTCTTCTTCCTCTGCTTCCTGCTGCCACTGCTGCTGGTTGTGTTCTGCTACGCCTCTGTCCTGCGAACATTGATGACTGCCGGCAGCCGATATGCCCACGCAGTGAGAGTGACCATCCTTATTCTTGTTGTTTTTGTGGTTTGCTTTTTGCCCAGCAACGTCCTTCTGTTGCTTCACTATTCTGCATCCTACCTTCTGAGGGGCTATAGGGATATAGGTAATGCCTTATATGTGCCCTACGCAATAAGCCTGGCCATCAGCACATACAACAGCTGCATCGACCCTTTCATTTTCTACTACGTGTCCGAGGACTTCCGAGAGAAGGCGCGAAGGGTGCTGTGCCTTGTCTCAGAATCTTCTGAATCAACTTCTGGAAAGCAAGTGTCCGACTCTTCAGGAACGTCGAGGTCAAAAGTCACCTTGTTGTCCAAGTTCAGCAAGAGTACTGAACTTTTAGACAGTGAGGATGTGAAATTGTAACCTGAGGACTACAGATGATACAGATCAGAACTCTGGATTCTACTGATCAGAACTTTTCTTTAAATCAAGGAACAATAGGGAAAAAATCAAATACACCAAACCTTTACATGCTCTTTAAAAGCTGGAGAACTTTCCTTCCCAATATGTGTGGTCTGGAAGGTGGAGTTTGCCAAAGATGCAGCTTTTCTAGATTCCTACTAACTGATGATAATCGTGCTGAAGGTGATGCCCTATATGTGTATTACAAGATCAGATTGGCTGCCAGCTTCTTCAACAGGTGCATTGGGTGCTTTTCTTGTCTCATAACATTCTAAATCATCTTCAGGGAAGCAGGTGTCCTACTGTTCTGAAACATCAAGGTCAAAAATCAGCTTGTTGTCCAGGGTCAGCAAAGAGTACAGAACTTTCAGACAGTGAAGAAGTAAAATCATAATTATGTTTGACAAACCGGCACATTTTCCTACCAACTGAGGACCTTCTAAATTGAATCATCTTCTGTGACACAGGTGTTTTCTTCTTAGGAATATCAAGGTCAAAATTCACCTTGTTGGTGAGGTTGAAAGAAAGTAAAATCATGACCTGAGGACTACAGATGCTACCGATCAATAAAGAGAACTCTCATTAAAACCAAGAAACAAAAGATATTCTCTGTTTGCAAGTAACTACTAGTCCAACAGTTTTCTGGTAGTAGCCATTTTGTGTTACAGTGAAATGCTATTGTTACCTCAATTCCAGCAAACCTCCACAAAGCCTTTAGATGCCAGATAACATTTGAAATATAAACATGCAAGTCTTGGTGGTCGGAGTGTGCCATTTCTGGTCCTACCAGATTGGTTTGATAGGGATGAAGTGGCATAAATAAATTTTATTTTTTTATTTTGCATTTAAGGACTTTCACAAGAGGCCAAGAGGTACAAAAACATACTCATGCTGAACTTATGTGTACAGGGAAGAGGTAAAAACGTAACATGAAGACAACAGATCCTACTGTACAATGGAAGAACTATTAATGGAATCAATGGAACGTCAATGGAAGTATTGAATCCAAAGAAGATAAACAGGATACATAGGTTGACAAAAATGTGTAGCAGCTCTAAACTGTTCTTATGAGTTAATAAGAATCGTTACAGGAACAAGGGTAACTGCTAATTCTAAATACTTTTGGTTGCAGCCATTTTATATATAGAACAATTCTTTGCCCTAATTTTGTGATAACTCCAAATTAACAATGAGTCCTTTTCAGTGTTGGGAAGGTTACTTTTAAAATGTAATCCCTTACAGATTACTGATTACATCACTCAAAATGTAATTTGTAACGTAATCAGTTACATTACTTCAAGTGAGTAACGTAATCTGATTACTTTGGATTACTTACAATATTGTCGTTTTTTTAAGCCTGAATGAATGTAGCAACCACATCTTGCATATTATTGTTTTATTTTTCCTTCCAGTTAATAGATAGAAAATAAAAATAAAACAGCCTTTTCTATCACCCTATAAAAATACTTATGAAACCATTTAATCAAACAATTTTATAAAACACTTCTATAAATTGATGATAAAATCATTAAAAACCAAACAATGTAACAACAACTGTAAGCTAACTATTTGCAGGTTTGCCACTTTCTGCAGGTGGATTTTTTGCCAGGATTATCTAGGGGTGTAAATCACAAGATTCATTACGATACGATACAATACGATTATTTTAGTCAGCGATACGACAATGTACGATACCTCAAATTATGTCTTTATACGATACAATTCGGTCCAATAGGATTTAATGCGATTACAATCTGTTCCTTTTCTAAGAACTCACAAATGCAAACAAAATATAATTTGAATGTTTTATTATTAAATGTCAAATGCAGTGTAATCATAAACAGTAAACAATAATTCACTTCAACACTTTAATTTCCATTATTTAAGTTCCATTTGAGAACATCAAATGCAGAAGAAAATGTAAAAAAAAAGCGCCTGTTATATTTAGAGTTTACAATGTGTGTATGGATGTTGGTGATGAATAGTCAATCATTCTCTACATTTCCTGATTCAGTAGGGTCTTGACAAACAAATTACAAAATTTGTAATTTATATCACAATGCATTGAAGAGTTACACTGCATTATATTAGGTGTCCACCAGGCGTCTCCAAAGTGTTCAAAACCTCTCCAGTAAATCTGTCTCTATACAGCCAGAGTTTGTAATATTTTTGTTTGTTTGTGATAAAATAAATGAATGTAAGTCTATTTCAGAGTAATATTAATACTTTTTGATGAAATGACAAACAAAATCACACGTATGCGCGCTGTGGGCGCACTTATGTTTAGCAGAGGGAATTTGGTGACAGCGGTTAGGCATGCCCCTCCCCCAGCCATTAGGAGACCAATCAGGGCAAATTACGTACCAATGTTTTCGTCTAAGGGTGGACTATTGGTTGAAACAGGTGTCAATCACTTTTGTGACGCTGGAGAAAGGCTATGACCTGATTTGATTGGATTGGATTGATCCAGCGCTCACGTTATTGGTTCAAAAGACGATCACTCAAGAAAAATAGTGGTTTGTGGACCAATAAAAAACACAGAATCTAGAAGAGGACATCCTTAGCTTTGTATTCACGTACAACTTTACGTGAAAATATTACATTGTGTGGTCGCTAGGAGCTTGAGAATATTACGTTTCAGCTGCGCTGAAAATAAACGCATGTTTGTGAGGAGAAGTGAGCAGGCGAATAAAGGACTTTATGGATATTTTATCTGCGATTCAGTGCTGTATTGTGGATGCTGTGATAGTAAGTGAATTTTCTATAATGTAATATGATGTTATTTTACATACTAATAATATTTTATAAGGCTATTTTGTTGGGGAGGCGTGTTCCCCATGTAAACAATGTGAAAAAACAGGCTGTTTTCAGTTGGCGATTTCTGGCGACTGGTTTCATGTAGATGGTTGTAAATTTGCATGCAGGTAGTTAAATTAGTACTAAAGAATATGAGTCGGTTATTTGGTCGGTGTGTTTAGAATATTTGACGCTTATAAGCATTCTACTTTACATAGTCAGAACGGGCCCGCCGACGGGCTAGGGGGCGCTTCTGCAGTGAAAACATTCTGAGCAGGAGGTTGTGAATCATAGAATATTCTGATGTCGTGATTTATGTGAATGTGATTGCGTTTTGTCAGTGTTGGATTGGAAGACCAAAAATAGAAAAGTACCGCAATGTAATCCATTTATTTTAGCAGAGTAACTGTAATCTGATTACCATTTACTGAAGCAGTAACTGTAACGGATTACAGTTACTCATAATTTGTAATCTGATTACGTAACGCCGTTACATGTAATCCGTTACTTCCCAACACTGGTCCTTTTAGGGTCAATGCATTGGATGGCAGCATTTTGTCAATTTGGTGAGTTGCTTTTCCAGGTGCTGTAGCAAATTTTGCTTCCCTGCCAGAATCTGACTCCCTTTCAAATGCAGGTGCATCCCGCAGCAGCGTGAGCTTATCAGATTCCCCTCAGACTCTTTTTATTTCTTTTTACCTAGTACGTTTTATTTTGGTATAGATTAAACTAAAAAAAAAAAACCTCTGAAGCATTCTTACACATTCGCTACCTATTTTTCTCTCTCCAGGGAAATGTACTGACAGTATTCAAGTGACATTTATGTGGTCCTGGTGTCTCCTAAATGTTTCTATGTATAAACAAGTCTGGTGGTCTGGATATGAGTCTGGGACCCGATGTTGATGGGCCACTTTTGCTAGCTTTCTTATAGCCTCTGTTTTGACATTCTAAAGAGCAGAAAAAAAAATCTAACAACATTTTTTTATTAAGATGTATTAATGACTCATTACTGGACATCAACTTTATTATTAAAGCCAACAGCAGTGTTTACTGTTCCCACCCTCTCTCCAGATGTGGACCGATGTTTAGTCTGTGCTGTGGTAAACAGTGGGGGAGATCTGCTAAGGTTTATTTCAGACAGGAATGTGTAAACATGAAGGCCAACAGCGTGTTGTTGTTTGACAGTATTAACTTTCAGAGAGAATGTGAAAGTTGTTCCAAATATTGTTCAGAAGTGTATTGTAACAGAAATTATATGTGTAAACTAATAAATGATCGCTCAAATGGAATTACCCATTTCCAAAGCTGGTGTGCTCTTTATAAAATAACTCATAATGCAAGTGAAATCAAGTGTGATGTATGTTATATTTAGTAGAGTTAATAAACATTGATAAATGCAAAGATTATACAAATGCGAAGGCTGTCATTGTTTAAAAAGACTTGTTTATCAGCTGCATAAACAGGTTCACTAGATATGAAAACATAAGGGCATCACTTATGGAAACTACAGTTTAATTAGTATACTGAGAAAACACAGAAGTTCATGCACGATACTATGCACATAATGATACAGGGGTTATCTGATACCAATCTTTACATGTGAACTAATACCGTATTTTTCAGACTATAAGACGCATAAGGCTGGGTAGGCCTGCTAACTGTGGCTGGCTATGCTGCTAATCGGGGCTGGGTAATGCTGCAAACTGAGGCTGGCTATGTTGCTAACCGCAGCTGGCTATGCTGCTAACCGTAGCTGGGTAGTGCTGCTAACTGTGGCTGTCTAGCACTGGTAACCGTAGCTGCGTAGTGCTGCTAACTGTGGCTGTCTAGCACTGGTAACCATGGCTGGGTAGCGCTGCTAACGGGGGGCTGGGTAGCACTGCTAACTGCAGCTGGCTATGCTGCTAACCGTGGCTGGGTACACCGCTAACCGCAGCCGGCTAGCGTTAATAATTGAAAAAAATAATTATTAAGTTATGGTATTATATCAATATTTTTTTAGACCTCTAGTACACATGTAGTCCATCAAAGTCTAATGAGGTGCATAACATAAAAAAACAGTTATTTTAAAAAAGGTAAATATTAAGAAATAATGCAACTTCTCCTCCTGTCCTGCACATTTTTGTGGTTTCCCCTTTTTAAACGCACTGCCTGTAACTCTAAACCTTGGATTGCATTATGATAAAGCGTTTGAGAAGCACTTTAAAGTTAGCAAGAAGTCCTTATGAATCCAGGAAAGTAATAGCTAGTGTCAGCTGGTGAAATAAATCAAAGCTCTAAAAGGAAAAGTTCAACCAGGAGGCTTTAATGCTACTTCACCTTAACAGAATTGGACAGAATCCAGATGTTACAAGACCTGGGCTGACAGCAGGGACCTCTGCCAAAAACTTTTAGAGAATTTCTGCAGATATTCTGAAATTAAATGTAAGACCTTTTAATACCGCTTAGAGACAAAATTAAGACAACTTTCATAATAAAAATGGCAAACATCACACCATACCAAGTTTAAGCTTTTTTTCATAACATATCAATATTTCAACAAACATAAATGAAGAGTTTTATTTGTTTTAAATATTGCATTACTATTCTTACACTGATAAGGATCTGCAGACACTTTATTTTACGTCAATCAAAGACCTTTTCTTTATACATGTTTTCCAATTAAACTGTAAAGACTTTATTAAACAATTTGAACAATATTTTGTTTGCTTGTCACTGGAGTATTCTCGTTAAACTAATAAAAGTATGAGACATAATCCAAAATCCAAAATTCGGCTATTGCACTGAAAACTTTTCCACAGATATAAAATATTGGGGGAAATAATCCTAAATAATTGAAGTAATAATTGATATTTGTACAGGCTGCTGCATGCTTTCTTCATGTTACAGGGCATTTATAACCCAGAGAACAATTTTGGTATTTATTATGTTGACAAAGGACATCTAAGCTGCCTTTGAAAATTGTCAAAATTAATGTATTTTAGGAGGCAGCTTTTATTACAAACATTTATTTGGGACAAATGCCAGGAAACCTTTGATGTTCTGTGTAGTTGTAAAGTCTGAAGCTTGACTCAACTTAACTGGAGTTATCAGTGAGTGTATCAGTGACCCTCAGACATTCTGTTTACTGTCACAGGAGATTTTCATTGCTGATCTGAAGTCAGTGCTACATTCCAGCAGCAGCACGTGGTCTTTGTATCCTGTGTTGTTAACATGCTGAATCCTGCTGGGTTGTACAACTTCTGCTCCTCCTATTGTGAAGACCCATTTCTAACTTAAATACTTTTATATTTGCTTGATTTTACTATAATTGATTCATTTGAGAGTAATGGGTTATCAAACAAAGACTGAATACTGGTTTTATCAGGCATGTTGTATTATGTCATGCACAGATCTTATATACATACATGTTTGTGTGGTCACTTGATGTTCATAACTAAGTTGATGCTAAAGATTAATCTTCATGCTTTTTAATCTACCAAACCACAGAGATAGACAGGAAGCATGTTTAATGTTGTCACTAGAGCATCTTGTTGGTTTTGTGGTTGTCTGTACTCAGAAATTGATTACACTCTCCCACAGTTTAATTCTAGAGGTTAGAAAGGGTTATGAGCAAGGCTATAAGGACATGGTTGGGGGTGCCGCGTTGCCTTAGTAGTGTGGCGTGGTGTGGGAGAGGGATACTGGAACTGCCGTTGACGAGCTTGGTTGAGGAGTTCAAATGTGCTAAGGTAGGACGTGAAATGCAGTTGTTAGGGTCAAAAGACGGGCTGGTTAAAGCAACAGCACCAGTGACTAGGTCTGGGAGAAAGTGGGATGCTCGAGAAGCTACTCAAGCCACAAGGAGGGCACTGGAGCACAGGGATGTTGTGGGGCAGGTGCAAAATGGGAGGGCAGGATTAGGTTTAGGTGATTCTTGGAAAGCATTCGGCAAGGCCACATCACCTGAGAAAAGGCGTATGGTTACAGGGTTTATTCGTGAGCAGGAGGAGGAAGCAAGGAGGGCAAAAGCAGCAGGGCAGAGTAAACAGGGGCAGTGGATGAGATGGGAAAGTGTAGAGAAGCGGAGAATCACCTGGCGAGAGTTATGGGGATTGGATACAGGCCGTATAAAGTTTCTTTTGGGAGCTACATATGATGTTCTTCCAACGCCACAAAACCTTGCTCAGTGGGTGGGTGAGGATCCAAGTTGTAAGCTATGTGCAGGAAGTGGCACGCTGAAGCACATTTTGTCGGCATGTAAGGTGAGTCTATCCCAGGGGCGCTACACATGGAGGCATAATCAGGTACTTAGATCTCTTGCAGGTGCACTTGATAAGAAACGGTTAGAAGTTAATAACATGCCCGTGGTAGGTTGCGGTAGGGTAATCACGTTTGTGCGTGAGGGGCAGCATAGTGGAGAAACAGCACAGTGCTTGAAAACTGCTGGTAAGTGGGCCAATGCACGAGATTGGAAGTTATTAGTGGATGTAGGTAGTAAACTGCAGATCCCAGAGTGCATTCTGGTTACAACCTTGAGGCCGGATGTAGTGTTGTACTCTGAAAGTAAGCGGATAGTGTATTTTATAGAGCTGACTGTTCCGTTTGAAGACGAGGTAGATGGAGCTTATGAAAGGAAAAGGCTGAAGTATACAGACTTGGTGGCTGAGGTGAGAGAGCGTGGGTGGCAAGCGTATATTAGGCCGGTAGAGGTAGGTACTAGAGGCTTTGTTGCGAAGTCTGCCACAAGACTGCTGTCTGAATTCGGAATTAGAGGTCGTGTGCTAAGGACTGTAGTGAAGGAGTTGTCAGATGTAGCTGAAAGATCTAGTCAGTGGTTGTGGTTCAGAAGGGCTGAGGCTGTGTGGGGAAGGGAGTGAGTTTGTGCTTCTACAGCAAGCTTGGAGGGGGGTGGGTCTGGGACGCCAGACTTCACTGTTGAGCCTTCTGGAGGTGTCGTGGGCCTAATTCAGCGAAACACTGACGAAGGAAGGTGCCTGCCTGATGACCCCTGAGAAGAGCTTGCACTGAAGTTTGTGTTAGAGTTTGGATGAAGGGGATTGGTGTGGTCCTGCTCTTGTAATAATTTGTCTCATGAGTTTTTGTAGACGTCTGAGTACTTGGCAGTTGAGGCACGGACCATGAACATAGTTCGCTATGCTTCTGGATTCTTGTCGAGCCAGTATCAGATGGTAGTGGTTGCTGTGTTCTGCTCACGCAACTTATAATGTGATTTATTGTGTGTGATTGTGCTTAGGTAAGTGTGTTGTTGCCAAAGTTAAAGGAAGTGAGCTTAGATTAAGGAGGGATTCTGTTTGTTCATAGGTTATTTTTTGGTAGGTCTGTTACTTGGCAGTTGAGGCAATGGACCATGAACATAGTGTTAGGCTGTGCTTCTGGATTCTTGTCGAGCCAGTATCAGATTGTGGTGGTTTTGCTATTGTTGTTAGTTGAGTGAGTAGTAGATCCTGGCTGAGCCCTATGCATAACCCCAGCTGTTAGGTGCAGGATTTGTCAATTTCCTGTATTATATTACTAGCCAATCATGTTCATCATCAGTTTTCATTTACCGTAATCATGCAGTGCTCAGTGAGCTTTTTTTAACATTACTGAAAGAAAAGTGATAAAAAAAGTAAAGGTTACACATTTTTCACTTTTAAAGACACAAAGTAAAATGATAGTGTTTGTAATAATTGTGAAATTGAACATTAACAACACATGCAATAAACTGTAACTACTAGAGATGTATTCAATACAGATAAATAACAGATGGATTTTACTAATATATTTTGGGATCTTATAAAAATAAAGTATTTTTACTGATTGTTATAGAAGTTATTCTTTCTTATACAGAGTACAGATGGTGATAACAAAGGAAATAAAGGATCAGTCGGACTGAGACCTTATACAGCTCACAACAGGAAGCTCATGGTTAATATGAGTTTAATGTTATATTTAAACACATGTTCTTACATTGTCACTGCTGGTAGATTACAATAAAACAAAAACCAACAAATAAACAAACAAAAACACAAAAGTATTGTAACTTTCTGTTTTTGTTAAAATGTCAAACTGTATAAATACAGGTCAAGACACCACAGCCATGACAGCATTAGCCACGCCCCTTTCTTAGTCCACACTGCATATGATAAACCAGTTGGCCAAAACAGAATTCTCCTTACAGAGACCAAATAAGAAGACTGAAATAAGAAGAACGATGCAGAGCTTTCAGACCTCAAATAATGCAAAGAAAACAAGTTAATATTCATGGAGTCAAGAGTTCAGAAATCAATATTTGGTGGAATAACCCTGGTTTTAATCACAGTTTTCATGCATCTTTATCATGATCTCCTTTACCAGTCTTACACGCTGCTTTTGGATAACTTTATGCCACTCCTGGTGCAAAAAATTTAAGCACTTCAGCTTGGTTTGATGGCTTGTGATCATCCATCTTCCTTTTCATTATGTTCCAGAGGTTTTCAATTTGGTAAAATCAAAGAAACTAAAAAGTGGTCTAATTTTTTTCAGAACTGTTTATGTATTTATATGTCATTGGCGTGCAGTTAATACAGTGGGTACCCCTTCTGCAAGACTTTGCTAAAACACTTATTACTACACCCTTCAAAAAATCAGTAGAAGGGTCACGCAGATACAGGGGCAGAAGCCATTTTAGTTTTGATTGGTTAGTACCACTGTCAGTCGGATAAGAGTCCTGTAGCATACTGAAATACACAGACTGCTTTGAATTAGCGTTTTTTGTTTGTTTAATTTATAAAATATATGCTTACATTTACAATAACAATAAAATATATTTCCTGATTAAATATTATGTAATGATTTACATGCACCTATTGTCTTCCCTTCTCTGAAGGGTTAGAAGGGCCTTACTGCACAACACTGATATATGTATATGTATATGCAGTGTGTGAGAGTATAGGCAGTGTGTGTGTTTAGTGTGTGAGAGTGTATATAATCACTGTCTAATTAAAAACAAGTATCTCTATTTTTGACAATTTTAAGTTTACTACATAATTTAAACTCACCCATTTGAACCTATACTGTGTCAAAATTTACAGAAATTATCCATAATTACCTGATGTAAGGGCTGGTGGCCAACCGAGGCATCCTCCAGGGCATCGGAGGGCGCGCCAGACCAGCGCCGAGGGTTAATTAGGCTAATTACCAACACCTGCTATCAACACCTTAAAAGCAACGCCAACCAGCCACTCGGCGCTGGATCTTTGATGCTATCAGAGCGAATCTATGCCGGTTTCTCGAGCGAGCCTCGGCTCTTTCTTTTCCTCCCAGCCCGGGTTCGATCCCCACGTAGGGTGGGGTTGAATTATAAAAATTATACATATATATATATATATATATATATATATATATATATATACATATAGATATATATATAGTATTATTATATATCCTGTTAATATATATATATATATAATAAATATAAATATATATATATTTTTATATACTACTGATTATTTATTATTACAATTTTTATTTTAAATTTTTTCTCGGGTTTACCTGCTTTGAGATCTGCTGCTCTGCACTTGGGTCCTACAACCTTCTGGGCTGGAGAGCTACTGCTCCCCACCCCATTACAGAAAGATCCAGCCCAAACATGGATCCAGCAGAGCAGTCGGACCTCGAGCAGGTAAAGCTCGCCCTGGGCAACCAGGGGGCTGTCATAGGGCGACATGAGCAGGTCCTGCAGCAGATCTTGGCCCAGCTGCAGGGCCTGACTGCTGTACTCGCCCCTAATCCCCCCCTACCTGTACAGCAAGCCCAGCCTGGGCCTGAGGTGGAACACCTGGCCGCTGCACCCTCTGCGGTTCCTCGAGTGGAGCCCCCACTACCAGCCCCAGTGCGGTATGAGGGGGAGCCAGGAGGCTGCAGAGGGTTTCTGTTGCAGTGCTCCCTCGCGTTCGAGCTGCAGCCGTCCCGCTTCCAGTCAGAGCGTGCCAAAGTGGCGTACATCGTCTCCCTCCTCTCTGGAAGGGCGTTGGCATGGGCCACCCCTGTATGGCAACACCAACGCCCTCACGCAGACGTTCGACCTTCCAGTCCGAGGAGAGGAGGCAGGGACCCGCCTCCTGAACCTACGACAGGGTAGGACGTCGGTGTCAGAGTACGCCATAGAATTTAGCACGCTCTCGGCTGAAAGCGGGTGGAACTCCAGCGCTCTGGCAAGCGCGTTCCACCATGGGCTCAATGAGGAACTCAAGGATGAGCTTGCTCATCGTGACACTCCAGCATCGCTTGATGACCTCATTGAGCTCACCCAGATGCTGGACAACCGCTTGAGGGAGAGGCGCAGGGTGCGGGGCTCAGGTACCACCCCCCGGGGGCCCCGTGGCCACTTCTTAGGTAGTGGGCCATCAGGGGCCACTGAAGGCCCAACTGACCACGGGGTCCAGCCCATGCAGTTGGGGCACACTCGCCTTCCCCGTCAAGAGCGCGAGGCACGCATGCGTGAAGGGAGGTGCCTTTACTGCGGGGTTCCAGGGCACCAGCGTGCCTCCTGTCCCGAGCTGGCATTAAATGCCAATGTCCGTTAGGGGAGGAGGGCCCCCTGACAGACCGGCCAGGGTCCCCTCACACTACGGGAGTGTTCCTGAATGCCACACTGGGGTGTGGGCATTCTGAGGTCCGCATCCCAGCTTTTCTGGACTCAGGAGTGGCAGGCAACTTCCTAGACGCGGCCTTGGCCAGGAGGCTTGCGTTGCCGCTGGTTTCCCAAGGGGAACCTTTACCAATAGCAGCAATCAACGGGCGTTCCCTGGAGCCAGGGGAGGTGACCCACCAAACACGCCCTGTCATGCTGCGAGTCGGGTCACATTCTGAGCAGATCACGCTATACGTCATCAGTGCTCCTGACTTGCAGCTGATTTTGGGATTCCCTTGGCTCCAGAGTCATAACCCCCATGTTGACTGGCTGTCTCAGTCGGTGGTAACATGGGGGCCCGCTTGTCGATCGTCCTGCCTCAAACCTCCCAGGGCTTTTCAGGGTGTGGATCCTGATCCCGGGGGTCCTGACCTTTCCCGGGTACCCTCCGACTACCTGGACCTCCGAGAGGTCTTTAGTAAGCAAAAGGCCCAAATCCTGCCCCCCCACCGCCCCTGCGACATGGCCATTGACCTTCTCCCTGGGACTAGTCCTCCCAGGGGAAGGTTGTTTTCTCTCTCTGGCCCTGAGCGCCGGGCGATGGAGGAGTACATCCAGGAGGCCCTCACCCTGGGATTCATCCGACCTTCTTCCTCCCCAGCTGGTGCCGGGTTCTTTTTTGTGGGCAAGAAGGATGGCGGGTTGAGGCCCTGCATAGACTATCGGGGTCTCAACAAAATAACGGTAAAGAACCGTTACCCCCTACCCCTGATGTCATCCGCCTTTGAGGCACTGCAGCAGGCTACCATTTTTACCAAACTGGACCTGCGCAGTGCCTACAACCTGGTTAGGATAAAGGCGGGTGACGAATGGAAGACGGCGTTCATCACCCCGTCCGGGCACTATGAATACCTGGTTATGCCGTTCGGGTTGATGAACGCCCCCTCTGTCTTCCAGGGGTATATCAACGAGGTGCTCCGGGAGGCGTTGGACCGGTACGTGTTCGTCTACCTAGACGACATTCTTATATACAGTCGCTCGGCAGATGAACACGTTACCCATGTCTGACGGGTTCTCCAACTACTCCTGGAGAACCACTACGTCAAACTGGAGAAGTCCGAGTTCCATGCGCAGTCCATCTCGTTTTTGGGCTTTGTGGTGTCCCATAACACCCTGCGCATGGACCCCACCAAGGTCAAGGCAGTGGAGAACTGGCCCCAGCCCACATCTGTGCGCCTGGTCCAACGCTTCCTGGGCTTCGCTAACTTCTTCTGAAGGTTCGTCAGGAATTTTAGCACTGTGGCCGCCCCGCTAACCGCTCTGACGAGGAAGACGTCGGGGCGCTTCAGCTGGTCCACAGAAGCCCAGGAAGCGTTCGATGCTATCAAACATCTACTGACCAGGGCTCTGGTTCTGCGGCTGCCTGACCCCGGACTCCCGTTTGTCGTGGAGGTGGACGCCTCGGAAGTAGGCGTGGGTGCGGTCTTGTCCCAGCGGGTGGGACCGGATGGCCGACTGCACCCATGCGCCTACTACTCCCACCGGCTAACCCCTGCGGAGCAGAGGTATGATGTGGGAGACCGAGAGCTCCTGGCAGTGAAGCTCGCCCTGGAGGAGTGGATCCCTTTCTGGGCTGGACGGACCACAAAAATCTGGCGTACATTCAGCAGGCCAAGCGCCTGAACCCACGCCAGGCCAGATGGGGACTGTTCTTCACCCGGTTTGACTTTACCTTGTCATATCGTCCCGGGACGAAAAATGTCAAACCGGATGCCCTCTCTCGACAGTGGGAGCCCCTCCCTCTTCCAGGCGATCCCTCCACCATCGTGCCTCCGGCCAGGATTCTGGCACCTCTCCGCTGGGGCCTCTTGGACGCTGTGAGGCAGGCCCAAGGGACTGATCCAGGTCCAGGAGATGGCCCTCTGGGCCGAGAGTTCGTACCCGCTCCCCTCAGGGGACGGGTACTTACCTGGGGGCATTCGTCACCCCAAGCTGCGCATCCAGGGGTCACACGGACCTTCGAGCTCCTGTGGCGTCAGTTCTGGTGGCCCCGCATGGAACAGGACGGGCACAAACATGTGACCGCCTGCGCGATATGCGCAAAAAACAAAGACCCCAGAACCAAACCCTCGGGCCTGCTGCACCCTCTGGCAGTCCCCTTGCGTCCCTGGTCCCACCTGTCCCTAGATTTTTTCACGCGGTTGCCCCCGTCTCGGCTTTGTAGCCTTGCCCAAGCTCCCGAGCGCGCAGGGGACAGCCGAAGTGGTGCTCGACCAGGTGGTACGTGTCCACGGACTGCCTTCTGACATCGTGTCAGACCGTGGGGCACACTTCACCAGTCGGTTCTGGGGTGCTTTCTGTCGGTTGCTGGGGGCAGAAGCCAGTTTGTCCTCAGGGTTCCACCCCCAGTCCAACGGCCAGACAGAGAGGGTTAACCAGGACCTAGAACGTACCCTCCGCTGTCTGGCCTCTTCGGCTCCATCCACCTGGTCCGAACAGCTAAAGTGGGCGGAGTATGCCCATAATACCCTCTGGCACTCGTCTCTAGGGATGTCACCCTTTGAGTACCAGTTTGGGTATGCTCCACCTGCTTTCCCCGGATGGGAGACGGTCACCGGAGTCTCCGCTGCGACCCAAAAACGGCATGCTGACAGGAGACGGCAGCCCGCCCCCTCTTATCGGGTCGGCCAACGGGTCTGGCTGTCGGCGAAGGATATTCCATTGCGGGGTACCCCGCAACGCCAACCAGCCACTCGGCGCTGGATCTTTGCTGCTATCAGAGCGAATCTATGCCGGTTTCTCGAGCGAGCCTCGGCTCTTTCTTTTCCTCCCTGCTCTATCTACGGCAACAGCCGGTTTCTTGCCTTTCCCTTTGGAGAGAGCATTGTTCAGCATCGCTGGCGTGCCTCTCCCGCCAAAGTATTTTCTTCTATCCCTTTTTCTTTCGAGTTTGGTGTGGCTGTGTAGAGCAGTGAGCTCCACTGAGTCTGTGTGTGTGTGTGTGTGTGTGTGTAACAGCGGCAGCGCTCTGACGTGGCTGCCCTCTTTGTTTGGCTCCTCGCGGTTCCTCCCCCCCGGTGGAATCGCAGTTCCCCCCACAAGCACCAATTGTCCTACCTTTGTTTTAGTTGGGAAGTTGTTCCTTTTATCTCCCCGAAAATAAGGGGCAGCCTCGCTTCCCAGGCGATCCTCGGTTCTCCCTCACTCGCGCTCGGTGCCATTTTGTGTTTGTCCGCCCGTTCTCGGGTTTGTTTTGTTTTACGCTCGTTTTTATTCTCCGCCCGTTTTTGTTGCTCCGCCCCTTTCGGCGGCTGTTCTAAAGGGTGATTAAAGCGGCCGCGTCCCAATCCGCTCGCTGGTGCAGCGGTTAGAGCATTGGGCCGTGACCGCGGCAGCCCGGGTTCGATCCCCACGTAGGGCGGGGTTGAATTATAAAAATTATACATATATATAGATAGATAGATATATATACATATAGATATATATAGTATTATTATACATCCTGTTAATATATATATATATAATAAATATAATTATTACAATTTTTATTTTTTATTTTTTCTTGGGTTTACCTGCTTTGAGATCTGCTGCTCTGCACTTGGGTCCTACAACCTTCTGGGCTGGAGAGCTACTGCTCCCCACCCCATTACACCTGAAATAAACTTGTTTTACGTTGACCTCTATTGAAAGTTAAGAAGCTTTTATCTTTCTGTGTTACTGGTTTGAAGATACATGTTTTTTATTGGACAGTAATGATATGAAGTGTATACGCAGTGGGTATGAGTCTATATGCATTGTATGTATGAGTGTATATGCAGTGTGTATGAGTGTATATACAGTGTGTTGTTATAAGTGCTGGTTTGGGTGGCTGGAGGTGGTGTGTATAATCTTGTGTGCGCATGCAGGACTTCCAACGCCTCCCTGCTGCTGTTGTTTAGAGAGATAAGCAGGACAATGACACAGCGAACTCGACACTGTCCCGCCAACAGAGAGGGAAATTTAAACACACTCACCGCCCCCGCCAACACATTGCTATTCACACTCGCCATTCTGCGCTATTATACGGTATGTATGCTTCCTTATTTATATCATATACACTTTTTAGTTACACTTAATTCAGATAAATAACATGTAGATAAACTGCAGCTACCATTCTGTAATAGGATCAATTATTTTTTTAACCAACAAACCATTGGAGAACCACTTTTCATCCAATGTGTTAAAAATAATTGTGCAAAGAACATTAGAAAGTATCAAATAATTCAATATAATGATTCCATGTAAAATAACAAAAATGTTATTTTACAATGTTCTATGGAATTGTTCAAAAAACCTTTTGTACCACCTCTTACACAGTTTTTAACAAGTTGATATTTTAATTGTTTATATAATCAATAATAATTGATGTTTGGACTATGGAAGCCCATTCCTGCTGCCTAAAATATTTAAAATAAAAATCCAGCACATATTTGTTTTGTCATTATGATGTAAATCTCATTATTTTAAGTTACTTAGTTGTTATTTTGAGATAAAAACTGGCTTTTTGCTAAGATGCTTTTGCAGACTTAGATTCTCAAAATAATGACTTAATATCTCAAGATAACAACTTTCTCTCTCATAAAAAATGATATAGTATCTCAACATAATGACCTTTATTTATTTTAGGTGGCGGAAACGGACTTCCATTGCTGTCAGTCACACAACTAAACACATATAGAACCATTTTCTTTACCAGTAACCCAAAGTGATCATATGTTGGAATGATAACACATTTAAAAAAGTGGAGAATCTGAACTAATACAGACAGTTTTCTTAGGGGAGTATTTTTTGCTGAATGTATCCCTTCAACATGATTTAAAGATATGCAATTCAAAAAAAAAAAAATTAAGAAGGTTTTTGATGTAAAAATCTTTTCAAAACTTTTTTTTAAAAGAGTGTGTCAGGTATCAGGTAGTGTATTCATACTGTGTTTGTGTAATAATCAATCTGTGGGCCCCGGGTTTAGAGCAAGGGTGTCCAAACCTTTCTTGTTGGAGGCCAGAAGGATAAATATATGTTCAGTGACAGGCGACAGACTCTGTGATAAAACAAATGATGAAATATACAACATATAGTACATTTTACTTGAGTAACTATCTTTGACAGTGTTGTGTTAATTAAGATTTTTGTCAAATTGATGTTTTGTTTCATAATGTCTCTTAATATTATACGCCTTCATTACGGCAACTGTATCCTGAGATATTATAAAAGCTCAGGAACATTAATGTAGGCAGGGTTGCCAGATCCAACAAAAATGTCCAGCCCAGTCTTAAACCCGCCCTTCAGAAGCTTAAACTAGGCCAAAATATACTCTAACATATATGTCTAACACTTGTTTAAAGCAAATGGCAAAACATCTATGAATGTATGACTTAGTATTTATTATCAATATTGCTATTTATCTTAAAGCCATTAATAATATTGTAACATTATTATAAGATGGATGATCACAAGCCATCAAACCAGGCTGAACGTCTTGAATTTGTCCACCAGGAGTAAAGGCATAAAGTTATCCAAAAGCAGTGTGTAAGACTGGTGGAGGAGAACATGCCAATATGCATTAAAAACTGTGATTAAAACCAGGGTTATTTCACCAAATATTGATTTCTGAACTCTTAAAACTTTATGAACATGAATTTGTTTTCTTTGCATTATTTAAGCTCTAAAAGCTTTGTGTCTTTTTTGTTGTTTCAGCCATTTCTCATGGAGAAATGTTGTGTTTTGTTAGTTATTTTATAACAGTTTTATGTTTCAGTCAACAACATTTATTAGTAGCATAATTAGCAAAAAAACAAACATACTTACTCTATCCTGTTCTTGCACCTCCTAAACTCTCTTCTCTCCTCTTTAACATTTGTTCATCTTCTGATGATTTTTGGTTACATTGTGATTTATTTATAATTTTTTTTCGTGGCCATAGTAATTTTTAAAAGTAGCCAAAACAAATAAAAAAGAAACAGCCACCCCTGAATTTTCACCAGCGACTGGATTTTCAAACAAGCACAATTTGGTAGAAAAAACGCGAACATGGCAACTCTGAATGTAGGCATAATGAAGAAAGGAAAGGAGATTAGGAATGTTTTAGATTGGGTCATAGAAACCCCTCGTGTTTAAACTTTGAATATAACATTATAAAAACTTGCGGGCCAACTTTCAGTTTCTAAAATACCTTGCGGGCCGTAGTGTGCCTTAAGGCATTAAGCCAAGTTTGTTTAAGGCATTCTATCTCAATTCACCACCACTCTACACTATTCTGACTAGAGAACAGCCAGTTATTTCTCACTCAACCAACTCAGAACATCGTAGTGGAATTCCACAGACGTGTAAATATGGTTAACTAATGATTAGCAGTTGATGCAGCTCCATTGTAAAGCCAGGGCTGTAGATGATGTAGGTGAGGGTGATGTAATTTCTGTCTCTCTGCTCTCTATGAATTTGGCTCCGCCTCCTGTTTAATCCCTCAGAACACAAACACTTTCTCTTCACAGAACCACAAAAGATTTTGAGATGATACCAGTAAGTGCTACAGTTAGTACAGTTACTGTTTAGCATGTTCACCTCTTAGCACTGGGGTCCTATAGACAGTTCACCAGCTGAACACAAGTTGAATGGCAGGTTACGGTGTAATTACCAACCTAACTCTATTCTACATCAAACATTGAACATAGCGAGTTTAAAATTAGCAGTATGCAGAATTTTTAAGTTTGGTTGCAAAACCAAAGTTGCACTTCTAGGGTGCAACTTATGTAGTAGTATATAAAGTGAGTGTAGACCTTATTATTATCGTCGCATTGATTGACGTTTATAACCTTCTGCAGCCAATCAGGAGCGTTCTCCGACATGAATAGGACGTATTGTAGTAAGCTTGTATGATAAAACTTATGCTTAGCTAGTACAACTGGCTACTCGGTTCAAGTCCCCACTGTAAACCCGGATAAGTTAAATTTACTAAAATTGGAGGAAACCGGTTGCCTTAAATAAAGTTAAGTAATATGTAATGAAAAACTTAACTTGGCATAACTTAAAACATCACGTTATTACAACTAAAGGGGAAGTTGATTTAACTTTTTTATTTTTGTTATACTGTAAGACCAGATAAGTTGAGTTTACTTAACTTTTTTTAGGCAGGCAGTTTGCTCAGTTTTTTAAAGTAATGGAGAGTGAAAAGTTGAGTTAGCATAAATTAAAACATCAAGTTATTACAACTAAAGGGGAACTTGATTTATTTCTAAGGTAGCCCAGGGGGAATCACTACACACTGATGGTGAGTGTCAGAAACTGTTGGACACACCCAGTATGCAAGTAGATTGTGACAAAAGCCAATGGAAAATAAGTTGCCAATGGAAACAGACTAAACTCAATTATTATAAGTTGGTTCAACTCAAAGATCTCAGTTTGGATGTATATGTGCCCACAAATTTACAACTAATAATTTGAGTTAAAAACTTCTGGGTTTACAGTGTACCTGTGTGCTTTGGAGACTCTGGGTTTCTCCTATAGTCAAAAATACACAGAGGATCAAGTTGAAATAGATAGTAGGAGTTCTGTTTTTACACATCAGGTATCTCCTTGTGATCTGATATGTGAAAAGGTCAGGTTTCTGTGATTCTTTGTTCTGAGAGCTGAAGAGGAAGTTAATAACGATGCTGAAGCTCTGTTAAGCACATCCTGTGGATTTCACACGTGACCAGAGGAAGTTGTCAGCTCTCATAATGCTTATTATCTTCTACTGCAGTGTTTGCAGTGTGTGCTTCCACTCAGATATGATGTGTGATTATGTAAGTTGTGTTGATGTAATGCATATAGTGTTTTTTTTTAACTGAGGTTTTTTTCCCAATTGTTAAAACACAGCAAGATTAATGTAACACATAGATACATCAATAAAGAAATATTATTTTTAATGAATTGTTAAGCTAAGGATCTGTAAAAACTGTGTTGTTGCACATGAACAAGCATGCAATATCAATGCAACCACTGTAATATACAGTACATGTATATGTAATATAACCTGCTTTACTATATACATGTATAAAAGTACAATACAATACTTGTTACCCTTGTAATGTATTAACTGTATCTAAACATGACAGTAAAAGTAACAACAGTTCATTTATGTGTAATAAACACTCTATAACATGTGCATAACCACTAAAGAGATTTTTTTCTTAGAGTAATTGAGATGCATTTTTATAATTAAACAAGTCAAAATCGATATACATGCAAATGCACATACAGATGTTGTATTAGTGTAGCACATCTGTAACAGTGAATACATTAGCACTGTTATTACAAGGATTTATAATGTGTAATTACACAGTTATTAAAGACATACTGTAAAGTTAATGAATGAATTAATGCGTTTCTGAATTTCAACCCAGTCCTAATGAGTCTTATCTTCAGAATTAAATGAAATTATTATTCTTATTTATTTATTTGTTTATTTATTTATTTTTTGTAGAGTAACCTTGGAGTCAGCATACAGTGAATTAACATCGTGTTTGCACAAATCAGACTTTAGCTCTATTAGGAAAGTCCAACTCAAACAGTACATTAACTCTAATGCTATCTAAGCTGAAGAATTCTGCCACCTAATGGATAAACTGTGCTATCACTGCCAACTCAAATACAGCACAAAGTACCTTTACCAGATATACAGTTATACAGTTATATACGTTTATCTGCATAAACAGTGGTTCAAAAACACATAAATACTATTATTATTATTATTGTTATTGGTATTGTTATTATTGTTATTATTGTTATTATTAGTTGTGGTTAATTCTTATTCATTTACAACCATTGGTTGACATATAACTCGTTACGCCCAACCCAGCGCCTGCTTTTACCGTTAAGGCCCACCCTCCAATCAGCTTGCTGATTAGACTGTGAGTAAAGATGGGTCAGCATGTTATTTTTATTCGTTAACTATTTTAATTCATAAACATTACATTCATTAATGTCTTACTGAAGTTGCATTCTGTGTTTTTCAGCTGATGATCGTTGATCCCTGGATCTGTCTGATGGCATCATGGACCCCACAGTGATCCAGACTGGAGGTAACGGTCAAATAGGATTTAACTAAAAGTAAAGTAAATGATGTGGGGTTGATGCGGCAGTTGGTCAGGTCTAGGTTCAGCAACAGTATGTGCTGAAAGAATGACGTCAGCTGACTACCTGAATATACTGAATATAGACCAGGTTATTCCATCAATTAATTTTTATCTTCCCTGATGACACGGGATCATTCCAAGATGACAATGCTAGGATTCATGGGGCTGGAATTGTGAAAGAGTGGTTTAGGGAGCATGAGATCATCATTTTCACACATGGATTGTTCACCACAGAGTCCAGATCTTAACCTCATTGAGAATCTTTGGGATGTGCTGGAGGAGGCTTTGTGCAGTGGTCAGACTCTGCCATCGTCAATGTGACAAGATCTTGATGAAAAATTAATGCAACACTGGACTGAAATAAATCTTATGACATAGCATCAAGCTTAATGAAAGAATGCCACAGCGAATGTGTGCCTCAATCAAAGCTAAAGGCGGTCCAACAACTTAGAAAAAAATTGAGGCAGTGTATATGGGCCTATATCAATAGTTTAAACTAACCATTTAAAATATTTACATGATGTTTGATGATGTGATTATATTTTAATAAGTAACATTAAGTGAGTAAACAGTTTGTCAGCATTCTGTGTTCATCTGAAAATGCTAAGCTTCTGCTAAGCTAAGCGTGGTCCAGCTCTGGTTAATCATGCAGTTTTACTCCGGTTCTGCTGATCCCTGCCTCCTCAGCTGCACGCTTTATCTCATCCTGCTCTGGAGAGATTCATCCAATTAACCCCTCGTTAACAAGCACATAACGAGGTTACAGAGGGAGTGTTACAGCAGGAAATGTGTACTCATGAAAATAACTAGATAATAGTAATGTTTATGCTTCTTTAAATGCTTTGATTTCTATGTATAAGCCAGAAGCCAACAGTACCAGAACATACACAGCTCCAGCCAACAAAGCAGACCCACTGAGATGTTGCTATATATGTTTTTTGTACGTTTCAATTCATTAAATGTTTCCTTAAGACAAGTCATAAATTTGTTAGAATATTGTGATGGTACACTGCTGATGCTCAGTATTAGTCTTTGACTTATATTTAACTAAGCATATAAACACATATATCAATATGTATCTGGAGTGTTTATGTGACCTTTTTATGACACCAATTTTGTTTTTACAAGCAAACAAATAAATAAGAAACACTTTGCATATACAGTGACTCTTATTTTAAGTTTATTAGGTATTTTTTTTATTTGATTCTTGAATTCTTGGTTTGCCTTTTTTTTAACAAACTAAAGCACACAAAAGCGAACTTTTCAAACCCATTATGCTGTGAGCTTATGTTCAAAAAAGTATTTATAAAAGATAAGTTCACATTTGGAAATGTTTTTGTGTATTTGTCAGGTTGATGCAGTGCAGACATATTCCACCAGGGGGCAACATGTAAACATGAAAACATGAATCTCATCTCATTTATTTAATTATTAAATGTTATTTAACAATTATTAAAGATGAACAATTCATGAATTAGCACACACAAAAAAAAACATGTATTAGAGTTAAGCGGGTTATATCAAAATTGTATGCTAATTATTTTTTAAATATAAAAGCTGAAACAAATTCAGAGTTTCAAATAACAGCTGTTTTTTGATTGGTCTGTAATTTGTCACTTATCACAAGCATCCCATTCATCACACTGTGTCCTCAGTCACATTAATATATTTAATATCAGGATTGCTCGACTTCTTACAATGTCTATGTAAATATTTATTGGGAAAATGATTATTATTATTATTATTATTATTATTATTATTATTATTATTATTATTAATAGTTAGTTATTAGTTTAAATATATGTATATATTGCACTATATAGAATGCTGTTCTCTCTAACGTGTGTGAGTGTGTGTGTGTAGAGGTGCCGCTGGTGGTGGTGGTTAGTAGTGTGGTCACTCTGTGTTTGCTGGTGATCACTACACTGTGGATGTGCTGGAAGATGAAGGCGGGGCTCAGCAGCCAATCAGACGAGAGTGATGACACAGACGAGTTGAAACCCCCTGAAAATGATTTGCCCACAGAAACACCCCAAACAGAGGATTTTGAGGTAAATAGCACACTTACGCACACACATACACACACACAATAATTTATGTATAAATAATTAAGTCAAGGTTGTAGGTTGAAGGAGAATTTCTCACATTACAGCATGGAAATCAAAAATGTTATAATGTAATATTGCAGTTCTTCCACAGTTCCTTAATAACATTCATCATCAGACTCCACTCTTAGTCTTATATTCTAGGAACAGCTCATCATTTCTCAATGATCAGGGCTTTATGCAACAGCTAAAACATTAATTGATGTTACGGATTAAATTAATCCCATGGGCCGTACACTGCAAATGCTGTTCAGATGTATTAAGAATTTGCTTAAAACATCAGTGATTGTAGAAACTTCACACTAGACCTCAGGCAGCTTGGACTGTGTGTCTCTCCACTCTTCCTCCAGACTCTGCTCCCTTGATTTATAAATGAAATGTAAAATGTACTGATGATCAGTGATGGTTTGGAGAGACATTTACCGAAAAATCTTACAGCACTTCATGCTTCCCTCTGCTGACAACTTTTATGGAGATTTCATTTTCCAGTGAGGACTTGGCACACTGCCAACAAACTGCACCAACGCTTTACAAGGACAATTACTGTTTACAAAAAACACTGTCACACTGTACCCGCACTGAGACACTGTATCACTGTTCACATAATAATCATGCTACTATAGCAATTTGCACTTTGGACTTCATGTTGCTGCTACTTCCCTACTCCTTTATATTACTCTGTGTATATCTATTTTATTATTGTGATTAATTCTATTTTATTTTGTCTTTATATTTATCTTTTTTAAGCTCTTTAGGTGTAAACTGGACCCTGAGAATGCCTAAAATAGATCACTCTGTGTATAATACATCTATATAATATTGTCACTTTCCAATGTAAAACACTTATCTTCAAAACAATAACTTTACAGGAAAGAGAAAAAACCTTGTAAACTTTCAATGGAAGTCAATGTAAAAAGTTTATTTCAGGTCATTTTAAAGAGTTTCTATTGGTCTATTCATCAAGAAATTTTGGCACAGTGTAAGGGACAGTTTGTCTGTTCCAATTATGTAGTAAACTAAAAATCAACAAAAAGGAGATAAGTGTTTTTCATTGGACAGCGACGATATATGAGTTTCACATTTTGAACTGAAGTATTAAAATAAAATAACTTTTTAATGATTTTCTATATTTTTAGATGCACCTGTGAAATAGCTGTAAACAATGTTAAATAGTTAATTAACACAAATTCAAAAAAGAAACTCGTAAAAGTGAGTGTGACATGATAAAATGGATGACCTTGTCTAACCTTAAAACAGTAGCTGCTAAAGAGAGAGAACAGGGTAGTTGGATTTTCATCAGTAAGAATAAACGATTGTTTTCCGTTTAGCTCTACATCCTCAACCTGACCCAACAAACAACCGTTATTTCACTTCACCGTATTCTCTCCTAATCATTTCCTCCTTACCTCACTTCCTCTCTCTCTCTTAGCTGCCTCAGGACGATCAGGACGAACCGCCGGACGAAGACAATAACGAAGAAGAACCTGAAGAAGAAGATAACGACAGTTGAAGCAGTGTGTGTTCTAGGGCGTCACATCAATGTCAAAAGTCAGGGGAGCAAAAACAACAGGTGAAAAAAATTAACCAGCATGTTTTAACATTTTGTGCATATAAATGAACTTCTTTTTCTCCTCTCGGGTTTTTTTTTCTCTCGAATTCACAGTTCTCCTCCTACTGTTGTTTTTGCGCTCAAGTTTTTTTGACAGTTGACAGGGTCGCCTCCCTCAGCAAATGCTATTGGCTGATATCTCTAGGGTTTGTGACGGACCACCTACTAACAACAGCTGGAAGAGTTAGCTAACTGGCTATGCTAACATCCAAACAACCCGCTCTCCGGCACGCCGACTCTGTCTGCCTGGGTTAGCTCCTCGAGTGACCGTCTATCAGCCAATAGCATTCGCTGAGGGAGGCGACCCTGACCCCGCCCCCAAACTGTCAAAACCACCCCTTTCAAAACTAGAGCACAAAAAACTCACTCGAGTGAAAACAGCAGCACGAGGTAAACTGTGAATTTGTGAGGAAAAAGAACACCCGAGAGGAGAAAAATGATGCTCGAGAGAGATATTCTATTCAGCGCGCACACGATTCCCTTTTTTTTGCTCGCGAGTTTCACATTTGTGCTCACGAGAAGTACATTTACACACTCAACATGTTAAAACACGCTGGTTAATTTTTTTCACCTGTTATTTTTCTGCCCCTGACTTTTGACATTAATGTGATGCCATAGTGTTCCACCTCCAGCTGCCACTGATCATTTTATTTTATTTTATGACTGGAATACTTCCTTTACATACATAAATAAACCTGCCCAAAAGTATCTGGACACCTGCTCCTCCAGCATTCCTCTTCAAATTAAGGGTATTTTCCCCAAGTTAACTCACCTTTGCTGTAGTAACAGCCTCTATCCTCTATCCTGGAGAGGCCTTACACCTAAATGCTGGATTTGACTGCATTTATCCCCATGAAAATAACCATAATGCGTGATTTGTGTAAATGAAATTTGCTTGTGTGTTGTTTTTCTATTGATTTCTAATGTTTCTAATATTTTAGAATTGACTGTTAGATGTGATTTTTCTTGTTAACTAAATAAAGTTATTGATTTAAAATATAGAAAAGCAGAAGCATTTTATTTCCAGTCGAAAAAGTGCCAAACAACAGCAAAAACAACAACTAAACAAAAAATGAAGACAAAGCTTTTGTTCCATGTTACATTCTAAAAAAAGTACTTGAGAATTTCCTTTAAACTTTTTGAGGATACAAATTCAGTCTTTAAACGTTGTGTTGTTTATATTTTAAGGGTTTTTTTTTTCACTTGTTTGTACTGACGGGTGTACAGTACTCTAAATTACAGTTAACATTTTACAATTATGTTATTTATTTATTTATTTATTTAGCCTTTATTTAACCAGGTCAATGGCATTGGGACACAATGATCTTTTTTCTAAGTGAAGCCTGGCCAAAACAGCGGCCTAGACATCAGTTTCAACATTTAAAGGAGAACTCTGGTGTGAAGAGGACTTTGGGTGTATTAAAAAATGATAAAAAATACATGCCTTTGTTGAATAGCCCACCTCTATTCTCCCGCAGGTTTCTGAGATACAGTATTTTGTGCACTTTGCCCAAACAGGCTTTAGACTAGGTGATATGGGGCATGCCTTGCACCTGCAGATAAATCGCTTTTTCCACTGTTATCCAGGCTAAAAATAGGTCCACACTTCATTGTTAGAATCTGGAAAGCCTTGACATTTAAAATCAGGGATTTAAGAACTTTAACACTGCACAATAAGTTTATTAAAAGCCACTGTTTACAGCCCATAGCGTATGTGAGTCTCCGGGCACCGCCATCTTAAATTTAAGCCACAATAAGTCAACCGTCGAGGACGAATAGTAAAATTTTTGTGAGTAATGTTTATGTAATTTGTTGTTAGTTCTTTGCAGATATTTTCAGCAACAGCTGGAATTCATGCATTTCTAAGGAAATTATTTTGCAATCTGATGAACTATCCTACCTATTTGTTTGTGTTCAATGGTTGACTTATTGTGACTTATATTTAAGATGGCAGCGCCTGGAGATTTACCTACGCTATGGGAATGTAAACAGTGGCTTTTAATAAAATTCTTGTGCAGTTTTAAAGTTCTAAAAGCCTCGTTTTAAATGTCAGGGCCCTCCGGATTCTACAAATGAAGTGTGGAGCTACGTGAGCCTGAATAATGGTGGAAAAAGCAATTTATCTGCAGGTGCAAAGCATGCCGTGTATAGTCTATTCTAAAATCTACAAAGGTAAGGACTTTTTTATCATGTTTTACTACACCCAAAGTCCGATTTTACACTGGCGTCCTCCTTTAAAACAAACAATAAACAATTACACCATAAATCACCAGTCAAACAACAATGTATATAATACAGTCTGGCTGAAACAATGGGGTTGAATAGTGAGACTTTCATACGAAGCAAGAGCGGGAAAGATAAGAGGCTGATTCCAGATTTCTGACAAGGTTTTTAAATGTTCTAAGAGAGATTAGTTTCTCCAGATTCGGCACTTGCTGAATTCAGTGCGAAATTTGGCATCATTAAGCAGATAACAATCATTGGGGTGAAAGGCATAAGTACTCTGGGTTATTGGGATATAACCACATATTGCGGGATTTGACCTAGAATGCCTTTATAAAAAAAATGTGCCACACAACTCTGTCACATAAATTGTGCTGGTAAGTCACCATTGTAAAAGCCATTGTAAGGGTTATTTTATTCGAAGAATAATTCCGTTAAAAAGGTTAAAATATGTTGAAAATAATTAAATAAGAATTCATAATGATTGTATTTTCTAAAATTCACAATTTAGTAATGTAAAAGGACATTTTTGCTATTTTTTGCTTTTGTTAGTAACACGTCATTTCCACTGCATCAATGTTAGCAGCCATACTGCTGTTAGATACATTGGAAGCAACACAGTTTTTTTACCAAGTCCAGTGTGATGTTTACTTTTGTTTTTTTTTGTTAGTAAACCTTTAAAAGAATATTCACTCTTCCTCGCATTTTTTTCAAATACTGGTTGTTAGACTGACGGTAAAAGGTGGTAGAAAAGGAGTTGCAAAAAGAAACGGAGTGCCACTACACTACAACCATGAGTCCAAAGACTGCACACATGTTGCAGGAGCATGCATATACAGGGGTTGGACAATGAAATTGAAACACTTGGTTTTAGAGCACAATAACTGATTGTCCCGATTTCACCCTAACATCCCTTTCAGACAGCTTCCTCTAGCGTCCACAGTTAATCCTGTTGGATGTGGGTCATCCTTCTTGGTGGTATGCTGACAATTTTTTGGATACTGTGGCTCTTTATACATCCCAAAGACTTGCTGTCTTGGTCACAGATGTGCCAGCAAGACGTGTGCCAACAATTTGTCCTCTTTTGAACTCTGGTATGTCACCCATAATGTTGTGTGCATTGCAATATTTTGAGCAAAACTGTGCTCTTAACCTGCTAATTGAACCTTCACACTCTGCTCTTACTGGTGCAATAATGTGCCATTAATGAAGATTGGCCACCAGGCTGCTCCAATTTAGCCATGAAACTTCCCACACTAAAATGACAGGTGTTTCAGTTTCATTGGCCAATCCCTGTAAATAAAGTTGCCAAAATCCAATACAGAAAGAAAGCTGGCAGCAACCATGCATTTCACAGCAGCAAATGTAAAGCATGTCCTGTGATGATAAAAAAAAGGTCAATTTCAACTCAAATTTTTGGACCAAGTTTCCTATATAAGATCTTAAAGAAAGCTTTTCATCAATTAAGACACCCAAATACTTGTAAGATAACACCAAATCAATTGCATTCCTTTGAATAGAAAATATCCTAGGGAAGGATTCACATGTCTTCCTACCATTTCATTGAATAAAATCTTTACTTTGGTTTCATAAAAGGTACATTATTTAACAGTGTTCACATCAGAATGTCTCAACTAATAATGAATTGACACTAGTGGTTAAGACATTATTTTTTAAATGTATAATTGCTTAAACACAATTTTGTAAACTAATCTGGTTATATCAAAATACTTTACACAATTCACAAAAATACTGAAACAAAAAAAACTGCAAATACCTCATATATCCTGCAAAATGAAGCACTGTAACCAAAACTACATATAGCATCATCAAAATCAAACTAAGCAACAAATAAAACATTTCATTCATATTAGCAGATTTGTGTCTAAGCAACTACACACTGTTGGGCAATAATGGAAAGTACTCTTTAGGATGCTTTACATAATACTAAAACAGTTCAAACAGTGGAAAAATCTTCAGATTGTTCACATGCACAGGAATATTTGCAGATACACACACACACACACACACACACACACATACACACACACACACACACACACACACACACACACATGCTGCTGTAATGCTGAGGAAGGTTTCTCAGTGAGGCGTTACATGACGTAACCTGGTTTTGCCAAGAGTAAAACTCATATACTTCCCTATTGTGCCAAATTTAATGCTGTGCTTGAGTAACCTGGACATTTGTGTGGTAAGAGTAATTAAATCACCCACACCTTTCTATAATTATTGTATAATTTCTGTGTAATTACTGTGTAATTACTGTATTAACTCAGAGTTTGTGATGAAATCAGGTGTAATTGGTCGGTTTGGACTGCAGAACATAGAAAAACACAGGGTTAAGCAACTCTGAACTGACTGTCCTCACACTAATAAAACAACATTAAAAACGAGTTTAAAGGAAGTTCAAGTGTTTTCTAAACAAACTATTTTCAACATAAAGTCAGATTTATGAGGACAAACTAAAACAGCAGGAAGATTCTAAGCTTCAGTTTAGAATTAGGCTAATGTGTATATTACCGATGTTAAGACTAGAGAGGAGTTTGGGGTTAGCATGCTAATGGTACATTTTAAGTCTAGGTTTGGTGTTTCTGTGTTGGGCTTAAGGTTAAAGCTACAATTAGGGTTAGTATGGTTAGGGTTAAGATTAAGGTTAGGTAAAGGTGTACATTTAGTAAGTTTTAGTAAGGTTTTGGTTTAGGTGAGGTTTAGGGCTAGTTAAGTGTTGGCTTTGGGTTTGGTGTCAGGTTTCGTTTGAAGTTTGGTTTTAGGTTTGGTTTAGGGTTTGGATTAAGGTTCAGTTTGAAGTTTGGTCTAAGGTTCAGTTTGGGGTTCAGTTAGAAATTTGGTGTAAGATTTGATTTGGGGTTTGTTGTAAGACATGGTTTAAGGTTTGGCTTAAAGATTGTTTTAAGCTTTGCTCTAGGGTTTGGTTTAAGGTTAAATTTGGGGGTTGGTGTAAAGGTTGTTTTAAGGTTTGGTCTGTGGTTTGGTGTAAGGTATGGTTTAAGGTTTTGACTTAAAGGTTTGGTTTAAGATTTGATTTGGGGTTTGGTGTGAGGTTTGGTTTAAGGTTTGATTTGGGATTTGGTGTGAGGTTTGGTTTAAGGTTTGATTTGGGATTTGGTGTGAGGTTTGATTTAAGGTTTGGTCTGGGGTTTGGGGCAAGGTTTGGTTTAAGGTTTGATTTGGGGTTTGGTGTAAAGTTTGGTTTAAGGTTTGGTCTGGGGTTTGGTGTGAGGTTTGATTTAAGGTTTGGTCTGGGGTTTGGTGCAAGGTTTGGTTTAAGGTTTGGTCTGGGGTTTGGGGCAAGGTTTGGTTTAAGGTTTGATTTGGGGTTTGGTGTAAGGTTTGGTTTAAGGTTTGATTTGAGGTTTGGTGTAAGGTTTGGTTTAAGGTTTAGTGTAAAGTTTGGTTTAAGGTTTGGTCTGGGATTTGATTTGGGGTTTGGTGTAAGGTTTGGTTTAAGGTGTGGTCTGGGGTTTGGTGTAAAGTTTGGATTAAGGTTTGAATTGGGGTTTGGTGTAAAGTTTGGTTAAATGTTTGATTTGGGGTTTGGTGTAAGGTTTGGTTTAAGGTTTGGCCTAAAGGTTGTTTTAAGGTTTGGTCTGGGGTTCGGTTTAAGGTTTAGCTTGGGGTTTTGTTGTTAAATTAGGGTTTGGTTTTTGGTTTAAGGTTTGGTTTAAGATTTGATTTGGGGTTTGGTGTAAGGTATGGTTTAAGGTTTGGCTTGAAGGTTGTTTTAGGGTTTGGTGTAAGGTAAGGTTTAAGGCTTGATTTGGGGTTAGGTTTTTGTTTTAGCTTTTGGTTTTTGTTTTAGGGTTTGATTTGAGGTTTGTTGTTTAGTTTATGGTATGGTTTAAGATTTACTTTAATGGTTTGGTTTAGGGTTTGGTTTAGAGTTTGGTGCAATGTTTGTAGTTTCTGTGGGGTTGACGCTTAGCTGCTATGATAGAAAAATCAATGTTGGTTCTCACTAATTTAGTAGAACAAAGGAGTTTCTGTGTTTGTGCGTGGGGGTGGTATGTATATGTGTGTGTGTTTGCACGTGTGTGTGTGTGTGTGTGTGTGCGTGTGTGTTTGAGAGAGAGAGACTTTCCCTCACCTGTGTATAAAAGCTGCAGTGAGAGTGAGGGAGTGTGAGAGTGAGACAGAACTGCTGAAAGAAGCTTTACTGAAGAAATCAACTGCAGACATGAAGTTCGCCCTCCTTCTGCTCACAGCCGGTAAGAGAATTCAACTCCACTCATGTAGAATTATAATTATAACAAAAACCTTATCAAAGAAAACTGTGGAAAATATGATAAAAATATATATAAATGATCAAATGTTTTAAAATGTAGACAAAATCAATTAATAAAGTTTTGAAAATTAAATAAAATGTTAAATAAATCTTGCTGTATTTTCCCTGTTTTTTTTTCATCTGAGAAATCTTATTAGAATTAGAAGAATGTACTTTTAATTGAAATGCTTAAATAAATCTCTATACATTGAATACGTTAACTGTCTGTTATCACCAGCATTTAAAAAATAATGTAATTCTTTGATTTAAAAAAAAGTAGTAACAATTAACACAAAATTCATTGTTTTAAGTTGAATTATCACTGTAAAATAAACACATTATATTTGTCTACCAAGTGTAATCTTCTATTCCTTTCACTTTTTAACTGCTTTGGCATTCTCATTTAACTAATATAATTTAGATTTTATTCAATTTCAGCATTACAGGGTTCATAGTTGTTTTATTTTTGTTCTCAAAAATCTGTAAAATGTGGCAAAAATGTAAAGGAAGGGTTTTCCCATTAAATTCTGCTTATAATAAAACACATAATGAAACACAGACAGACACTGATAATTAAAAGTAAAAATAAATGTTTACAGAACAGATTTGATCTGTTTAGAATATGTTTTTGCTGTTTTAATAAAACTGTTTGTTTATTTCAGTGCTGTGCTGCCTGCAAGTGTCAGGACAAGGTAACACATATATATAAAATTATTATGGTGGGATCGTGTGTGTGTGTGTGTGTGTGTTTATTGTGTATAGAGAGAGAGAGTGTGTGTACATCTGTGTTATTGGAGATTTTGAAATAGAAGGCTGGATTTGTTCACATTGTAAATATTTCCAAACATTTCTTTACATTTACATTTCCTGTTTTATTGTAGTGAAATTTGGAGCACTTTGCAGCGGAAATCCTGGAAACAGCAAGAGACCCTGTGACAACAAATATGGCTGCGGAAACTACGGAGCTAGCCGGTAAAATTATCATATTATAAAAAAATATATAATAAATATATGATATATGAAAAAAAATAAGAGACCACTTAACACTTACGATTTTTTTATTTTACCAAATTTAAATATAATCTGGAATATAATCAAGAGGAAGATGCATGATCACAAGGCATAGAACCAAGCTGAACTGCTTAAATGTTTGCACCAGGAGTGGTGTAAAGTTATCCAAAAGCAGTGTGTAAGACTGGTGGAGGAGATCATGCCAAGATGTATGAAAACTGTGATTAAAAATATTTTATTCCACCAAATATTGATTTCTGAACTCCTAAAACTTTATTAAAAAATTATATATATGTATATTTGTATATTTAACTTATATCGTCATTCCATAGAAAAATATTAAATACTTTTGGGGAGCATATTGTTAAAATTATATACTTTGTTCTTTTGATGTTAAACAATATTGTTTATATATCCATGCATGTGTTCCTGTGTCTGCAGTGATGGAGGAAAGCGTAAACACCTGGGTTTGGACATCACGTGTTCTGATGGGGCGACGGTCTTTGCCCCGTTTGACGTGACACTCAATGGGAAAGCTGCTCCGTACAAAAAAAACAACGCTATTAATGATGGTGTGAGCCTCAGCGGGGCGGGTCAGTACACACACTTCACTCTCTTTCACTTTTATTTAAAAAGATGAAAAACCTTTCTGTGCCATTTTATGACTTCTTATTCTACTGCACCCCAGTGGCAGGAATCCAGAAACCATTAGATATGACTTTCAATATTTAATTAAAACTACCCTGCTAATTATGTAAGAACCCAGTAACAGCACCTTATTAACACTGGGGACCATCACAGCAAAGAGGTACAAGTGTGTAGTGTAGTTATTATTTAAGACATACTGTATTTGAGTAGCCTAGAATCTCCTGAAAGTAACATCTGGCATATGTGACCATCTTCTATCATTTCTTTTCTATTTTTAAGCGAATAAAGGTACATTAAATTATCTGTTACTAACTGATGTTCAGTACACGGATCAGTACAAGTTCACTGCATTCAAGCTGAGCACAAAGGGCAGAGCACTATAGAGCACAGTAACCTGGCAGTGCCAGTGTGTGATCACACACACCACAGGCAGTGGCTTTACACTATTCATATTGATATCAAAATGATATTATGTCAACCAAAATTATATCATTTTTATAAAAAAAATAAATACTGTAAATGGTTGTTTCTGATTGGTTCTTGTTGTGGAGTTTCAGGTTTGTGCTTTAAGCTGTTCTACGTGAAGCCGGATAAATACTCCGGGTCTTTGAAGAAGGGTCAGAGGCTGGGCACCATGCTGCCCATGCAGAAGGTCTACCCTGGAATCGGATCCCACGTCCACGTCCAGATGTGCGACAAGTCCGACCCCACCAAGTACTTCTGAACCATCAGCTGGACGAATTATCCCGACGTTCACAACGTCTCTTAACTACAGTACCACACTCCTTTAACTGAACTTTAACTGGTGAAATATTACATTTATATACTAAAACATGTTTTTATGTTGCTAAAAGGTTAATAAAGCTGTTGCAATATATGGTCAAACAGTGGGAACAAACTTAAGCTTTAAGATGCTTCTCCATACTTATTGATCCCCTTAATATTACCTTTGGGGTCAAACTGACCTCAGTCAAATTCAGTATTTAAAAAATACTAATATTGTCTTTATGCTTCTTCTTCAGTGATCATAATATATTTTCACGGTCTGGTAAATTAAAACCAAAACACTTGTAATGTGCAAAATTGTGTATATTAATTAAATGCATAAATAAAATGTTTTTTTATTTGTGTTTTTTTTAAATGTAGCAATTTAAAAAGTACATTTGAAAGGCTTTGAAATATATATTTTAAATTTAAGTTTGAAACATTTTTTTTGTATTTTCTGTAAAAAATGAAATTTAAAAAGTTTTAAAAATGAACAATTTGTGTAATTGTGATATTTCACACTGTTTCAATATGCTAAATGACAATGGAATAATTGTATCTTCTGCTTTAAGCTTCTTTCAGTTTCCTGTTTCTGTAAACTCTACAGTCTAATAAAGCTTCAAAGATGGAACATTAGTGAGTGTTGGGGTGTGTGGATTTTACTCCCTCCAAACACAGTGAATAATACTTCAGAGAATACACAGCAGCAAACACATTTAAAACATGTATATCATGTTAAACACTGCAGCTCAGTAAAGCTAAACTCTGTATTTGATTATGTAGAATCTTATAGTACTACAACATAAGCTTTTTTACTCAGTTACTGGTTTAAATGCTTTAAACCGCTGAACTATAACAGATTTACTGATGAGTCAAAACTTTTCATACATGAAGTGTAACCAAAAATCTAGAATGAGTAAAATATATAAATTATTTTTCCCTATGTTCTGATCAATCCAATAATTTATTATAAATTTGTACTGTAATTTTGTAATCTACATTTAGAGTCTGGGGTGTTATGAAATTTATTTGCTTTATGTTGTAATTATATAATTATTATGATTACTGGCTTAAGGCATTTATTTCCTTGTTATAATTCCCTTAACCACTTACCTAATGTCACCATCTAGTGTGTGAACCAGATACTGCACCCAGATAATAGCATTTATACAGGAGGAATCAGACACTGTTAGGAGATTTGATACTGTTTTACTAAAGAATACAACACGGAAACAGACTGATACTTATCATTTCCAGGAAGTAATAACTCAACTTCCCACTTCCTTGTGTGTGTGTGTGTGTGTGTATAAAAGGGTCAGAATGCTGTATGGTAAGGTAAATGTGAATGTAGAGATTGGACGTCTGTACAGAGAAACATGAAGCTCATTACTCTTCTGCTCCCCATCGGTAAGATCTTCACTATATTAGACTACAGACAAAACACCACAACAGACAGTCTGTCAGTTACTCAGTCAACCAGACAGTCTCATAGTCAGTTATTCAGTCAACCAGACGGTCTCTTAGTCAGTTATTTAGTCAGTCAGGCAAACTGCCCGTGATTCAATTACTTAATTAGTCAGCCTGCCAGTTTCTCACTCAGTCTGTCAGTTACTAAGGCTGTCAGTTACCCACTCAGTCTTTCAGTTATTAGCCTGCCAGTTACTCAGTCTGTCGGTTACTTAGGCTGGCAGTTACTCACTCAGTCTGTCAGTAATTTAGGCTGCTAGTTTCTCACTCAGTCTGTCAGTTACTAAAGCTGCCAGTTTCAAACTCAGTTTGTCAGTTTCTCACTCAGTTACTCACACCGTCTGTCAGTTACTAAGGCTGCTATTTACTCACTCAGTCTGTCACTTAGTCTGCAGGTTACTAACTTCGTCTGTCAGTTACTTACTCAGTCTGTCAGTTACTTAGGCTGTCAGTTACCCACTCAGTCTTTCAGTTAGTAGCCTGCCAGTTATCTACGCTGTCAGTTATTTACGCTGCTAGTTTCTCACTCAGTCTGTCAGTTATTTACGCTGCTAGTTTCTCACTCAGTCTGTCAGTTATTTACGCTGCTAGTTTCTCACTCAGTCTGTCAGTTATTTACGCTGCTAGTTTCCCACTCAGTCAGTTATTTACGCTGCTAGTTTCTCACTCAGTCTGTCAGTTATTTACTCTGCTAGTTTCTCACTCAGTCAGTTATTTACGCTGCTAGTTTCTCACTCAGTCTGTCAGTTATTTACGCTGCTAGTTTCTCACTCATTCTGTCAGTTATTTACGCTGCTAGTTTCCCACTCAGTCAGTTATTTACGCTGCTAGTTTCTCACTCAGTCTGTCAGTTATTTACTCTGCTAGTTTCTCACTCAGTCAGTTATTTACGCTGCTAGTTTCTCACTCAGTCTGTCAGTTATTTACGCTGCTAGTTTCTCACTCATTCTGTCAGTTATTTACGCTGCTAGTTTCCCACTCAGTCAGTTATTTACGCTGCTAGTTTCTCACTCAGTCTGTCAGTTATTTACTCTGCTAGTTTCTCACTCAGTCAGTTATTTACGCTGCTAGTTTCTCACTCAGTCTGTCAGTTATTTACGCTGCTAGTTTCTCACTCAGTCTGTCAGTTATTTACGCTGCTAGTTTCTCACTCAGTCAGTTATTTACGCTGCTAGTTTCTCACTCATTCTGTCAGTTATTTACGCTGCTAGTTTCTCACTCATTCTGTCAGTTATTTACGCTGCTAGTTTCTCACTCAGTCAGTCAGTTATTTACGCTGCTAGTTTCTCACTCATTCTGTCAGTTATTTACGCTGCTAGTTTCTCACTCATTCTGTCAGTTATTTACGCTGCTAGTTTCTCACTCAGTCAGTTATTTACGCTGCTAGTTTCTCACTCAGTCTGTCAGTTATTTACGCTGCTAGTTTCTCACTCAGTCAGTTATTTACGCTGCTAGTTTCTCACTCAGTCAGTTATTTACGCTGCTAGTTTCTCACTCAGTCTGTCAGTTATTTACGCTGCTAGTTTCTCACTCAGTCTGTCAGTTATTTACGCTGCTAGTTTCTCACTCAGTCAGTTATTTACGCTGCTAGTTTCTCACTCATTCTGTCAGTTATTTACGCTGCTAGTTTCTCACTCATTCTGTCAGTTATTTACGCTGCTAGTTTCTCACTCAGTCAGTCAGTTATTTACGCTGCTAGTTTCTCACTCATTCTGTCAGTTATTTACGCTGCTAGTTTCTCACTCATTCTGTCAGTTATTTACGCTGCTAGTTTCTCACTCAGTCAGTTATTTACGCTGCTAGTTTCTCACTCAGTCTGTCAGTTATTTACGCTGCTAGTTTCTCACTCAGTCAGTTATTTACGCTGCTAGTTTCTCACTCAGTCAGTTATTTACGCTGCTAGTTTCTCACTCAGTCTGTCAGTTATTTACGCTGCTAGTTTCTCACTCAGTCTGTCAGTTATTTACGCTGCTAGTTTCTCACTCAGTCTGTCAGTTATTTACGCTGCTAGTTTCTCACTCAGTCAGTTATTTACGCTGCTAGTTTCTCACTCATTCTGTCAGTTATTTACGCTGCTAGTTTCTCACTCATTCTGTCAGTTATTTACGCTGCTAGTTTCTCACTCAGTCAGTCAGTTATTTACGCTGCTAGTTTCTCACTCATTCTGTCAGTTATTTACGCTGCTAGTTTCTCACTCATTCTGTCAGTTATTTACGCTGCTAGTTTCTCACTCAGTCAGTTATTTACGCTGCTAGTTTCTCACTCAGTCTGTCAGTTATTTACGCTGCTAGTTTCTCACTCAGTCAGTTATTTACGCTGCTAGTTTCTCACTCAGTCAGTTATTTACGCTGCTAGTTTCTCACTCAGTCTGTCAGTTATTTACGCTGCTAGTTTCTCACTCAGTCTGTCAGTTATTTACGCTGCTAGTTTCTCACTCAGTCAGTTATTTACGCTGCTAGTTTCTCACTCATTCTGTCAGTTATTTACGCTGCTAGTTTCTCACTCATTCTGTCAGTTATTTACGCTGCTAGTTTCTCACTCAGTCAGTCAGTTATTTACGCTGCTAGTTTCTCACTCATTCTGTCAGTTATTTACGCTGCTAGTTTCTCACTCATTCTGTCAGTTATTTACGCTGCTAGTTTCTCACTCAGTCAGTTATTTACGCTGCTAGTTTCTCACTCAGTCTGTCAGTTATTTACGCTGCTAGTTTCTCACTCAGTCAGTTATTTACGCTGCTAGTTTCTCACTCAGTCAGTTATTTACGCTGCTAGTTTCTCACTCAGTCTGTCAGTTATTTACGCTGCTAGTTTCTCACTCAGTCAGTTATTTACGCTGCTAGTTTCTCACTCAGTCTGTCAGTTATTTACTCTGCTAGTTTCTCACTCAGTCTGTCAGTTTCTCACTCACTGTCAGTTACTTAGTCTGTCAGTTACGTACTTAGACTTTCAGTTACTCATCAGTCTGTCAGTTATTCTTCAGTCTGTCTGTAAGTTAATATGTCTGACAGTCTTTCCGCTATTATTTATAGATGTACAAATGTGAATAAATAGAAGCTGATTTTTTGTTTGTTTAATTTCAGTACTGTGCTGGCTGCATGTTTCAGGACAAGGTAACACACACACATACACACACACAGACACACACACACACACAAACACAAACACACACATACTTAAAATAAATAAAGTTGAATGAAGGTCTATTTGCTGTTTGTTTGTTTGTTGCAGCAAAGTTTAATCGGCTCTGCAGTACAAATCCTAAGAACTCTGCTAGAAGTTGTGACAGATTTGGCTGTGGACACTACGGGGCTAAACGGTAAAACTGCCTGTGTGTGTTTGGGTATAAGTGTTTATGTGTGGGTGTGAGTGTAACTCATAACTCATACTACTCACAACTTACAAATGTAACTTATGTAACTCACATACCTCATATAACTCACATACCTCATACCTTTGGATTGTGTGTGAATGTGTGTGGGTCATAGCCTGTGTTCTGTACTGTGTTTGACAGAGTCAATGGGAAACACAGGGGACTGGACATCACCTGCAGTGATTGGGCAAAGGTCTACGCTCCATTTGATCTGATACTGAGAGGAAGATCCCGTCCATACGGAAATAAAAACATTATTAATGATGGTGTCACTATCAGAGGGCAAGGTTGGTGTCCAATACTTTATTTACTCTATATCAGTAAAAGCTGAGAGCACTTAAACACAGATCTCTGTCTGATATCCTTGATTTTGGAGGAGGCAATAAATGAGCAGGTGTCCCAATGCTTCTGAATGATAGCGATTGATGAGACATTGACAATATTTGTATGTCTAATGTAGGGTGTGACTGAAGCTCAATAATGAAACCATGGTATTGAAGCTCTGTGTGTATGTGATGTTTCAGATCTGTGCGTGAGGCTGTTCTACATTAGACCAGTCAGATTTTCAGGTTGGGTGAGGAAGGGGCAGCGGCTGGGCATCATGCTGCCCATGCAGAAGATCTACCCTGGAATCACCTCCCACATCCACCTCCAGATGTGCGACTGGTCCGACCCCACCAAGTACGTCTGATCCCTGAATGGAGGAAGGGCAGCGTTTATCGAAAAAGTGTATTTCTAATTTAGATATTTACAATTTACAATTTTATAGAATTCTTTGACAGGTCATGTTGATCATGATAGTCATGCTGGTTAAGCTAATTGACAAACTTAACTCTCAATCAGTGGGAGCAGTTGCAACACTGCATGATTCCTGAGTTAGAAACAAGGATGACACTCATACTGCTTTTGCTCAGTTGGACTCTCCTTCTTTCTGCAATAGTGCAGCCATTATTGAAAAAACAAAAAAACAACTTTACACACCAAACATGTAAAAAATGTCTATATTTGAAAGAATAATGAAAAAAAGTTTAAATATGAAATATTGTGAACCTAATCAGTCAAAAACCTGCAAATTTGAAATAGAACATTTTTGTAAGTTGGAAAAGTTGTGTATTTTTAAATGTACCTTTGTGTATTTTTAAGTGTACATTTGAAATGAAAACATTTTTAAGTTTGCATATGTTTAAAATGTGTGCGTTTGAAATAAAGTGTAAATTTTAGTTGTCTGAGTAAAACAAAAACATGTATTAAAATGTGTCTACTGAGGTATAATTTGAGGGTGTGTGAGCTAAACTGGCAAATTATAGCTTTATCTTTCTGTTAAAACTTTGATATAATTTATTTTGGTGCTAAATCACTGATATAAGCATTGCCACATTTAATGATGTACAGCTTAAAAATTATGAGTTTCTATGATTTTGCCAAATTGAAAACCTCTGGAATATAATCAAGAGGAAGATGGATGATCACAAGCCATCAAACCAAACTGAACTGCTTGATTTTTTTGCACCAGGAGTGGCTTAAAGTTATGCAGAAGCAGTGTGTAAGACTGGTGGAGAACATGCTAAGATGCATGAAAGCTGTGATTAAAAACCATTATATTATTCCACTACAAATTGATTTGTGAATTTTTTTGTAATTTCACATTTTCTGCAGACAAATGCATTAAATTACAATATTTTTTATATTGAACAACAGTGTTAATTTTACTCAAGTATATACCTACAAAAAGCAAAATCAAAGAAAATGATTCTCTTATTTTTTTTTCCAGAGCTGTATTTATTACAATACAAAAGTATTTATTATTTTGTAGAAATTACTAAAAGTGAGATGCGCAGCCACCAGATGGCAGCAATGTATTACAAAAAACAGTGCCAGTTTCAGCAGCAAGTTTCAGTATGTGTGTTGTGTGTGTGTTTGTGTGTGTGTGTGTGTCTGTGTGTGTGTGTGTGTGTGTGTGTGTGTGTGTGTGTGTTAGTGATACAATCGTATTCATCGCTGCTTCCAAGGATATAGCTTACTATATGTACAAAGTAGCATCAAAAGAGTCTTTTGAAAGTACACACACTCACACACACACACACATAAACACACACACATACACAGTGAGACATTCCACCTACACATAAAGAGAGAGAAAAGCCAGATTACAGAATGAAAAGGGCTTTTATGAAGCACATTTGATGATGGAATCACTTAAACATGATTATATTTGCTGCCTTTGAAGCTGCTGTTTATACACTGTGGATGAGTGTGAGAGAGGGAAGGACGAGTCAGGGAGGAGCGAGGATGTGTATAACGGAATGTACAGATGTAAGGATAAAAGTGAAGAAAAGAGAGAGATAAAAAGAAAGAGAGAGGTTAGAGAAATGTGTAAATGGAGGGTAAAGAGGGCAGCGAGAGGATAATCTGTTTATCGAGTGTGTGGTAATCTCTGTTGAGGTACTAGATACTAGATAATAGATATTTGCGGTTCTTCAACCAAAACACAGATAAATGAGTTCTGCTCCAACCAGCCTGGATTAATACTAGGTCAGGATAGGAGTTCCATATTATAGTGTTGCAATCTGGTGCAGATATTCCTGGGGAACCCTTGTTGTGTGTGGGTGAGCATTATCCTGCTGAAACATGCCAATAGGAAGCCCTGACAAAAGAAGCAGCTACAGAGTAAAATTAGCTGTGCTGGATCAACACCTAAAGAGTTAACTTTAACACTCCTTTGGAGCATATATGGTCCCACTCTACAGAGAGTAAAAATTACACTGATAGCAGTGTTAAATGTTTAGTGTTAATATGACACTGTGCAGTGTACTATTTACTTATGCTAGTGTTGTTCATTAGTGTTATAGCAACACTTAAGTGTTAATTTTACACTGTTTGGAGTATGTACACAGCAAAAAGGCAAGTGTTAAATGAACTCCCACAGAGTTGATTTTAACTCTTTAACACTTTCAGTTAAACATTTAACATCTTGCCAGAGTTCCTTTTTAACTCACATTTGTTTTTTTTAACTTCCTAAATTGTTACACTAACACTGGAAATAGGTAAAAAAATATTATATATGAGAAGAAGATTAGTCAATTAATACGACTTCTAATTATTTAATTACTATTCAGAACAGGTTAGCGTATAATTTTCATTGTATTTCTTAGTGCATTACCAACACTTTATACCAATTTACTGTACAAAGGATGGTAACTTACTCTTATAGCCTACAATATATTGGCTAGACAAACAACCATTAAACAAAATATAACACAATACCCAATGGAAGGTAGCCCTGGTGGGCAAGATTTCACACTGATGGTAAGTTAGGATCTGAGGGACACACCTATTATGCAAATAACGTGTTTAACTGGGCGGAGTTTAATTAAATCTCTGTGGAGTTGGCCAGTATAAATTGGGTTTAGTGGGATTAACACTGAAATATTCAACTCTGTCAAATAACTCCAACACTGAACACCATTTAAATCTTTAGTTAAAGAGTTAAAATTACACTTTGAGAGTGAAAATCAACTCTCAGCTGTTTAACTTTAAAATTTTAACTCTCCTGTTTTTGCTGTGTACACATGTGTCTGAATGATGTCCTGCACGTATCACTGAGCTGTTAGTGTTCCTCATATCACTAAAAGGAAGGACTGGCTGTCATATACGATGCTCCCCAGATCATTACACCAGCAGTCGGGGCGCAGCATCACTCCACACCAAAGCCTCCGTACTCTAACCCAATCATCATTGGTTTCCAAACAGAACACAGATTTATCACTAAAGATTATACAGTTCCAGTCTATAGCAGTGCAGGTTCATTGTTTACAAAAAACACCACTGAAACAATGGTGATGGTGTCTGGCTGATGTACAGTACTGTGTAAAAGTTTTTGGCACCAAAGCAAATTAAACTAATCCATTTATCTCAGTCATATGAGTGTTTTTATCTGAAAAAAAACCCACCATATATCCTTCTAGGACCTGGCATCCACATGTGTGGACATTAATTTTGGGTTGTCTTGACCACGACACTAAATTTTGCTCTATGAGGGCCTTCTGTCCTCATATGTGGACATCATTTTTTATCAAAAACTACATCATGTAAAAATATCATTCTTTGTTTTTACACTAATCAGGTGCCAATTAGCCCAAATAGCAAAGAGAAATAAAAAAGATGCCATGCAAGAGTTCGGGTTTTAGGGGATATGATTCAAACAGATGCAAATAAACATATATACATACATACAGTAAAACATAACAAGGAATTCAATTTTTTTCCAGACATATTTTTTTTTCTTGGTTTTTCCAAATACACCACAAAGACATTATGTATTAAAATTAGGTACAAGTTGTGATACACATAGAGGAATTCTCATTTTTAACTAAGTATGTTATATCCTTTGAGCCAAGCTGAAAAACAAAGTGTAGAGATTCCGGATTTTTCCTGGATGCTCCTCAGCCAGCATGTGTATATGTTCAGTTCCATCAGCAGCTCACCTGATTTACCAAATTTACCAATTTACCAAACCAGGTGTTAATTAATATGGGGAGACCTAGAAATAACTCTATTAAACTCAGATGTGGAGAGATTAGGAGATGCTTTAAGGAAAACGGGGCTGTAAAAGCACAGATTTTTGTAAAATTGCTGTTTGTATTTATTGTAATGTTGGTGTTTTTCTGAACTAATAAAGACTTACTTCACAGATAAGAAGCTTTTTCTTTACTGAAATTCCCACAGGTGTCTAAAACATTTGCACAGTACTAATCGATCACACAAAAAAAAAAAACATTTGATTCAACCTGATTATTTTTATTCCATGCAAGCTATTCTTTTAAATTAGGACAATTCAATTATTTTGTTTATATTAACACAATAGGTTAATCAAGTTCTGTGGACTTAAATCATTAAGTTTATTTAGTATATATACACACACACAGGTATTCTCATGTTAAGTATATTATTATTATTTAACTGCCAATACTGACAGTATAACACTGGAGCAGTAAAGAGTGAACTCCATAGCTCAAAGTCAGCATATTGTGATCAGTAGAAACAGAGAATAAAGCTAATGTGCTCTTACAGCTCTACAACACTGAGACCTGCCAATCAACACATATATTATAATTACTGCACGCCCAGGATAAGGTAGCTTTGGGCAACAGACAACACAAAGATGCTAAGTAAGGGAAAGGCCACACCCAATATGCAAATATATGGTGCCAGGAGCCTATTGGAAAGCTGTATAAACCAACACTGTAGAAAGAACATTGGTTCAAAAGTTGGTTCAAATCACTTATTTTTTCGTCCCAACAAACATTTGGAAGTTTTCAGGTTGAAGTTCTTTGATCTCATTTTATTGAATTGTATTGGTTGTTAATTTCACTCAACTTAATAATATTAGTTCTCCTGACTAAAACCCAGAATTACTTTTTAGAGTGTGGGCAACATGTTTACACAGCAAAAAAATATTTGGCAAAAACTAGACAAAATATATGTAAATTGAGACAAATATGCTTAAATTACGCAAAAAATCAATTGCCAAAGGGGTAAACAAAATTTTCTTAGGACCCGTCTACACAAATCCGGATATTTGTAAAAATGGAGATTTTTCTCTTTTTTTGTGAGTTTTGGCTTTCCGTTGACGTATATTTTCAGCATATGTATTTTCTTTATATTCTCTTTTATTTCTCTTTATACTCTTTCACTAATGCATGTACTGTAGGCTCCGCCTATGGCTATGTATGGCTATGTATGCTTTAGTGTTTCCAGATGTGTACCAGAAATCTATGAAATGGTCCTCAGAGTGTGGGGACGGCAGAGAGAACAAGGACATCAGTTTGGAAACATCTCTCTCCAAGGCTGGCCTAGGAAGCCTTGTAGATATTGTCTTAGTCTTTGTAATAAATAATTGTATTACACCTAAGACAATGTCTGCGGTGTCTTCTTCCTCATCTTCAAGCATCTTCACAGCAAAGAGACAGCGGTAAACGACACCGTCCACACAAAAACGGAGTTGTGGAGATTTTTGAAAACTCTAATACCAGTAGAGCCGTGTGGACGAGGAAAACAAAGCTTTCTAAAAATGCTGACGTCACATAGCGAGTCTTCACAAGTCTACTTTTTGTTTAAATTGGCTTAGCCTGTTCAGAATTAGCCTGAAACGAAAGCGGATTGGTTCTTTTCTCTCTGCGATTTGTAGATTAATAACATTTTTACAGCTTAATTTATTGTTACTGTCACATTACCTAACAGTGCATTTTTTCTCGTGTTCAGAGATACAAACCTTACCACAAATGGAGATTCTGGACCAGGCATGGACGAACAAGCACCTGCTGGGACAAATTTGAAAAGGAAGTAGTTGTTGCTGAGGAGTTGCGAGAAAAAAAAATCTGTGTTCATTTCAGCACTTAAGTGGTATGACATTTCCGAGTGGACAGGGATATATTTGAAAATGCTGCTCGTGTAAACACAACACACATATTTTTAAAAACAGACAAAACGTCAGTTTTTTAAAAATATCTGAATTCATGTGGACAGAGCCATAGTAAAATCTCTTAAATCACAAAGTCTTAAAATGAGTGAAGTAAGCTTTAAATCAAACAAAAATCCCTTATTTTGTGTCTTGAATTTGTATTCAAGAATCAGAATAACTTGACTGGTAACTTTTTGTGTTTATTTTGAGTTTAAATTACTTAACATGAGGTGAAAATTCTAAGTAAGACTGGATAATATAATTGTTTCTAAAACAAGTAAAACAATCTTACACTTACAATACCATGCAAAAAAAAAAGATTTATTGCCCTGAAATGAGATCATTTCACTTGATAAGATTTAGTTTTTTACAGTGTAGCCATCAACGATCTCTCACCAAGAGGTACACTACAGAGAATTACTTCTGGGAGCCTTTTATAGGGCAGTGGTTAAAGCAATTTTACACCCTCTTGTTGCCAGATCAAGTTTCTAATCAGGCCACACCTGTAATCAATCATGTAATCAATACAGTTTTGCAGCAATTTAGTTTATATTATATTTTCGTCCATATATAATATAAAATATGTATAGAAAAAAATATATAGGAACCTATATGTAAAAAACATATGTTCCACCAAAGACTTTTGGTATAAAAACACACACACAAAACACACACACACACACACACACACACACACACACACACACACACACACACACACACACACACACACACACACACACACACAGACCATAAAGCTGAGATTGAGACGTGGCCTCTCTCTGAAATGCTACCATTTATTTTACTCTGAGCGTTTATGGCTTCTTTATTCCTGGACGCCGCTGGCTGTGTTATTTCGGTGTGTTCGGGGTTTAGGGCGGGTTCAGCATCGTTTGACTCGTAAAGCCGCCCTGATACACTGCTGATCTCGTCACATATCCAGCCTGACCGGGCCAGTGGTCACTTACCGGAGGACTGCAGCGCGGGAAACTCCCTCTAGCCAGTGATATGAGTGTGCAGTTGTGTGTGTGTGTGTGTGTGTGTGTGTGTGTGTGTGTGTGTGTGTGTGTGTGTGTGTGTGTGTGTGTGTGTGTGTGTGTGTGTGTGGATATCTATGGATTTGTGTGTAAGCGTTATGCCAGTTTCACACCTGAAACAGATTCCCCTGTGATTCCTTTTATTTCTGTGTATAAATATGGGTTAATCTACAGTTACAGCAGATACAGAATCACCAGAGTAATCTGTTTCTGTATCTACATACACCTGAATAGCATATATTAGTCCATAAACACGCTCAATAAACAATCCTATACACTAGAATAAGAAATATTAGACCATAAACACCCCCAATAAACACTCCTATACACTAGAATATGAGATATTAGTCCATAAACACCCTCATCAAACACCCCTATCCACTAGAATGAAAGATACTAGTCCATAAACACCCTTAATAAGCACTATTTTACACTAGAATAGGAGATATTATTCTATAAACACCCTCAATAAATACTCCTATACACTAAAATAGAAAACAATAGTCTATAAACACCCTCAAAACACACTCCTATGCACTAAACTAGAAGATATTAGTTCATAAACACCTCAATAAATACTCCTATACACTTGAATAGAAGATATTAGTTCATAAACACCCTCAATAAACACTTCTATACACTAGAATATGAGATATTAGTCCATAAACACCCTCATCAAACACCCCTATCCACTAGAATAAGAGATACTAGTCCATAAATACCCTTAATAAGCACTATTTTACACTAGAATAGGAGATATTATTCTTTAAACACCCTCAATAAACACTCTTTTACACTATAATATGGGACATTAGTCCATAAACACTTCAATAAACACTCCGGTACACTAGAATAGAAGATATTAGTACATTAATTTTCTCATTAACACTTCTGTACACTAGAAGTGGAGGTATTAGTTCATAAACACCACAATAAACACTGCTGCACACTAGAATTGGAGATATTAGTCCATAAACATACCCAAAACATTCTTATACAATAGAATAGAATATATTAGTTCATAAAAACTTCAATAAACACTCCTATACACAAGAAAAGGAGATACTAGTATGTTCATGCCCTCAATGAAAACTCTTATACCATAGAATTGGAGGTATTTGTTCATAAACACCCTCAATAAACACTACTATACACTAGAATAGGAGATATTAGTCCATAAAATTTTAGAATAAACACTTCTATACACTATAATAGGAGATATTAGCCCATAAACATTTAGAATAAACACTCATATACAGTAGAATAAGAGATATTGGTCCATAAAGAATCTTTGAGTTTGATGAAACAAAGGAAATGGTCCACAATACTAAACTGGAGCAAGATATCTGAAGTTTTGCGGAGGTAAACTGTCACTGGAGAGACTGGGATGTTGTAAAGATAATGGGGAATGTTGTCCCAGTGGTGCAAAACAGATAAAAATAGTCCCCTCAGACAAATACTTGTTAGGGTCTTTAAAAGAAGCTCCAAAGTCAGAAGAAGTGTTTTAAAGAACATTTAAGAGCCAATGGGATATGAAAGAGTCTAAACTGTGGTAATGACTCCCCGAACACAGCGAGCGAACAGAGCCGGGCTTTACTGGAACAGCTCTGGGTTTAAACGGCACATCATCATCTGCTACAGCAGTTTCCAAACAGTACAGTTGGCCCGTCAGAGCGAGGAGGGAAAACTAATTGGATCTCAGCAGACCAACCAGACATGAAAACGCAGAAACGCTAATAACAAAAGGCCTGTACTGTACTACATCTTGAAGAGAACAGTGTGTAGCGTTACTTATGACACATAATTACGCATCACTGTAAAACCTTCGCCCAGATAGGTTGGGGTCAGCGATAATGAAACCCAACCACAGCCTGAGCTTAGATTTGGCTTTAGAAAGCTTCGTTTTAGGGCTGATGTTTCCATGTATGATATTATGTCTGAAGGCAAAATTTGTAAAGGTATTATTTACAGTATTTTGATTTGACACCAGTGACTTCTAAAATTGGGAGTGGATTTTGTCACAATTTGGCAACATAATCCAATCTTTTCACAAATTATGTTTCAATTGCTTTTTTTTTTTCAAACATTTGTTAAGTAGAAATATTAATAACAACTTGGTCCCACTTTATAATAAGTGTCCCTAAGTACTATGTAGTTACACGGTAACAATCCATGTAACTACAGTGTAACTACTGATGAAGTACACATTGTTACAGATTAACTACAGAGGTACAGGTTATGTAATTACACATGTGTGTTAAGGTTAATTTTGACTTGTGTAAGTACACATGCGTACCAGGGTGAGTGTACTTACACATGTGTAACAATGTGTGTGTGTGTGTGTGTGTGTGATAAGTTGAGTATAAACTTCAACAGCTATTGTCTAGTATATAATTAGGGCTGATTGAGTACACACACATTGTTACACATGTGTAAGTACACTCACCCTGGTACACATGTGTACTTACACAAGTCAAAATTAACCTTAATACACACGTGTAATTACATAACCTGTTCCTCTGTAGTTACTCTGTAACAATGTGTACTTTATCGGTAGTTACACTGTAGTTACATGGATTGTTACCGTGTAACTACATAGTACTTAGGGACACTTATTATAAAGTGGGACCAACAACTTTAATAACATCAGCACGATTTGAGATTAGAGATTGATGATTGCAAAGTAAACACCTGAAATACAAGAATCCAGTTGGTAATATACTACCAGTATTAGTATACCTGAAGAACTGCTCAGCATTAGGAACTAAGAATTTCTGGAAAGGGTTGTGATAAAATGTGTACCTAAACTACCAAAAAAATAGCAATAAAGGACACTTTTTATGGGTAGTGTTGGCCGAATAGTCAGAGCACTGGAAAAGAAAAAAAAACAACAAGTTAGTATACTGTTGCCAACAGGAGGCAATATACCATACGCATCCTATTGTACCAACACCTCAGTCAGTTTGTACTGTACTACATTATAAAGAGTACACTGTGTAGCATAACTTAGGAAACTACATTATACATCATTGTACCAGCAGCCTGAGTTCAGATTTTGAAAGAGTTTGAAAATAGGTCTTTGTTAGATTTGACATAAGACATGCCCATGCTATGGAAACCACTCAAAAATGGTGTTGGTTACTTTAGATTTTGTCACAACATGGCAACATAATTCACCCACATAATAAAAAAATGGATTGTGTAAATAAATATTACTACAAACGTATATATACAACGTTTTTACTGCAAATTGTTAATTTATTTCTCAAAGAAATACATATAAACATATACTGTATAAACACTTGCTGTTCCAGTACAACATCCAATATACTAGCAGCCACCAAGAAATTGCGCATTACCTGAAGTGTCACAGCAAATGCTTGACACACCATGTGTTTGGTCACAAGGAACAACTGTACTAGTGTGACAGAGGAACTGTTTAGCAACACCTAATCAACCATCTAGAAATTGCAGTAAAGTGTTACATGATGATGATAAAAAAACGCACAAGGCAATGTAAGGACACAAAATACCATATCACCAATCACCACTTATACCATAGCTGCTAGATAGCAACATAAATTCATTCTTATAATACCTTAATATCTTAAGAACACCTTAGCAACCACCTGAGAATAGCATAAGGTGCATGTTCACTCTGAATGTTTTTCTTGTCCATCTTTCATTTTTTATCAGTATTTATCATTTATTTAATAGTTAGTTTTAAATGTGTAACAAACCCTAGTTCATCCTATTTAGTTTTATTTGTCTATGAGAACATTGTAAAGATTTTTGTGTGATCAAATAAATTTTTCCCATATCTATCAAAAATGAAAATATGCTCTCAAAACTTAATGGCAAAAACAATATGCACATTGTGTTTCCGAGGGTGGGTCAGTTAACATGTTTTCATTCGTCTATGTGTCATATAATCTGTTTTTGCGATCGCTGTTAGTGAGTGATTCATGTACCGGGGACTTCAGTGGGTGGGTCTGGTCTTATTGGTGGTTAATTGGTGGGCTGGGGGGTTTGTGGCTGAGCTGGAGTGTTGTGGCTGTGGGAGTATTGTATTTGTACTGCAATGAAAAATAGACGATAATTATAAATAAATAAAAGGGAAGAGGTTATTGTCCCCGGAAGGGGCAGCGGTTGTGGTGGTGGTGGTGGTGGTAATGCGGCTGAAGGATACAGTCTCATTGAAATGTCCTTTTGTTGTTGTCTCGGTTTTATCCAATCATACACACCTGGAGCCCACCAGAGACTCATTACAGCACTAGTATATATTCTGTACCTACCCCTGAGTTTCTGTGTCCCCACTGCAAAGTCAAGATCTAAGCTTGTTTTAGTTTGGAGTTTCTGATGCTCATCATTGATTTTTTTTTCTTATGGCTTTTTTATCATGGCTTTGACTTGGGTTTGAATCTTTTTACTGTATTGTGTGAATGTAGTAATGAGTAAAATAGAGTAAAAATATACGTTTATTGGGGATAACTGATACACTGTAAAAATAAAAAAGTTAAGAAAACTCAAAATATTAAGGCAACTTTGAGACCAACTCAGTCTTTTAAGTTTTGAAAAAAAAAAGAAAAACCTGCAGCTGTGCCAACCAGAAATCTTTAGCCCAGATCATATGTACTAAAACTTTAAATATTAAATCTCACCAACTTAAAAATGTAATTTGTGTCTTTTGTTAGCCTGATTTAAATTCTGCAAAATGTGTATTGCAAGTTTTGCTGACCATCCTTTAGGACCAACAAAAAAAATAAGTTGCACCAATAAAATGTTTTACATGAATCAAAATCTATTAATGGGTGCAACACTATACTTCTGTTAATTTAACATAGCAACTGGGTAATTGGAATATATGACTATCACATATCCACCTTATTGTCAGTTAAGTAAAACTATTGCAATTAATGCAAATATAACCAGACTGACATGGCAACACAGAATATAGTAACCTGCTCTTACAAGCTTCAACACTGAGGCCAGGCAGTTACTATTATACAACAAATATGCAAATTCCAAGAGAAGGCAGCTTGTGGAGAATGCTTACACACTGATGGTGAATGAGAGGTAGATGGACACGCCCAATATGCAAATAGTGTGATTAACATTGCTCCATAGACGCCAATCAAATAAAGGGTCAAACTGAGCATGGCAAATCACATTAAGCAGAACAATTTTAAGTTTTGTTTTTTTACAGTGTACAATTGATGGTCTTAGATGGGGGGCAATTGGTCAAAATGACTATCCTACTTCTCTTAAAGTCTGCCAACTGGAAAAATTGTCTTCTAGTATGTCATAGAGGCGTGTCGAACAGTGTATGATCTCTCACCAGGAAGTACACTACCAAAGGTAGCCACAGAGAGTGGTTAAATGTAAGAATATATAAGCTATTTTATACTGATGATTTTGGGCTTCTTCTATAGACTCAGCGAGTGTTATTCAAAGTTTGAGCCACCACTAAAAGACACGCTTTTACACATGCATTCCTGGACACAAGCAGTCTTTAAAATTCATCCATTTTAGCGACAGTAACTATGGGAGATCACAACTACAGTTGAAGTATAAGTATAAGAGCCAGGAAAGTACTCTTTATTACTCGACCCTAAATTTCCCTTCTGATTCCGCCTTTTACCCCCAGCTCACTCGATTTTCATTATGGCTGTTTAAACCGAGGAGGGGGGGGGGTGTGCGTTTCCTCCGGACAGTGGGAGTTCATTTAGAGCGCTTTGCTCCCATTGACCGCAGGCCGATGGGCCGGGTTTGATTTCACACTCCGCTCATTTCGCCAGCAAATCATAAATGTCCATCTCTACTGATTACACACTAAAATTCCTGCAAGCTCAGGAGCCGTTACACCCCCCCCCCCCTCAACCACCACCACCACCACCACCACCCCTCCAAATCCCATCACAGTGAAATGAGATAATAATAATCTATTTTGTGGCCAGAGGATATCGAAGAATTCAGCTCCTCATTCACAGAGATTCATTTGATCTGCTTAAAACGTCTGCGGAAATTTCCATCATCCTTTTTCCATTCTTCCACTCTCTCTCTCTCCCTCCCTCTCTCACTCTAGCTCTCTCTCTCTGACTCTCTCTCTCTTTCTGTCTGTCTTTCTTTTTCCCTTTTCCTCTCTCTCTTTACCTCTCTCTGACTTTCTCTCTCACTCACTCTGTCTCTTTTCCTATGTTTCTCTCTCTCCCTCTCTCTCTCTCCCTCTCTCTCTCTCCTCCACCAGTCTCTGTCTTTTCTCAGCAGAAAGATAAAAATATGTAATGAAGTGTGAAAGATGGAGGTGGTGTGTGTCCCCGGATGCATAACGTATGATTAAGAGCAAGGAGTGCAGTCTAAGGGCTACTGTAAGTTTCAAGAGTGTGTGTGTGTGTGTGTGTGTGTTTACATATGTGTGTGAATGTGTGTGTATGAAACTTTTTGAGTGGCGTGTTGAATAATGCTGGATATTAAGTTTTTTTGAGCGCATCAAAACCAGCATTATTCATTTGAAGACGAGGCAGTTTCCAGTGAAGTGCTGAAGATGGAAGTAAATCTGCAATATTTAAATGACAAACTGAATAAGTTGCTGTTGGGTTGCTGGCAGTGTCAATCACATCACTGGTCAAACAGAGCATAATACAAAATGATTAAAAGTGCTTCACATCAAAGAGTCTCTGTATTACAGACTGTAATACACTACAGAAACACAGGGGGCTCTATAATGCTCTAAAATGCTCTATAATGCTTAATAATGCTCTATATTGTCCACAAGCAAGCATGAAACATCTGGCCCATGAGGTTGTTTAAACTTTTTTTTTTTTTTTTTTTTTTTTTAACTTTATTTTACATGAAAAAAAAGTAAAATAAAGGAAATGCCTTGCTGGCCAGATTTTGGTTTACATTCCTCCCCTGTCTCTCTGTTGCACTCAGCGTAACTTTAGTTTCCGGCATTTTTGTTTTTCCACTCATTCTCATGATCCCTATCTCCTTATAACAGTGTTTTTTTTTACCAGTCGCGTCCCAATTCACTAGCCGGGGCAGCGGTAATGTACGACCCGGGTTTGATCCCGCATGAGGAGCGGCGTGTTTATCTATTTATTTTTTTCCTTCGACCACCCCCCACCCCACCACTTGTGGCCTGCCATGAAGTATTAATCTCAGATATGTACTAGTGTTTTTCTGAAAAGGGCTCTGATTAACTACGTAATATAGTTACTGTTAAATTATAGGGTCATTTAAGGTGGAACAGCTTAATTTAATTAGCAAGAAAGAAGCAAGTCTCAGCTGAGTTTAACAAATGTATCATTCATCCCACTGTAGCAAAGACACAAACACACATGAAACACCACAACATTAGCCAAACTGATCTTTTTTGCCAAAATGCTAACATTACCTTTTGTCATCTTTCCTTTTTGGTGGAAAAATCACTTGCATATCTTAACATAAAAGCCATTTAATAAAGTTCTTCAGTTACTAATTAAATAAAAGAGACATCTTCTAGGCCAGCTCGCTAGACAGACAGCGTGAGAAAAAAATTCGAATCAATTTAGACTGCTCCAAAATGCATATGATCGAAAAAGTCAGTATGACAGACTGCAATACCCTACAGGAAACATAGGGGGTGCTGTATAATGCTCTATACACAAAAAAAGTACGGATTAAATACTTTATGTTACTCAAAGGTACACTTTTCATAATTGTACCATTAAAGGTATACTATTGGTGTTTACAGGGTCAGATGTGTTCCCTCTAAAGTACAAAGTCTTTCCTAACAACAGGAAGTGTACATTTGTACCATTTAACCAGCCAAAAGGTACATTAGGTACTCTGTATCTCTGTATTAATAAACAGTATATATTTGAATCGTACATTTTTTATTTGAAAGCCAGACAATTTTGGATCATCAAGTTCTTGACACAAAATCAGATGATAATAATGTTCATAATCTTTAGAATCTTTACTGGTACAAAAAACATGGGTACAAAAAAAAAAGACCTTCATTTTAAGGTACTCTATATTGTATCTCAATATATGTTACAGCCACAGCGACAAGCTTTGTACTTTTAAGTTCGAATCTATATTTATTTTCTTATTGAGTATAATGCTCTATAATGTTAGTCATATCCATATTTTCATTTTGACAAACTGAATTGCACTACTGGAAGTGTAGGAGGTGCTCTATAATGTTTTACAACCATTCTAGATTCATCTAGAAGTCCACACCATCTGCCGCCATCAGTGAGTATGACGAGGCTGCATGCTCTCTGTGCAATACAGCATCTTTCTCCATGAATGAATGAAGGATGAAGAATGTATTGAAGTGATTTGGTAAGTGGACATGTACTGTAACAAGCTTTACGCGAGCTAGAAGTACAGCAGTGATAGATGGCCTTTGGATGACATCGGGGATTCCCTGTTTTAAAGATAAAGGCTTCAGGTTGTTGAGGGTGAACGGCGTGGAAATAGAGGGTAAGGAACCGGGAGACGCTACAGACGCAGTTCTGTCTGATAGTTAGTCGACTAATCGAATAATAGATGACAGGTTGATTGATGAACGCGAGGGGAAAGCGATAGCGGCGGCTCTGGATGGATGGCTGAATGAGGGGAGGAAGCGGAGGAACTTGAGTGGACTGTGGAAAAAAAGAGAAAAGGATGGGAGACGGAGAGAGAATGGAGGGACGAGTGAAGAGGAGGTGGAGGAGTATTCCCTCGCTCTTCGCTCGGCTGTGCATGTGCAGCGCCGGACGGATATGAGATAAGTCTCGGCGCTGGCTAATGGATTTATGCGCTGCAATAAGCAGCAGTGAAAGGCAGCCGGGCCCGTGTCTGCCAGCTCTGCAGAAAAGCCATAATCCATCTCCTGCTTTATTACAAGATGGATTTGCTATCCGGGCCGGGCCGCTGAATGGAGCTGCCTAATCAGGTATCGCCCCCACCGCCACCACTTCAATTAAGGCTGTAGAAAAAGCCGGAGACAAAGAAAGGAGGGGCGAGCGAGGCAGGCAGAGAACAGGAGAGAGAGCAGAAAAGGAGAAAAAGGGGAAATCTTGTTACAGATGGAGAGGAGCGATCACTCTTTTTAAAGCCGCCGCTGTTGCAGTGTTGGTGTTAATTGCAGGAGCGTGATGGATTGATCTCTGAGGATGGTGGAGGTGGGTGGGGGAGGGGGGAGGGTTATGGGGAGCATGGGGCGCTAATGTTGGAATAGATAGCGGGTGTTAAATCACTGAGGATGAGCTGAAATCTTTTTTTTTTTTTTTTTTCGAGGGTGTTAAGTATCAATCTACAGTTATTATTGCTGTTCATCTCCGCATTCTGTTTACATTGCATAATAACTGATATATGTAATGGCATAATTATATAATTGCCCACGTACACAGTTACATAATGAACCGCATTTATATTCTATATACTCCAGTCTCGTTTTATTTTTTATTTTTTTTACACCATTTGCCTGCATGTCTTTTGATTTATGCAAAACAACACAGGTAAACACAATGATAGCTTTCCATTAAAGTCAGGTGACTTTAATGTGTAAGTCAGAAATAGTTCAGAAGCTTTATGTAATGCTCTGTAATATTCAAATGATCAACATTCTTGTTTGTACAGATTGTATTACATTACAGAACGAGCAGGATTTGTTCCGTATTGTTCTATTTCCCTCTGTGGTGTTTGTATGAGCTAAACTCTCTTTCTGACAAACTGTAGTGCACTACAGGAGGCATGTAAAGGAGGCTCTATAATGCCTAATACATCTCAATGATGAACATATAATCCATGTGCTCATTCTGACAGACTGTAATACAGTACAGGAAGCATAAGGAGAGTTCTATCATGCTCTATATTGTTAATCTGATCAATATTTTCATTTTGACAGACTGTAATACACTACAGGAACCATAGAGAGAGCTCTATAATGCTCTAGATTGTTAATCTGATCAATATTATCATTCTGACAGACTGTAATACACTACATGAATCATAGGGAGAGGTCTATAATGCTCTATATTGTTAATATGATCAATATTTTCATTCTGGCAAACTGTAATACAGTACAGGAAGCATAGGAGGAGCTCTATACTGCTCTATATTGTTAATATGATCTATATGTTCATTCTGAAAGACTGTAACACACTCCTAGAAGTGTAGGGGGAGCTCTATCATGCTCTACGGTATTAATCTGATCAATATTTTTATTGTGACAGGCTGTAATACACTCCAGGAAGCATAGGGGGAGCTCTATAATGCGCTACATTGTGAATCTGATCGAAATTTTCATTCTAACAGACTGCAATACACTACAGGAAGCATAGGGGGAGCTCTATAATGCTCTATATTGTTAATATGATTGATATATGTGCATTCTGACACAATATAATACACTACATAAATGTTTGGAGGCACTCTATAATCCTGTATAAAGTGCAAAAGATTCACAAGCTCATGCATCCATCCATATGTTCATATAAGTAGACTAGCAGTTTTTCTTTGGCTTGATTTTGTTTGTTCGAAGTTAAAGATTGTTGTGATTGTTGCAGCCATATCCGCTGTGAATTTCAAGGGAAATATAGAGAATATAAAGCAGATGGAATCCAAAACCGCAAAAAACTCTTTTAGAAAGAAAGAAATTGTGTATATTATGTAACAGCGAGTTTTTTTATTGTGAGCGTTTTAGCAGTTTTTCTCTTGTCGGGGTCTTGTGGGGGTCTCAGAACGATTGCTCATAAAGCGGGTTATGCTGTAATATTCAAGACAAGTGGTTGTGCGTGTCTGTGTGTGTGTGTGTGTGTTAGATGCCCTATCTCTCATAAATCGCAGGCCTTTTCTGCTGTCTCTCCGACCCTCTGCTTGCTCTTCCCAGCAGTCATTAATTACACATTTAGCTGAAGTCCATTTGTGTGTGTCAGAGTAGCACTCTCATTACCCAACCCACAGGAGAGAGAGAGAGAGAGAAAAGAGAGGGAGAGAGAGAGAAAGACAAAGAGATCAAGTTGGAGACTACCAGGAGGAATAAATGACAAAAAATACAGAAGTAGTGGAGTAATGGAGTAATGGAGTCCCATGATAATCCATCTCATGCCGTAGAGGTTGAGTGTTGTTAGCATGTCCAATAGCATCCTAAACATTTTCAATCAGGGATGGGTCTGGTGATGCAGCTGGACATGATATAGTATCTGTGTCTTGAAAGCTTGAAGGTATTGAAGGCTCTTAAGATGGCAACAGTATGTGGATGAGCATTGTCCTGTTGGAATAGTGCACTAGAGTGTGTGTTCAAAAACGGTAGATCCACTGGTTTCAGGACCACGTAATGTTGGGATGTCAACGTGCCTGTAATGAAGACCAAAGGAGATCTGGCACAATCCCTTACCCTTTAAAGATTATCACAGGACACCAATAGGAACCTCTACAACTCCATGCTCAGATGTCTGGCATGTTGCAGTGTTACACATGCAATGGCATTCATTTTACATGCATTACACAATACTTCTTTATAAGTAACTTAATAAATATTACCCATAATAAATAATAAATATGTAATTGTTTATTATTTAACCTTTGTATTACAATCCAACACCTTATTGGTGCAATTTTTGATGATACATATTGTGGCGGCTCTGGGTTGTGTGTGTGGCTGCCTGCAGGCATGTTTCTGTTCTCCTGTGTGCGAGGATGACAGGGGTGGGGCATCTCCCTTGGGAGGGGTTATGCAGAGAGGGTGGGCACCACTCTGGATCTGCCATCTGGGAGACACACAGCTGGGTTGGTGGCCTTTGGGCTATTTTAGCTCTGTGGGTTGTTGGTTTTAGCTCTCCTAGTCTTGTTAAAGGCTGTGAGTGGTAAGCCTGTTCAATAAAGAAGCTGTTGAGCATTCAGCATGAGTCTCTCGGGTCTTCCTTCCTCTTCCACGCCACATTTGGTGTCAGAAGCGACCCTGCTGGAAGATATTGAGCTGCTGGCAGGGGAAATCGAACGGTTGAGGAGGAAGACAGCAGACCAACGGACTAGAGGCAAGGCTCTCCAGCGGAGTGGACTCGGACCTGACGGTGCCAGTGGGCTGTTCGGAGGTCGTGGCCGGGGCGCTGAGAACATGTTTCAGCCGCCAACCGTCGGAGGCGGCCGCCAAAATGCTAGTGGCGGACAGACGCCGACAGCAGGGAGAGACACTGGGCGTGCTGGCATCGGAGATGGCCCTGCTAACCTGCCAAGCTTACCCAACGTTTCCGCGAGCGGCCCAGAGGAGGCTCGCGTTGGAACACTTTCTGCGCGCCCTCGAGCCGAGCGAGCTGCGCAAACACGTGAGGCTGGCCGACCCGCAGACCCTGGAGTCCACGGTGGAGGTGGCGGAGAGGTCCGAACTCATCCTCTCAAGCCATCCTGGACCGTGGGGGGCGTCACCGGTTGCCCGTGATTCGCAGAGGTTGGGTCGGAGCCGGTCTGATGCCCAACTGGAGTGCTGCCGCTGCGGGGGGCGTGGCCACAAGCGAGCGCACTGCAGCCGGCCGGGAAACGGAGCCAGGACCACCCAGTGAGGGTTACGGTGGCCCCAGGAACGCTATGCTTACCCTCGGGATCTGATTCCTGAACTGCCGGACAGAAGCAGAAGCGTGCGTACGACACACGCTGCTTTGGGGACCTGTTGGCGGTGGGGGCGAGGGTTTGGCTATATAACCCTCAGCGGAAGAAGGGACTGTGCCTGAAGCTCCAGTCGGCCTGGGTGGGTCCGTGCTTGGTGCTGTCCAGGCTGGGGGAGGTGGTGTATAAGATCCGGTGGGGCAGACGCACTATGATTGTGCACCGTGATAGGCTGGCCCCCTATAGGCCGAGACTGTCGGGCACTGTGGACGGTGGTGCGGAGCCCGCCGGCCTTGCACTCGTGCCTGACCTGAACTCTGGCTCTTCGGAGCTGCTGGCAGGCGGTGCCGTGCCCGGCCCCTCCAGGCTGCCGCGGGCACGGAGGCCGCCCGCCCGCTTTAATGACTTTGTTTGCGACTGATTGTAAAAAAAAAAAAAATGTTCTGTTGTACACGGGGTTTGTGTTGGTTGGTGGGTTGGTGGGGTCGCCTGGACGGCTGACCCTTGGGAGGGGGGCTATGTGGCGGCTCTGGGTTGTGTGTGTGGCTGCCTGCAGGCATGTTTCTGTTCTCCTGTGTGCGAGGATGACAGGGGTGGGGCATCTCCCTTGGGAGGGGTTATGCAGAACAGAAGCTGTTGAGCATTCAGCATGAGTCTCTTGGGTCTTCCTTCCTCTTCCACGCCACAATATATACTGTGTTTTTCGCACTATAAAACGCACGTAAAATCTTTTAATTTTCCCAAAATATGTGCCTTATAATCCAGTGTGCCTTATGTATGAATTTTACCAGTAAGGTTGCAAGGAGCTAGCACTACTGGAGCAGCATTAGCATTAGCCACTAACCATGCTAAGTGCTAGCTCTTTTGCCATTCAGAGGTGAGCATTATCAGCCTGTAGCCTGCGCATTTGCCGTGTTAAAACAAGCTACGTGGATTGAACCGCAAGTTAATATCAACCTGACCTACCTAAACACTCAGGGTTCCTCAATGTAGTGGTTGTGTAGCGGTTAGCTGCTAGTTCTAATGCTGCTGCACCCAGCCTTAGTGGAAATCTGGAAATCTAAGCTTAGTGTCAATAAACGGATGCGCTTTACTCACCCAAATAAACAGTTTTCAGGTGAGACATCTGCGTAGACTAATATTCAGCTCTTGTTTGACTTTAAAATTTTTTTTTTTATTATTTTTATTTCAGATTTGTTAACTTAAATTACAGGTCTCAACCCCAAGGTGACACCCCTGTTCCTTACTAGTGTCGATTATAATCTGGTGCTCCTTATGAAAATAGACCAGAAAAATTACGTTCATTTGATAATGAGCCTTATAATGCGGTGCACCTTATATTATATATATATATATATATATATATATATATAGAATGAGAGAGAGAGAGAGAGAGAGCTGGGGGAGTGAGAGAGCAGTAGTAGTCATTGCTCTGTGTCAGTAGGTGGCTGTAATGATGCCTTGAAGCTGCTGGCTTTGCTGCAGTCTGTGGGCGCTACATTACAGCACTCTTTAATAGCAGTAATAATGTAAAAGATCACAAAGCCATATTCCCCTCTGTGCATCGAGGGCAATGCCCACACACGCACACACACTCACACGCGCACACATACTTTTATATATTGTCAGCCTGTAGCAATATACTGTGTATCCTTTTTTTTTAATTGCAAATTAAACAAAATTATACAAAAAGAAAACAGTTAAATGCATCAAGAGGTTGTAAAGTGTTTTATACAATATATATATATATATATATATATATATATATATATATATATATATATATATATATACAATACAATATATACAATATATACAATATACAATATATATACAACATATATGTATATATGTTTCATCAGGTTATGGAGTCTTATGCTTATACATTTATAGTGTTTATACATTATACAGTCACCTCATAAATTATATATGTTTAGAAAGCACTGTATGTAGGTCCTTTTTATGCAACAAAATTAAAAACACACACCCACACACACAACACAGAGCCCAACCAGTATATAAAAAAATATGATGTGCCATGTATGATAGTATAGTCTCCATGCTTGATTAAGAATGCTAGTAACTTAATCTTTTTAGCTACAAAGAAAGCTTGCCCTTTTACATTCTCACACACTGCAGTGCAGCAGGGTGCCAGCATTACAGCTCACACTGCATTACGCCCCCTGGCCCCAATAAACATTCTTGAGGGGGTGTGGCTTAAGCTGAAACTTACATGAATGGAAAAGATACATGCTTAAAAACTGGGATTATTTTTTTTTTTTTTAACATTATAGAAAACATCAACTTCCTTTGTCTTTCAAATGCTCATCAAATGCAGCTGATCCTGTTGTGAAGGTACCTACAGGGCACCATATCACATTTTCTGCACTGTATCATATTTAATACACTGGTGGGGCACCTAACTGGGCACTTTATCATGTTTTCTTACCTCTAGGTAAACAGTATACAGCACTGCATCCTAAATAATTTTCTTTACTGGAAAAATGCACTTTTGGGACAATGTCTTGAAGGATTACTTGATTTTATAAGTAGCTAAGTTACTTTTAAGTTACTGCCACCTCAACTTTACTGGAAGCTTCGCTCCACCTTTGGAACTTGTTCGGTAAACTTTTGGTTTAAAAATAAAGTAAAAATATACTGTAGTGAACCTAAAGTAATGTTCTTTGTTTACTCTGTGTAGGGTATAAGACAAGTGTGTGATTGGGGGAGAGCAGGGGGGTGTGGGAGAGAGAGTGCAGGGTCTGTGTGTGTGTGTGTGTGTGGTGGAGAGAGAGGGATGCTCACTGTGTGTGTGTGGGGGGGTGGAGAGAGAGGGATGCTCGGTGTGTGTGTGTGTGTGTGTGTGTGAGGAGCAGTAGAAGGGAGGTTCGCTGTGTGTGTGTGAGGGGTGGAGAGAGTGCAGGTGTAGTGTGTGAGGTGGAGTTAGAGCGGTGCTTACTGTGTGCGTGTGTGTGTGTGTGTGGTGGAGAGAGAGGGAGGCTCGCTATGTGTGTGTGTGGTTTAATCTGATTACTGGATTGTAAATAGTAACGCATAACTTGTTACTGAAAAAATGTAATAAAAGTAAAATTATTCAAAGTAATGTATTGCTGATATCACTGAATAGAAGGCACAACATAGTCACATCCTTTTCTATTTTAACAGCAGAGAGGCACCCATAGATACTGTAAGGGCTTATTAAGACACATTAGCATTTTTTCTTAAACTTGAGGGCATATCATAATAATTTATAGCAAGAAGGGGCACACTAGCGGGCACTCAGTCACTTTTTTCCAGTAGAAGGGCAGCAAATAGGCCACTTTTTTCTTTTTTCTGCCACTATAGAGAGTACTTTAGGGCATGATGGCACTAGAGTGGCACTCCTCCCTGCCACCCATCTTGAGTCCTCCAGTGTACACACACACACATACACATTTTTTGCATTGTTAGATTGTAGAATCTCATTTACTGTACAATGTAAATTCTTAGACCCCTTTATATATTATGCTGCATGTGTTTAAGGAGCGCTTTAATGGTCCTATAGGTCTTTTTTTAGTTTACATTCAAATTAAACATATTTTAAAAGCTGTTTTTTATACATTGTTAAGTTAAGTCTTATCCTATATAGGTCATTCATATTCACAGACACTTTAGGGACACCTGTAGGTATATATTTAGTGACACTGCATGTCCTGTTTTTGGTTTAAATGCAAATTACACAGACAAAAGTCTGAATACACACACACACGCACACACACACACACATTGCAAACTCATCTCCACTCATTTCAGTGCCCACAGACTGTAGCGCCCGCATCCCGGGCTGATTAGGAGTGTGTCTTCTCTTTATTCTCCTCATACACACATACACAGATGCGGTCTGACAGTCGCTTCATTGGCGAGCGCGAGCGTGAGACAGCACAGAAAAGGCTGGATTGAAACGTAATGATACCAATAAGAGCGGAATGAAATATTATGAGAACGAAACCGCTTCAACAAATGCAATTTGTTCCTGAAAGAGAGGCCGTTAGGAAGCTATTTTCATGTAAATGATCGCAAACTGCTGAGAAGTGAGCTGCACTTGTCACTTCTCAAACCTTACCGTACAGATATTACCTGTATCTACAGTGCCAATCAAAAGTTTCAACACTGCTGAAGGGTTTATCTTTACTTTTTACTTTTTTTCTAGTTTAGAGTAGCATTAAAACTGTACTAGAAGACAGATATCTACCCATCAAAAGAATACACATCATCGAAAATATATAGCTAACACATAAAACACTAAACAAAAACAGTATAACACTTTTTATAACTTTATTACAGATAGTTCATGTCATTTTTTGTAATCTTACTGGATCAAGTCTTTTAAACATCTCAGAACACCTGATAGAAATCACTCTTTAATTTATAGGAAACTTATTTAATCAAGAGGACACTATAAGGAATGCTTCATAATGCTTTATAATGCTTATATGGTCTACACATTCATTCTGACTGTAATCCACTACAGGAAACATAGGTGGCACTCTATAACACACTATTAAGTTCATATGGTCCACACTCTCTTTCTGACAGGCTGTAATACATTACAGGAAGCGTAGCGGGCACTCTATAATGCTGTATAAAGTTCATATCATCCACACGGCCATTCTACACTACAGGAAGTGTAGGAGACTGTCATAAAAGGAAAGGTAAGAGGATGGACGTAAATGCAGGTATAAAAATGTATTAAACAAACAAGATAAATAAAAGTAAAACAGAAGGGAAACAAGGGGTAGTGAAATGCAACAACAAATAAACAAGACAAAGTAAACTAAACTGCAAAAACCAGAGGAATATCCAAAAAACTGTAATAAGAAAACAAAACTATGGAGATTTAACATATTAAACTTTACAAAGAAAACAAGAAACATACAGTATAACAAGCAGCACAAAAACCCTACAGACCTGACAGAAGCACTCAAAGCATACAAAAAGATACATGGCATACAAGGCACACAAAAGACTCCATGAGGAAAGGGCTTATATACAGAAGGAGGGTGAGGAACACCTGGAGAAGGAAACAAGGGGGTGTGGTTACAAACAAGATACAAGGTGACAACACTAATGGCTAGGGTGGGGCTAGGGCTGAGACAAGACAAAAACACAAGGCTTGCACATGGGGAGGAAAACAAAACAGACTAAAAGGCAGGACATAAACAGACGGAATAAAAAAGGACACACACAAGACATACAAAAGCTAAAGGTCTGACCGAGACACACAATGATGTTCTATTATGTTCATAATATCCACCTGGTGATTCTGACATAATGTAATAAACTACATAAAGAATAAGGGGCACAATATAATGCTCTATAATGTTCATTTGAAAATCGCACTCATTCTGACAAACTGTAATACACTACATGAACTGTAGGGGTGCACTACAGTGCTCTATAATCTTCATATGATTGGGATGTTCATTCAGACTAAATGCAATTCACTACATAGAGTCTAGGTGTTGTTATAGGTGTTGTAATGCTGTTATTACATTTTATTTAACCAGCTGTGTCCAGATTTAACTGCTACTGTAAACTGTTACTAAAATTACAGATAATTGAAATGGGAAAATGCTGTTCAAAGCCTAATAATCAAATATCAAAATATTAACAGCAACTCCAGATCTCTAAGAGTTAACTTCATCAAAAAGCTGAAATGTTTTCGGGCAAAGGGATGTGATTATTTTTTGTGCAGCTCTGTCTAATCAGGCCCAATTCCAGCGTTTATCCTGCACAGTGGCTGGAGCTGGACCAGGCTGGACCCAGGGCCCGGTGATGGAGACCGGGGGAGAATTGGGAAAAGCTGTGTGGAAAACGAGCTGGTGCTGTGGGTCCAGCGGCTGGCATGAACCACCGTTACCAGAGCCAAGACCACGACTGGCTGCCCGGTTACATGAGCAGCTAATCTCTCTTTTTCTTGGTCTGTTTTTATTTCACACATTTAGAATATTTCATTCAGTGAGCCAAGACTCACAAACGGTCCATACAGTTTCCATCATTAACTTTAATCTGTCTTAGTGACCCTGATTGATGGACTTTATTTTAAGTACAGGCAGAATTGCTAAAGTTTGATCTGCTGCCAAGCTACTTCTATGAACTCCCCATGGTATAATACACAGGGTAATTCATTTCAATAGAAAATCCAGTATTCTTCATACTCTTATCATTTCTCTTGTATAAGTATGTATGTGTGAATATATAAGGATGCCGTTTGGTTTCTGCAATCCCCCGGTTTATCTACGCTTGCATAGATCGGAGGGTGGATATAGATTCAACCTTCCCACCTCACTTTAACATTTTTGCTGGTTCTGTTGCTAACCCAGGGCCATTATTAGCCCGGCACGTGGCCACGCTCTGCCTCAGTCGCTTCGGTTCAATAGCCACCGGCTCTTCGGCAGGCCAGGACCTCCCAGCCGAATCAATAGCAGCACTGTAAACATCAGCGTCTCCGCTCTGCTCTATAGCCAGTTGCCACACAGTGAGAAGAAAACAGCAGAAAAAAAAGACCGGGCCGTGACCACGCAGCCTCCGAGTGCTGCTTTCAGAATCAAAACACAGCCTGGATAATGATGGTGCGACTGGGGACTGCTGCAAGGCTTTCTGCCGCTGCTTGCTTGTCGTTTTTTACTTGTCTGTAGTTCTACGCTTGTATGGGTTGTCTGGAGCACAGAAAGTGTGTGACTGTCAAAAAGGTGAAATACGGTTTATGATTTTCTGAGCAACTGTAATGTCGGTATTAAGGTGCCCCTGCTATGACTTTGCTTGCATGCTCAGGCTGTGCTTAGAATCCCACAGGTTGTATATCTACCGGGAGGGCAAAAAGGCAGCTTCTTTGCCGTTACATTTCCAGTACACAAGTCATAATGCAACTTTTACATCCAGTGGATACACACATTTACAATAAATGTGCAAATAAAATGTCAAAATATTTGTACATTCTGTTGAATTAATTCTGCTACTTTAGGTTGCACCCATTGCTGACACAGACAGTCCCAGTCTAGTCCCTGTAGCAGAGAAATAACCAGAGAAAAATACTTTCTGATGCAACCTTTTGGCACCATGCCTAGCACCTGGCATGGGCTAGAGTTACCCTCAGGTAAGATGAGTGATTATCTATCCATCAGTCTGATTCTCTAATACTAGTAGTCACTGAATGTATTTAAATCCCTGCAGCAATGATTAATAGTAGTAGAAGGCCTTCCTTTTTGGGACAGTTACTCAAACAAAAGCAGGTTAAACTCTTCCATACCCTTCAGATCAGAATAAAAATAAATAATGAATGATCAATTACTTTTCTCAAATACTTTTGTTAATATACTTTTGTTAGTATATTTAAAAGCTCAAGGACTAATTGGATAAATTTAATTTTAACCTAACCTAAACACTGTTTGTTAAGTGTTCTTTGGTCAAGAGAGGAGAAACACCTAAATTATTGTTTGCCTTTTATTACTGTTCTTTGTATAGTTCAGTACTGTTTTATTCTAAAGTTCTGTATAGCACCCGAAAGTGTTCTCTTGTCTTAGTGGAGACCACTTGCAAATTAATGTGTGGAGGCACCATCATTAGAACCAAGATCAAGCATTGGTTGACACACATTACATGTTTAACTTGGTGTGATGGTGTGAAGGTATAATTCGTTATAATTTGGTATGATATCAGATCACCTTTGTCTTCATTACTGACACCTTAAAAGCCCACCGCTATATTGATAAGATCCAGCAAACAGTGGCTCTGCCTTATCTGAATGCACACTATTCCACTATTCCAAGATGACAATGCTTATCCACATCCTGCTGCCACCTCATGAGGTTGCCTTGAAAACAATGGAAATTACTATGTGTGTGGGATGCTATTGGACGCTCTATCAACATTCCTGTCCCTACTGCAAAATGCGCAGGAACTGCATGAACATACATAGGATAGATTATCACAGGACTCCATAAGGAACCTCTACAATTACATTTTGAGATGTTAGGCATTCCACATTTGTTACACATGTGTTACACATGTTTTACACTATTTCTGTATGAGTAGCTCAACAAATACTGTTTGACCGAATGTGCCCTAAACTTTTAATCATGTGTTGTTCTATTTCTTTGATGGTGAGTGTATATAAATAAGACTCTAAGTATAAGTATTGTGATATATATGAGAGAGCAAAAAAGCAATTCTCCAGCTACTTTTAAGGAGGTTAGGTCAAGGTCTAGTGGATGTTTTGAGCTTGCACATCAACTGAATTTACACTGAAAATACAATGCAATCTCCGATTCATCAGCCAGCACCATCAAGACCGAGTGATCTGCCCTCCAGCACTGCCAACCACAGCTGTCCTTCAAGAGCTTTTGAGATGCTTCAGTTGAGTGCCGCTGCTTCATGTGTAGATCAGTGGGACCCTTCAGTGGAGAGAAATGAGTTCCGAGCTTTAACTCTGACCGGGCTGTTCGGCTGGAATACCCAGAAGCCTCTCTTACTCTGCTGTTCCTGCATCCAGCGCACCCGCTCGCTAATGGGGTCCTGAAAACTTAATTAAAGCCGGAACGAGGGAGGCACTGCTGCCCGACGGAGGAGAAACGGGCGAGCGAGAGGAGAGAGAGAGAGGGATGGAGTAGACACTCTGGCTGTACATTAGGGAGAGCAGCCTTAGGCCCTGAATGTGAAACTCCTGATTAGATTAATGAATGCTCCTCTCTGAACGAACACACACACACACACCCTCGTACATGCCACGGAGGATACACACCACTTCCTTTTGGTTAAAACTCAGTCACAGACAGTTTATGGGCACGGAAGCCCGGGGAGAATTTGTTAGACGGATTCTTTCAGGATTTCATAGAGTCACACACAGGCAGAACCAATCCCAAGTTTGGATTCACTTGATTGAACATTTCCGGCATTCAGCAGACGCTCTTATCCAGAGCAACTCACAAAAGTGCTTAGTCATTCAGTCAGAACATCAAACATCAAAGCTAGTGTCGCTTCTACATACTTTTAAGCTCTGACTTCACCACAACAATCACAGTCACACAATAATAACCCTATTAAAACAATTTACAAGTAATACATATAGAGGCTTGAAAAAAGTATTCATTCCCCTTGAACTTTTTCACATTTCGTCATCTTACAACATCAAACTTAAATGTATTTTATGGAGATTTAAAGTGATAGGCCAACACAAAGTAGCACACGATTGTTAAGTGAAATATTCAGGTGTTAGAGCGGCCCAGTCAAAGACCTGATGTCAGTCCTGAAGCTGTCAGCCTGTCTGTTCGGGACTCCAGGACTTCCTGGAATCCACTTTTTACATGACGCTATGGTGTTCTTGCTCCCCAAGCTACTAATTGTTTTCACCTGTCTTCCCCTGTATATATACCCCTCTGTTGCTCTCCTTGTAGCTGAGCATTGAATCTAGTTATCTAGCTCTTTTACAACATGTTTTCTTTGTATCTTGCCATCTTGTGACCGACTCATTTTTGTTTTACTGACTATCGATTTTTGCCTTGGCCAACTTATTATTTTGTTGGTTTTGACCTTGTTTTTATATTTTTTTGACTCCTCTCTTTGTTATTTTGTATGACCCTTGGATGTGCAAAGCTGGTAGATCCGTACCCCAAAAGACTTGCAGCTGTAATTGCAGCGAAAGGTGGCTCTACTAAGTATGGTGCGGCATCCGTGCCTGTACTAGGTTTGAGCCAGCCTTTTTTTTTCTTAATGAGCACACACTGCTACTGCGAGTCTCAGGTTTTGTTCTCTGTAATTGGAACTCAGAAAATGAGAGTAGACCATGTGAAGTTCAGACGGATTGTGAAGAGGTTTTTTGTTTCCTCAGTACAATACACTTCATTCTGGTCAGACCTGGTTCAACCAGGTCAGAGTCTGCCTATTGAGTAAGAATATGTGGAAAAGAACATTACATATAAAGTGCAATAGAAGCTACAAATACTCATTTGCACTGTAAACCCATACGTTGTTTGAACTCAAATTATTTAAGTTTTGTTTTACATAAAATTGGAGATTTCTAAACAGTACTCAACTATTTTGAGTTAGCTGAACATTCGTGGGCACATATATAAACTTTCAAACTGAGATAATAACTGAGTTTTGTCTGTTGCCATTAGCAGCTTCTTTTCCATTGGCTTCTGTCACAATCTATTTGCATACTGGGTGTGTCCAACAGTTTCTGACACTCACCATCAGTGTGTAGTGATTCCACCTGGGCTACCTTAGAAATAAATCAAGTTCCCCTTTAGTTGTAATAAATTGATATTTTAATTCATGCTAACTCAAAATTTCATTCCCCATTTCTTAAAAAAAATTAGCAAACTGGCTGCCTTGAAAAGTTAAGTAAACTCAACTTATCCGGTCTTACAGTACAACAAAAATAAAAAAGTTAACTCCCGTTTAGTTGTAATAACTTGATGTTTTAAGTTATGCTAACTTAAGATTTCATTACCCATTACTTAACTTTTTCAAGGAAAGCGGTTTCCTCCTATTTTTTTTAAGTAAATTCAACTTATCCAGGCTTGCAGTGCAGTTGGTATACAATTTCATTCACCAAGATTTCTTAATAGTTTAGTGGTACTCATAAAATTAATCTGGGAGTTAAAAGTTTTTCCCTCTCAAACAGAATAATCCTATCTTCAGACCATCCTGACTCAAAAACTGCTGGTACTCTCTATCGTTATCCCATGGAGACCATACTGAGCTACAGCATCTCCACACAGTTCACAAGCTGCTCCTGCAGAGCCCTCAAGAGGGTCATTTCCACCATCCAAAAACAATCGGCTGCCCACTTCCCTCCCCTGAGGTCGTTTATAGCTCTCTCTGCCTCAGCAGAGCCATCATCATCCTTAAAGGCTCATCCCTCGCTGGACATCATTTGTTTGACCTGCTGCCCCCTGGACGGCGCTACAGGTCCATTAATTCCAGAACAAATGGACAAACTCTGTCCAACTATTGTAGCGCTGCTTGCTGCTTCTCCAGCATTTCTCCCGAATCAAGGGTATTAGCCGAGAGTTTGTCCTCGTTTGCTGCAGTAACAGCCTCTAACTCCACTGGGGAGGCTTTATTGTAGATGATAGAGCATTGCTTTGAGGAGGCTTTGATTGCACGCAGCTCGGAGAAAGAACGACCTGATGTTGCTGATCTTGGATTATCTGTTCTGCCACTCCAACTCATCCCAAAGGTATGTATGTATTGGATGGAGTTCCACCATCACTCCAGAGAACCGTCTACCCTGATGCTGAGAGGCTTATACTTATACTTGTCTTTGGAGTTCCCTTGTACAAATGACCCTACATGATGTCTGGATACTTATGTATAGCTTTCAGTGCAAGTCAATGTGCAAGTCAATGAAATCCATGAACAACAGTATATACAGTGTCCAGGCGCTAAAGCAGCAAAGCAGCCCCAGACCATCACACTACCACCACCATGTTTTAAGTTCAGTATGATGCTCTTTTTCTCAAACTATGTGTTAGTTTCATGCCAGATGTAACAGAATACACACTTTTTAAAAAGGTAAGTATTGTCAGTTCAAAAAGTATAGTTATCCAAAGTCCTGGGCATCATCAAGATGTTCTTTTTTTTTGGCAAATGTGAGATGGACTGTTGAGGTATTTTATGGTCAGAAGTGTTTTTTTTGTCTTGGATCTCTCCCATGGATACTATTTTATCTACATGTATCCTAGAGGTGTGACTATCAAGAAAAATAACTCCGCCTGATTTGGTCAAAGTAATGAAGCAATGTAATGAACTATCAGTAATATGCTTATGATTTCAACTCATATACACTCTAGTCTAACCATTTTTAAAAATATATCTTAGGTGTGAATATATTTAAAGTCAATGCATTCAAAAATAAGTTAAAAAAAAAAAACAGGCGCTTGGTAAAATTTTGAACAAAACATGGCCAGTTTCAGGAAACTATAACAATTCTGCTTCCTTTTACATCATTCCTTTTAAATGATTAAATTTTTGAGCAGCCATATGGCTTCTGGAGTAAAAGAGCTCATGGCATGTGTCTGTCTGATACAATTACTGTGTTATAAGACCTGAAAGAGTAACTGACAACAGAGGACAAACGGAGGAAAAAAACACACAAAAACAGCCTAGGGTTCAAAGGGTTAAGAAATTCCTGAAGACAGAGCTCTTCATAGAGCACCTACTCTCCTAACACCCCTAACTAACTAGCTACTTCTAACCTCATTTCCTTCTCCCCAGCCTTTCCTCTTCTATCCCACTATTCCCTTTAGGCTCCTTTAGACCCTGACAAAAAAGTATTTGTCTTAAAATTCTATGTCCTTTCTAATACTCTTGATCTCCGAAGAAATGAGCATTTGTCCCAATACTTTTGTCCCCATACTGTAGTGTACTTTGTTTGGAAAAGTGTTGGCAGAGTAGACGTGTCCAAACTTTTAGAGGCTACAGTACAGCGCAGTGCTGCCCACAGTGTGGAACGCGTACAAGTGTTCTTGGAAGTGCACCTGCGCTCTGACATTTTGAAACGTTGGTATTTTTATGCGGAGTGTGTGCATGCTGGTGTAGGTTTGTGTGTGTGTGTGTGTGTGTGTGTGTTGGTGTACAGAGGTTGCAGCTGTACAGATTCAGGCACATCAAAGCAGAGAGAAGCACTGAAAGACAGACTGCCGTGGGCAATACACCTGCTGAAACCTCGTACACACACACACACACACACACACACACTTAGACACACACACACAACCACAAACACGGGTTGGTTTTCAGCACGGTGTCAGGACGCTGGGTTGTATGTCTTCCCTGAAACTGTAGCTTCAGAAAAGGGGGGAAAGTTAACTTTAAGTTTAAAGTTTATTTCAGTAATTCTGTACTAGTTCTAAACCAATAAGCCTGTTATCCACTGCAGAGTTCAATGGTAGTAAGTTGAAAAGAGGCCATAAAAAAACACACAGACACCCATAGGGGGCACTCTATTCACTGTTTTACAGTAAGCATCTCCCATTCCATGATGGGTAGTGTTTTAAACCCCACTCTACTAATCTTTATCTTATGGTTTCAGTTGATTTATTGGTAGAACAGACTGTTTTATGAATCAACATGGGTAATGCATCAGCAACTTCCAACCTCCAAAAAGTAAAGCTAATCCCAAATGTATTATACCCCTCTAACCCATGCCTGGCATAAGGCACCAATGGTGCCAACATGTTATAGAGTCCAAGTATATGACTTTATAAAGGCCAATTCCTAACGCCTTATAATATGTGGTAATAAGAGAGAATCTGTTTTAGTAATTGTATATAGTAATGTTATAATGCACTATTATACTATTATAGATGGTTTGGTATTTGTTGATTGTTATAATGCATTATAACATATAGCTTTATGTTTTTCTATTTGACACATTTTAAAGCATTATGCCAGGCCTTTACTGGCTTTAAATGTAGAAAATATTTCTTTGTACTATATGATTCATAGAGTATTATATGTCCTGTCTTGCTTTTTATATTTTAACATTATTAACATATATACAGTCATATGAAAAAGTTTGGGCACCCCTATTAATCATTTTAGAGTCCTGTTTGAGTAATGTTCTAATCCATATTATGGCAAGAACTTCTGAACTAACTAAAGAAAAAAATACTTTAATAAATAAAAGTCAGTGAAACTGATAAAATAATCAAGATTTTATATATTTAAGTGCAGTCGCAAAGGGCATAAAAAAGGTATGATGAAACTGGCTCTCATTAGGATCACCCCAGAAAAGGAAGAACAAGAGTTCCCTCTGTTGCACAGGATACGTTCTTTAGAGTTACCAGCCTCAGAAACCCCAGGTTAACAGTCCCCGAGATAAGAGGCACCTATATGCTTCATTAATATTTTGGTTTGTTTGACTTCAAAATTCACATACAATGTAGCAAAAACAATAAATAAATAAAATTATTGACTGAGAAGGTGTGTCCAAACGTTTGACTGGGTCGGTATAACAGAATAGTGAGGCTAAACTGTACTGGGTTTATTTATTAATGTTTCTACAGAAGCGAGAATATCTGCTGCTAAAACCTTAGACTGAAAAGCACCACCTTAACCTACCCCTGCCCTTTCCACATCTGACACTCAGCACAAACAAACAAAAAAACAAACACAAAAATGGTAAAACATATAAAGCAAAATCTTAATAATTGAAGGTGTGGTCTGATTACACACTGGATCACTTGACACAAGAGGACATTAAATTGCTTCCCTCACTGCCATATAAAATGACTCTCATGGGCTTCCTTTGGCTAGTAGACCTCTTGGTGAGAGAGCAGTGACTGCTGGACATTGCTTTATGACACATTTGAAGACATTTCTGACATTTCCAGGATGGTTATTTTAACAAACTTCCTGTCACCTAGGCCGCCTATTAACAAGCCACCATTGCCTTCGTTTGCAGTGATTTCATGGGTGAGAAATTGTCTTCAGCAAATAATTCTGGAGTTTTTGTTTAGGATTTAATCACAATCTGGTTTGATTATGAAGGACTCGTGGTGAGTACTTCAATCCTGTTTTTCTGTGCTGCAGGATGCCATACAGAACCTGTACACCTACAGGGGTTGAACAATAAAACTGAAACACCTGGTTTTAGACCACGATAATTTTTTGTCCCGACGGACAGTTCTGATGGAAACAGGAGAGTTGATGTGCACATTGAATTCTGCCGTGATTTGATTAGCTGTGGTTTTATGTTTTTTTGGATACAATCCGGGTTAACACCCGAACATTCCTTTCAGACACCTTCCTCTTGCATCCACAGTTAATCCTGTTGGATGTGGTTCGTCCTTCTTGGTGGTTTGCTGACATTACCCTGGATACCATGGCTCTTGATACATCACAAAAACTTGCTGTCTTGGTCACAGATGCGCCAGCAAGACGTGCACCAACAATTTGTCCTCTTTTGTACTCTGGTATGTCACCCATAATGTTGTGTGCATTGCAATATTTTGAGCAAAACTGTGCTCTTAGCCTGCTTATTGAACCTTCACACTTCACACTCTTACTGGTGCAATGTGCAGTTAATGAAGATTGGCCACCAGGCTGCTCCAAATTAGTCATGAAACCTCCCACACTAAAATGACAGGTGTTTTGTCCAACAGTTTCATTGTCCAGCTCCTGTAAATGCCCAAATGTATCTATCTCATCTTGTATCCAGGCTAAAGGCTCCAACTGGGTACAAGAAGCTCCTTTCAGTTGTACAGTTTTCCTCAATAAACGTATCCTTTCACTCTAATACTGTAATCACTCTAATATGTCATCATATAATACATCATTCACATAAATAAAGCTTCTTTGGTGTGTTATGTTCTAAATGGGAAGAGAGAGAGAGAGAGAGAGAGAGAGAAAATGAGAGAGAGAGAAAGCTGCGGGTGTTTAGATTTTATTAAAATTGCAGATGAAACCTTCCACCTTTTGGCATTTGGTTCCGCGTCTCTCCCGCTGTGTTATTAAAACAGAACGCCGGGCCGAGTCCATTGGCGCTGGACGAGCGAGCTGCTGAACCCATTAGACGGGTTAATTAGTACAAAGGGCCGGGGCTGGACTCCCACAAGTCTCTGTGATGACCACAGAACCCCGTCGGCTATCGGGCTTCACGCACCAACCCAAACCGGCCTACCGCTCTGCAAACGCCAATGGAGACAATGAAATGCCATCTGCCAATCAAAGGAGTAGCATCAGAACCTGTGACACGAACATGACTTTAATCATCCTTCATGAATATCATTAAGATCATCAGACAAATGAGGAACTGAGGGTAGGATGCTTTGAAGTGGATCAAAGGCCAAAGCAGAGAATATAGCATATTTAACTCAACACATAATTAATTAACCCTATAAACTCTCATATGCAGCTCTGCAAAAAAAAATCAAGAGACCACTTCAGTTTCTGAATCAGTTTATATGATTTTGCTATTTATAGGTATATATTTGAGTAAAAAGAACATTGTTGTTTTATTCTATAAACTACAGACATCGTTTCTCCCAAATTCCAAATAAAAATATTGTCATTTAGAGCATTTATTTGCAGGAAATGAGAAATGGCTGAAAGAACAAAAAAAAAGGTGCACAGCTTTTAGGCCTCAAATAATGCAAAGAAAACAAGTTCATATGGATAAAAATGTAAGGGTTCAGAAATCAATATTTGGTGCATTTAATGCATCTTGGCATGTTCTTCTCCACCAGTCTTTTACACTGCTTTTGAATAATTTTAAGTCACTCCTTGTGCAAAAATTTAAGCAGTGCAGCTTGGTTTGATGGCTTGTGATCATCCATCACAAATCAAGGAAATGTCAATTATATTGGTGTATTATATGGTCATGATTATTATGTATTAATTGATGATGAACTAATATTGACTATTTTATTGTATTGACGTGTTGATTGAGGGTGTTTATCAATTAATACCTCCTATTCTAGTGAATAGGATTGTTTATTGAGGAGTTGATTGACTAATATGCTTTATTTTGATGTATATTAGTCTGTACTGAGGTGATTATGAACTGAGACATGTTTATTGAGGGTATGTATCAACTAATACCTCCTGTTATAGTGCATAGTAGTGTTTATTGAGGTGTTTATGGACTAATATCTTGTATTCTAGTGAATATGAGTGTTTATTGAGGTGTTTATAGACTAATATCTCTTCTAGGATGCACCATCTTACTGCTAAATGATCTTTTCATGATAAATCATTAGATTTTATCACTTACTTTAGATCTGGAAAGTGTTACATCATTATAGTTTTTTTTTTCATCTCACTATTTTTAATAATGTTCATTCTGCAGCACATTAAATTCTCACACATCAAGAACGTTGCATAATGGAAACATTTCAAGTTTGTGGCCAAACTGCTGAACATTAGGTGTTAAAATGTCCTGCTGTGTATCAAATGAGGCTTTGTTTCAAATGATCATTATGCTAAATGAAAGATTTGGCAGGCAGAGCCAAACTGACAGCATTCATTACTTTCTGTGAGTCCTGGAGTTCCAGGTCTAAAAATATTTCTGTGGCTGTTGTAAATAAGAAACTTTAAAGGGCTACACATATCTTTTCGCATATCTTGTTTTTGAAAGAAGTTTATTAATAAAAAAAAATTGTCAAAACTGTAATTTATTTTTTTAAACCCTGTTGATTCTAATACTGATATATTGTTGATATGAGGGCATTTGCAGCAAAGCCAGGGAAAGTGAATAAAACAGTAAGTTTTAATTTTTTTCTGTAACAGGGAAAATAAATTGGCAATTTTTTGTCATTTATTTGTCTATTGTCCAGGGAAAATAGCTTGTTAATTTTCCTGCTTCAACACATTCTTCAACTTCAATAACTGAATGCTCTCTTGCTGCCTAATATATAGACATTTATTAGGCATTTTATACAAAAAACATTATATAAAATATTAGGCACAGAGAGAACAATCAGTTATTGAAGTTGAAGAATGTGTTGGAAAATTGGACAAGTTTAAGAATCTGAATCATTTTGACAAGAATCAAAAACTGCGAGGCTCTAGACAATGTCTGGGTCAGTACATCTCCAGAACATCAGACAGGTGGTTTCCAGTATCCAAACACAGATACTTTGCTTTGTTAAGCTGCATTATTCCTGATTGAAAATATGTGGGATACTATTGCACACTCTACATGTCAACACTCCACAACTGCCATAAAAATCTGCTGGAACTGTGTGAGATTATTGGCTCTGCATGAAATAGATTATTACAGGATTCCATTAGGAACCTCTACAACATTACACATTAATTACACATCTATTACACATGCATTGCACATTGCGTCTGTATGTGTAGCTCTGTATATATGACCAGGAGATGTTCATAACACTCTTAACCTGCTAACTTAATTTTTTCTTGCAAATAGCACTGCAATCACATGCTATCTTCTAGGTGCAACTATTTTGCAACCAATTTTTTATAATGTCCAATCTAAAAAAAAACAACAACATTTTTGTCATTTTTAGTTTACTACATAATTTGAAAACACAAACTGTCTCAGAATATCTTGATGAATGGACCAGTAGAAATTCTATAAAAGTACCTGAAATAAACTCTTTTTACATTGAAAGTGTAAGAATATGTTGTAAAGCTGCTGTTTTGGAGATGCATGTTTTTCATTGGACAGCGACAATATGAGCGGAGTGTACTTGTTTACACAAGTATGCAAAAGTCAGCAAGAGTCAGTTTTCAATGATATTGACCCTTTAGACAATTTCCCTCATTTGGGATGCCAACGCCAACCAGCGCTCCCTCATTGGCAGCGGAGGTCGGCGTGATGTTAGTGTAACCTTGATGTGCGGTGATGGATGTGGGCATGTGTGACATTGTTATGCATGCAGCACTACTGAGCAGGAAGATGGAGTTCAGCTCATTAACATCAACACATGTCTCCACCATGCTGCAAGGTGTTCTCCAGCCTGTCCTCCGTGAAGGTAAAATACTGGAATTCATCTGCAGTTGTGATTAGATGAGATTTGGATTTATGTGGGTTGGTACAGTACTGTAATTATCACCAAGTCGGTCCATTAAACCAATACATTTTAGGACACTAACACTTTCCTTAAACACAGATTTGAGTTTGTTAATTCTTATTTTGTTTGTAATGAAGTTACTATAGTAAATAAAAGCATGTGGTTGCAGTTTTTAATAAAGTTGCCAGTGAGTCAAAGCACAAGGTAAGTAGGAGTATGTTATATAATTACCAGTGAGTCAAAGCACCAGGTAAGTAGGTGTTTCTAATATAAATCTCTGAAAAAAATTAAGAGACCACTTCAGTTTCTGAATCAGTTTCTCTGATTTTGCTATTTATAGGTATATGTTTGAGCAAATGAATATTCTTGTTTTATTTTATGAACTACAGACAACATTTCTCCCAAATTTCCAATAAAATAATTGTCAGTTACATCTTTTTTTTTTTGCAGAAAACAAAAAATGGCTGAAATATGACCTCAAATAATGTAAAGAAAACAAGTTCATATTCATAAAGTTTAAAGGACTCAGAAATCAATATTTGGTGGCATAACCCATGTTTTTTATTCACAGTTTTCATGCATCTTGGCATGTTCTCCTCCACCAGTCTTACACACTGCTTTTGGATAACTTTATGCCACTCCTGGTTGGCTTGTGATCATTCATCTTCCTCTTGATTATATTCCAGAGGTTTTCAAATTGGTACAATCAAAGAAACTCATAATTTTTAAGTGGTCTCCTATTTTTTTCCAGAGCTGTAGTATCTAGTGAGTCAAATCTCAAGTATTTGTTTCTAATATAGTATCCAGTGAGTCATAGTGCGAGGTGAGTCAAAAGATAAGATAAATAAATGTTTCTAATATAGTATCCAGTGAGTCATAGTGCGAGGTGAGTCAAAAGATAAGATAAATAAATGTTTCTAATATAGTATCCAGTGAGTCAAATTATTAGATAGGTTAGTGTTTCTAATAGGAGTATCCAGTAAAACAAAGCACAAGGTAAGTAGGTGTTTCTAATAAAATGGCCAGTGAGAAGAGGTGTTGTAGGTGTTTCTACTAAAGTGGATAGAGAGTACAGGAGAGTGAGCAGGCAGGTGCGTTGTATAAAAGAGGAAATAGATAAAGCCTGTGGCCAATAGGGGAATCTCAGCGCTACAGAAACTTCCCGAATCCCCGAGGCCGGACCACTCTGTCTCTCGGGGGTCTTCTTTTTCACCAGTGCTACGCAACGCCAGAGCCAGTCAAAGTGGTTCTCCCCGAAGGATTCTGGGCCTTCAGAAGATCTGCAGATCCGACAGGTGGAGAAAACGCAGCGGCGTATTTCACACAGGCTGGAAGTGTTGCATACAGCTAGCCAAAAACGCTGCTAGCAGCTAGCTGCTGCTATTCCGCAACCTGTGAAAAAACATTTAGTCTTCATTGGCCTGCCCAGCATTACTGCAATCAATACAGTATACATTTAGGTTATTAACGTAAGTTTATTACACAATGAATTATATTAATTTGATCACAGTCTTTTTATTACAAACGCCCATTGCCTTGTGCTTTTCCTCATTGGCCACTTCATCGAAAACAACTACCTTATCTTGTGCTTCCATTTTTTAGCCACTGTCTTTAACACAGCTGTTTCTAGAAACACATACTATCTGCTTCTACCAATGCCCACTTTATTGGAAACACATATAACCTTGTGCTTTCATGCGCTCCCCACCTTATTAGAAACACTTAACCTACTTTGTGCTTCTATGTACTAGCCACTTTCTTTAATGCAGCTATTCTAGAAACACCTATGCTCTGCTTCTTCTAATGGCCACTTTATTAAAAACACCTACTATCTTGTGCTTCCATTCACTGGTCACTTTGTTAAAAACACCTACCCTACCTTGAGCTTCCTCTCACTGTCCACTTTATTGGAAAGTATTGGAAATTGAATGTGCACTGTAGTCTAGGCTGAGGTATGTGCTCAACGTAAACCCCTGCACGAAGGTGCTGCAGAGCACAAATCTGACTTTTTACCTCAACAATAGAATACAGAACAAAATAACATTATTGCTCCCTTAAATGAGCCACAGGTCAGTATCCTCTGCTATTAAGATCCCAACGTGCCAAAGTCAGAGCACACCTGGTTTTTGAAGGGAATGACAACTGGCACACTGATTGGTTTATTTCACATTACACCCAAAACACACCCATGATTAATTAAGAGAATTAGTTCATTCATTTTACATGTTTCGAGCAACGAAAGGGATATTTTTCGCGGCTTAACGATACCAAATTCACATTGACACACCCTAAATCAAGCTGCGTGATGTGCAATTGACTGGCACACTAAAGATGGCTAAAATAGGGCCCTAAGACTTCTACTGTGCATTTCTTAGATTTGGTTGAGTTCATGATAAATGTACTAATGTAAAAGAAAGCTGGGCACACAACCACAATTGCAGTACCATCGCCTCCTCGCCAACCTCCAGCCCTCTCCTCCAGACTCTACGGTATAGTATTGCGATTTTTGACTGGAAGGTTGGAAAATAAAAAGACAAACATATTCTTAGACCTTGTAGCTGTAAACACACACAGGTCAGAACCCCTATGTGATAAGGTATTAAGATTTCTATTGTATATTTCTTGGTACTGGTTAAGGTCATGATAAATGTATTAATGTAAAAGAAAGCTGGGGGCACGACCACAATTACACGATTACAGTGCCATTGCCCTCTGACCAACCTTCAACCCTAGACTCTACTGTTTATTATTGTGATTTTTGACTTGAAGGACAAACATAGTAGCTGTAAGACCTTGTAGCTGTAAACACACACACAGGTTGGTGTAGTCGGTGGAGCTTGGGCGGGATGAATGGCGCATAGTATAAAGCTGTTAAAAAATATGTATTACTACCTTGTGCTTCCACTCAGTGGCCACTGTGTTGGACACCCAGAACATTTTCTTCTCTTTTTTGGCCACTTTATAAGAAACACCTCTATTCTGTGTCTACTGGCTATTTTATCTGAAAGCCTCTCTGTGGTTGTGAGATAATGAAACTGGTGGAGAATGCGGGCTTTGGGGAACAGCACTCCTGTGGTAATAAGATATTAGGACTTCAATTGTATATTTCTTGGTTTTAGGTTGAGTTTATAATAAATGTATTAATGTGAAAGAAAGCTGGGGGCTCGACCATGATTACAGTACCATCGCCTCCTCACCAACCTCCACCCCCCCGCCTCCAGACTCTACTGTATATTATTGCGATTTTTGACTGGAAGGTTGGAAAATAAAAGGACATATTCGCAGACCTTGTAGCTGTAAACACACACAGGTTGGCGTAGTCGGTGGAGCTCGGGCGGGATGAATGGCGCATGATATAAAGCTGGTAAAAATTTATTACTACCTTGTGCTTCCACCAGACCCGGCTGCAGAAACATTTTAAAGGGGGGGCATTGTATTTTTTCAGGGGGGCACATTTTTTTCAAAAAGCCTTTTATTTGCTTCAAATTGAACAGCGGCTCTATGGCGACTCCAGTGCCGAGAAACAACAATCTGTCAATAAAATCCCAAAATCTAAACAAACAAACAAACAAAAAACAATAGTGCAGTGCTTTGTTCATTCAATTAAATTAAAAGTCAAATATATGCAAAAACACATGCAGTGAAAAACATAAGCACTGATGTCAGAACACTGACTGAAGTAAACATTCATGCTAGGAGGGTTAACTACAACAGCTAGGGAGTACAAGGAGCAGAACAGAGAACTGTTCTGCCTGCAAGAAACCTAAGTTTGTGCATGTGAGGGAGGAGGTGTGGTGAGCAGAAAGAGGTTTACTCCACTTTTAGTAGAGTGGCAGACGGCGTTTGTGTTTACTCCAGTGTTGACTTCAACGCTTACGTTTCCAACTGAAATGAATGGTGCTGCTTCCTGTCCATTCTCATGTACTCCAGTGTCACTTGTTGTCCTCTTATTTGTTTGGAAATAAGTCCGAATATCCATGCCACACGAACAACGGTGAGCGTAGCTGTTTCTCAAGTATGAACTTTAGTCAGTGACCCGCCCCCCTCCAACTGTAATTGGCTAGAACGTTGCCTTCCTTCACTGATTGGTTGAATTGTATGACTGACAAACTGAGATAGGAAAAATAGAAAGATGGTCACTCAGAGGTGAAAACAAAACAAAACAAAAAAAAACATATACGGCTTCCAGTCCAGTCAGGGGGGGCATAGCTGACTCTGTGGGGGGGCACTGCCCGCCAATGCCCGCCCATGCCGCCGGGTCTGGCTTCCACTCAGTGGCTACTGTGTTGGACACCCAGAACATTTTCTTCTCTTTTTTGGCCACTTTATTAGAAACACCTCTATTCTGTATCTATTGGCTATTTTATCTGAAAGCCTCTCTGTGGTTGAGAGATAATGAAACTGGTGGAGAATGCGGGCTTTGGGGAACAGCACTCCTGTGGTAATAAGATATTAGGACTTCAATTGTATATTTCTTGGTTTTGGGTTGAGTTCATAATAAATGTATTAATGTAAAAGAAAGCTGGGGGCACAACTACGATTACAGTACCATCGCCTCCTCACCAACCTTCACCCCCCGCCTCCAGACTCTACTGTATATTATTGCGATTTTTGACTGGAAGGTTGGAAAATAAAAGGACATATTCGCAGACCTTGTAGCTGTAAACACACACAGGTTGGCGTAGTCGGCGTGCTCGGGCGGAATGGCGCATGATATAAAGCTGGTAAAGAAGAGAGGTTGAAATCATTTAAATGTGAAGTCTATTCATGCATGTATTCATGCTGGAATACATTTCCCGTGGATTTCATGTTCTTGTGTGTTTCTCGCGCAACAAAGGCTTCTTTGTAGCGCTGAACTCCGGCTCTTGTTGCTACGCTGCACCGTCGTCTGGCGCATTTTTTTCTCGTTCGTTCTCCACAATGGTAAAAAAGAACATTTTGACCCTGTGGGTTGAATCAAACATTCTTTTCAGGGCAGAGCACTCGAGATATCCATACCAGCACATCGTGCAGATGAAAGATGACTGCTGTGCCAATGAAAGCCCGGGCATAAGTGGTCCACTACAGTCTGCACAAGCTTACTCTAGTTAAAATAAAATATACAGTAATACAGGCTCACATTATTCTGTATTTCATGAAAATGAATGCTTGTGGGGGCTTTGGAAAAATATAAGAAGCATTTGTTCCTACTGTACAGAAGAAATCAGCATTCCAAATTTCAGCTTTATTTAGTCATGCAGCCGCTGCTGATCGTATCAGTGTGTATACCATGTGCACTTAAAAGCAAGCAGCAGTGCTGAGCTCTTTATTTATTTATCAAAGGCTTTCACACAGACCTGCAGTGTGTGTATTAGTGTGTGTGTGTGTGTGTGTGTTTGTGTGTGAACTGTTGTTTATGCATGTACAATATGCCTGCTTTATATCATTTTCTTCAACTAGTCCTGTCACAATAAATATTTTTGTATTGTAACTATATACTATGTTTTAAATACAATATATGACCATAACCCAGAAAAGTACTGTCATTGTATGCCACCAGTGTAGAAATATCATACAGTCCACTTATTATCAATTAATAGTTGCATTTACAAAGAATCATTCCACAGGAATTATACTTGCTGGGTTAGTTCAACAAGACATCGCTGGTCCACATACTGCTGCCATCTCAAGAGCTTGTCTTGATGATACAGATACTATGCTATTGCCAAGTGCATCACCAGACCTATCTCTAATGGAAAATGTGTGGGATGCTATTGGACACACTCTCAATACTCCACCCCTACCACAAAATCTGCAGGAACATTTTTGTATAATGATGAGTGATTTTATAAAAATTAAAAAGCAAATACACTCTTTTAAATAGCATACTTTTTCTTATTAATACAATTTACACTTAAATTTACTATGCATTATTAAAAAAAAAAAACAGACAAACAAACTAAAAAACATACAGTTACTTTTTTACACAAAGTCATCATTCCTGTGCATTCACATTAATGGACTCTTCATGCTAAGAGAACATAATTGGCAATACTGAGGTTCACAAAAAATGTTGAGGTGATACATAAATATATTGTACAGTGAATTAATAAAGATTAATATGTGTACAGCTCTGGAAATAAATAATAATAGCCTTTACTTTAGTTTACTTGCTACTTATAGGTATATGTTTGAGTAAAATATTGTAAAACTACAGACAACATTTCTCCCAAATTCCAAATAAAAATATTGTCATATTGTCAATATTTAGAGCGTTTATTCCAGAAAGGGCTGAAATAACAGAACATATGAAGAGCTTTCAGACCTCAAATAATGTTCATGTTCATAAAGTGTTAAGAGTTCAGAAATCAATATTTGGTGGAATAAACCTGGTTTTTAATTACGTTTTTATGCATCTTGGCATGTTTTCCTCCACCAGTCTTACACACTGCTTTTGGGTAACTTTATGCCTTTACTCCTGGTGCAAAAATTCAAGCAGTACAACTTGGTTTGATGATCTTCCTCTTGATTATATTCCAGGGGTTTTCAATTTGGTAAAATCAAAGAAACTCATCATTTTTAAGCTGTATATGTATTATAATATTTATTTATTTTTGCCTGCAATCAAATATACAGTACAGTATGTAACTAGATATTCACACGTAACTAAACAATAGCATAAACTGTATAACAGAAAATAAACCTAACAAATAAAACATAACATAGTACAAGCATAAACATAATTTATTAATGTTTATCATAAATCTGTTAAACCAGAACATCAAAGTATTTCATCACATTAGAAACAGGAAAATAAAAAGGGAATTCATGGTTGGCTGCAGATTCTTATGTCATCTCCGATGTCCAGGCCGTGAGGAAACTGCCCTGCGGTGCTGAATTTCTAAAGTTCTGAACATCACAGCACTGGATGCTCCTCGAATCACAAAATCATCCAGCAAACATCATCAAACATCGTTATCTGACACTGCGCTCATCTTTAAGTGCCATTCCCACAGAGGATTCACCCAGCTGTGGATGTTTTCACATTCGCTCAAATGTTCGTGCACGTGTCGGTACACAAGCTGCTGTTTTTTCAGTTACACGACAAAGCTGAAAATTAGCGTATACTCTCAGTGGGGATTTCACTCTTTATAAATATGTAAATAAGATCAAATGGAGATGCATGACAACATTGAACATTGAACATTTTATAGAAGATCACAAATAAAGTAGTTAGTCTGAAATTCTGAAAACAAATCCATACTGGACATTTAGGAAATTAGAGTAAATATTACTACATTAAATAATGTTCATTCATAGTGGATGCTGAATAGTTTAAAATAGATAGTGAATAATTCATAGTGAATACTAAATCAATCATAATGGTTAATGAACTCCTAATGATCTATATTAAATAAAATAAAAAGTAATAAATTAATAAAAAGTAAGAGACTGTACACAATTCAGAGTGGATACCAAATAATTTCTAGGGGTGCGCTCCTTCATATTATGTACTGAATAATTTATAATACATACTGAATGATTTACAGTGCATAATGGATAATTTATGGTGAATACTGAATACTCGTCTTCCTGCCTGCCCGTTCCTGACACATACACTAAATAATTCATAGTAGATCCTAAGTAATTCATGGTGGGTACTGGATAATTTTACAGTAGATGCTGAATGATTCAGAGTGCTTTATGGATTATTATTGGTGAATACTGAAAAACATACAGTACAAAATGAATTATTCATTTTGGATACTAAATAATTCATAGTAATATATATTAATTTATTAATATATTAGTTGATTTTGCATCATTGTAATTCACAGTTCTTAATAGATGATTAAAGGACGGATACTACTAGTATGTATAGTACACACAAACCTATTCATAGCAGAAACTGAATAACTCATAAAACATATTGAATAATGCATAGTTGTTACTGAATAATTCATAGTGAATGCTATAATATTCAAAGCTTAATAAAGTTTTTAAAAGTATACTTAACATGGAAAAGTACATACTTTTTACAATTAAAATATGTACTTAAATACATACTAAATGTACTATTTTGGAACAACTTATGGGAACTTAAGTATATTTTTTATATTTAGTTTTTTTTTTGTACAACCTCTGCGAACTTAAGTAGCTTTACGAATGTGTTTTTAAAACCATTTTAATACATTGAAGTATATTGTAAATGTACTACTTTGCATATTGATGCACATATTGTGTACACCTTAAGGCTATTGGAAGAAAAATATATATACATTTTTGCAATCAAAACAATGTATAATTTAAAGCAAATTGCTTAAAAATACATTTTATGGAAATACAAAAAATATATATTTAATGTGTATTATCAGAAAGTATATAAAATTTAAAAAATGCACTTTTAGTGCATTTTAGTTTTCACAAGGGATGCCAAATGATTTCCAGGAAAGGATTCAACATCAATAACTGAATGTTAAACTGCAATAAGTTTTTTTTAGGAAATACAAATTGAATATACTGTAATACATCTTCAGCATGTGATTTTGATTACTGATCAGGCCAAAAATCTGTTAAATTTAGTTAAAGTTAAATTTGCATGTACAGCTAATAAACCACGCTTTCTATAAATCACATTCCTTATATTTCCTATATATTGCTGCTACGCAAACGGTGCAGAGTGCTAAATCAGGACTTTGGGATTGGCACCTCCTGCACGGTGATGCCCGATGGAGGTACAGGGCCTGAGTGATTGGCAGAAGGCACGGGAGGACGGCGCTCGGCTTGGCTGGACTCGCCGCGCCGAAAGCCATCTGGTGTGAGGAGCCTCGGGAGAGCGCGGCTAACCCCGCTAGCTTTCTGTAGGTTCCAGCGCTAGCCCGCGTGCCCCCCACAGGGGGGTTGGTGGTGGTAATTGACAGAAGCTGGTGCTGGCTGTTAAGAGACTGTTATAAATAGTCCCTCCTGCGTGGAGCGCCTGCAGCGGCGGAGGTGTGGAGCGGATGGAGGTAGACAGCAGTGGCCGCAGTGACTAGCAAAGCAATTAACGGCTTGCCTCGCTAAGTCCAAACAGATGTGGAGTGCACTCTCTGTGGACGGAGCTGCCAATAAACTCAGAAAGTGAGAGTGAGAGGCCCGAGTTGGCTCACGTTAGCACTGGGGGATAAGCACAGGCAAAAATCGTGATAAGGCAGTGATGGGCACTTCTGGCTCTGACCAACAGGGGTCACTGTGAACACACTGTGAATCCACAGCCTCTAGAGTTTGAGAAGATACCAAATTCTCTAAAATGACATCATAAATATCACATGGCGAATAAAAACTTCCTGATTAGTTTGTAGCATTAGGTTTAGCATTCACAAGATAACGATTTTTTTTGTCTTACTCTGGCCACTGCACTTGCGCAGATCTCCAAAGTGAAGGTGTGCAGGGATTCCTGTCTGACCCTCATTGGCTTTTTACATTGAAGAGCAGGACTTTCTCCTTGAGTGGTTATGGATCTCAAAAAAACAGAATATCACTGAAAAGTTATTTTATTTTAGTAATTCAGTACAAAATGTATTATATATTATATAGATGTATTACACACAGAGAGATCTATTTTAAGCGTTTATTAGGTGCTTACAGCCAATGAAAATCCAAAAATTAGTGTCTCCAATTGGTACTTTTGGCAGTGTGGGCCATGTGCCAAGTCCTGCTGAAAAATGAAATCCACATCTCCACAGAGGACCAGCACTAGCATTTGACATGACTTGATTTAACACAGTGGATCAACACCAGCAGATGACATGTCTCTCCAAACCATCACTGATCATCAGTAAATTTCACATTTCATTTGTAAATCAAGGGATCAGAGTCTGGAGGAAGAGTGGAGAGACACACAGTCCAATCTGCTTGAGGTCTAGTGTGAAGTTTCCACAATCAGAGATGGTTTGAAGAGACATGTCATCTGCTGGTGTTGATCCACTGTGTTAAATCAAGCCAGTGAAATGTTTTGCAAGAAAATCTTACAGCACTTCATGCTTTCCTCTACTGACAACTTTTATGGAGATGCAGATTTCATTTTCCAGCAGGATTTGGCACACTGCCCATACTTTTAAAAGTACCAATTAGTCATATATAATATTCTCATTTTCTGAGACACTGATTTTGGATTTTCATTGGTTGTAAGCCATAATCATCAACAATAAAAGAAATAAACGCCTAAAATAGATCACTCTGTGTGTAATACATCTATATAACATATAAGAGTTCCACATTTTGAACTGAATTACTGAAATAAAGCAACTTTTCCAGTCCAAGTCTAAGTCCGAGTGTGAGACAAGTGTGAGTGAAAATCTTATCAAATGGGTATATAAACCTGAATATAAATAGCAAATATTTCACAAAAAGTGAGTATAAATAAGACACTATCCAAACCAAGGCAAGTCAGAGTGCAAATAATAAAATATTAAATCTAAAACAATAACAAAACTGTGTTCCATCCAGACTGGAGTATTAGTGCAATACTGTGTAACCTCGTATAAATGGCTTAAATTTGTTTTTAAAAAAATCAGAGCCTTAATGCTTTAAATCTGATTGGTCTGATTCTGCAGAGCAGTTTTCTCTCTCTTTTCATGGTTTATCCTCCGGCGTGTTGGTTTAAGATGATCCGTTTTTTGATGAGGCAACTTTTGTTTGTTTTACTTAAAAGCAAACAGCAGAGAAAGACACAGGGCAGTGAACTGGAAAATAGCATTTTCAAATCATCCACTGCTGTACTGCTTTCACTGACCTTTAGAAAGATCATAATTGCAAAACCCATTTCTATCCGATGCGAGTGCAGCAAAGTGCAGGAACCGTCACCTTCTTGACCGGCACTATAGAGCTTCTAGCGTGGCATTCAAACCCAATAACTATCTACTGCATTCATCTAGGAGAGATTTTTATAAACCTTCCAGCCTACATTAAAACTGTCTGCCTTTAGATACATGATGTTCATAACATTACATATAAAAACGCTCTGTTTCCAAGCCCTGGGGCAGTAGAATATAAAATGCTAGGGCTTAAACACCTCAATATACACTTTCATACACTACAAAGGAGATACTAGTCCATAAAGACCTCAACAAAAGCCTATATACACTAGAAAAGGAGATAGATATAAGTCCATAACACAAATATTCTACTATAATCTTAAATATGAAATACTATCCTATAAACACCTTAATAAACATTTATACTCTCTAGAATAGGAAATATTACTCTATAATGTCCCAATAAACACTTTGATACACTAGAATAGGAGACATTAGTCCTTAAACACCCTCAATAAACACTCATATACACTAGAATAGGAGATATTAGTCCCTAAACACCCTCAATAAACACTCATATACACTAGAATAGGTGACATTAGTCCTTAAACACCCTCAATAAACACTCATATACACTAGAATAGGATATATTAGTCCCTAAACACCCTCACTAAACACTCATATACACTAGAATAGGAGACCTTAGTTCATAAATACCCTCAATAAACACTCATATACACTAGAATAGAAGTTATTAGTCCATAAACACCTTTATAAAGACTCATATACACTAGAATAGGATATATTAGTCAATAAACACCCTCAATAAACAGTTCTATACACTAGAATAGGATATATTAGTCCATAAACACCCTCAATAAACAGTTCTATACACTAGAATAGGAGACATTAGTCCTTAAACACCCTCAATAAACACTCCCATACACTATAATAAGAGATATTAGTCCCTAAACACCCTTAATAAACACTCCTATACACTAGAATAGAAGATATTAGTTGATAAACACTCTCAACAAACACTCCTATACACTAGTATAGGAGATATTAATCCCTAAACACCTTAATAAACACTCATATACACTAGAACAGAAGTTATTAGTCCATAAACACCTTTATAAACACTCCTATACACTAGAATATGAGACATTAGTCCATAAACACCCTCAATAAACACTCCTATACACTATAATAAGAGATATTAGTTTAAAAACACCTCAATAAACACTCCTACAAACTGGATACAAATTTTGGATATTGTACTCCACGGATATCTCACTAGAATATGAGATACTAGTCCATAAATGCCTCAATAAACAATAAAAAATAGGAGATAATAGCCTGCAACTAATTCAATAAACACTTACTACTATACAGTAGAATAGAGGATATTAGTCTAAGAACACTCCCAATAAACACTCCTACACACAATCCATGAACACCATTAAAAAACACTCCTATACACAATAAAAGGAGAAATGAATCTATTAATTAATCAACCCCCAATAAACAGTCCTATTCACTAGGATATCAGATATTCATCGATAAATACATCAACTAACACTTCTATACACTAGAAAAGGAGTTATTAGTCTATAGGAACCCCTAATAAACCCTCCAATACACTAGAATACCAGATATTTATCCAGAAATACATCAATAAACCCTCCTAAACACTAGAATATCAGATATTCATCCATAAATACATCAATAAACCCTCCTATACACTAGAAAAATGAGATAATAGTCTATAGATACCTCTATAAACCCTCCTATACACTAGAAAGATGAGATAATAGTCTATAGATACCCCCAATAAACAGTGCTGTACAGTACAAACTGTTTTTGATCACCATGTACGGATGGTGTGAAGAGTGGTTGAGGACTGTGTTTGACGGTGTGTTACTACGACCTTATCAACAACGATAATTCTCTACAAATGTTCTCGCATTAGCGAGGCCAGCAGAAGTTTCGGTAATGAGGTGATTTGTTACCCCTTCTGTCACCTTTGACAGTATCTCTAAAACCCATTTCCACAGAAATGAATCAGCTCATATGAAGCACAATGGTAGACCAGTATCTCTACTTTACACGGGTCAGAGACAATCGCGGACGGACCACACACTCGTAATAATTAGGAGATTATGTGAACTTAGTCTAATTAAACATTTAAAATGGCCCAGTGGAGCATCTCATCTTTTACGGAATTAAAGCTAACAGCAGACAATGGTGTGCTGATAGGGCGCGATGAATGGCACTCACCCGCCGCATCCTTAACCCATATTTAATGTGTCCAGATGGTGCTATTTAAAGTTGTCAGGCACTCTGTTGAACACACACACACACACTCTTTAAAAGTTTTGTTTGAAGTATTTTCTTATACCTTTGCCATAACAATATATATTTCCTTATTATTGACCGCCCCATTGCCCCATATAGAGAAAATGTGCCATCTCCAGCATGCCCGCTGTCCCTCCGTCTGCCCACAGTGAAACTGGGATAGCGTCGTTCATCTAATGAGAAAGAAACTCAGCGGCTGATGTTCATTTACCCCGAGGGCGAAAAGCCATTCTTTATACACTCATCATCAAAGAAATAGCCGCAAAAATAGCTGCTCTCAGAAGGAAGTGTGGGATTGTAATGCTTTTCAGAAGGAAGATAAAAGTTACCAGGATGAATAAATTATTAAAAATTTAGACTAATATGAGTACAGACAGCATGGAGTTGTAGAGGTTCCTAATGGAGTCCTGTGCTAATCCATTTCATGCAGATCTCATATTCTCACACAGTTCCTGATGATTTTGTGGTAGGGTTGGTTGGGAGTGTTGATAGATTTTCAATCAGGAATAGGTCTGGAGATGCAGCTGGATGTGGTATAGTATCTATAGCAAGCTCTTGAGATTAGGCTGCAGTATGTGGATGAGCCTCCGCAGCAGTTACTACTCCAGACTGCATACACCTTCAATATAATATGATCAAAATGACAAAAAAAGGTGGATACTATTATTCTCATTTTTATTAAATTATATATTTATCCATTTACTTTTAAATAACTGGAAGTAATTTATCTAAAACCAAACTATGTTTTTTTTTTTTTATTTCAAGCAATTTGTAGCCAATATAACCCTTGAGTCACAGTTTATATATATCGCGCAACACACAACCAACCTCTTATGCATATTAGCACACATATATACATAAACACAAACTGTATAAAAGAAAAATTATGTAACTGTAAAGTTAAAAATGTATTATTTATTTATTTGGGAACACTGTAAAATAAGGGTACATTAACTAACAGTACTTATGATACTAATTGTCCATTAATAATTACGATTTTGTTTAAACTAATGCTTTTAATTCATTACTATTTACAGCATTCTTAAGCATTAAGGGTCAATTGTTTGTAATTATTAATTAGTTGAGATATTACTTTTATTATGTTTATTTTATTCATAAATATAGTTTCTTGTGACTCTTTGTGTAAAGTGTTACTTTATAAATGTAGATATCCATAATTAATTTGTACTGGATGCTTTGAAATGACAGGAACAATGCAGGATGAGCAAATTAAATTAAATTATTCAAATGAATGAATCATTTGGACTATGAAGTGTTTTTAAGCTAATATTGCCTTGTGTTATGTATTTCTCACTATACACCACATCTACTCATACTATATGTACAGTAATACACACATACTGTATACACACACACACACACGCATGCACAAACACATACTGTACAAATGATGAGTGACTCAGTGTAGAATAATGGTTTGTGTTTTGATAGATACGCTGTGTATCTGCAGTCCTCAGTGCTGTGTTTTACAGTGTGTGAGTGTTTTAATGGTTTAGCTCTAATGGTTTGTGTACTGGTGAAGGTCGAGAACCCACTCCTGTAATGGTGTGCTACTGCAAAGGGCACAAACCTGGCAGCAGCTTTTCATTAAATTCGGCATTCAAAGGGCCGTTTGTGGGCACTCTGTGGGGCTGAGCTGGTATAAATGGGCAGACTGGGGCAGAGCTGGAGGAGCGCTTGCATCATCCACCCAGGGAATCAAATATTATAATCATCTAAGTATCTGAATTTGTCTTAGTCCCCCAATAATTTCACTTTAGTAGGGGTTCGGATTCTAATACTGATACTCATAATACTGATAATACAGTTACTATTCACATATTTACAGCAAATACATTCTATGCTATGAATATAAAAAATATAGTATTGGCATATAGTGCCCTTCAAAAGTATTGGAAAATGTATGTTAATCCCTTTAATTCTTCTGTAAAACATTTGAATTTGACATTAAACTATTAATATTAGACAAAATATCAACATTTTAGATTGTATTTACAGGTATTTACATCTGAATATGATACACAGTTCAGAAGATAGCACCTTCTGTTTTGAACCCACACATGTTTTATGAGCAAAAGTATTGGTATATGTGACTGTCAGGTGTGTTTTATTGCCCATTTGTTTCCTGACACATTAATTATTCAAACAATAAACAGCACTCAGTTTCAGATTTAGGTTTGATCTGTGCAGACTTTGCATTTATCAGTTAGATGAGTAACCAACAATAAAACCACAGAGCTGTCTATGGTGAAAATCAAGCAACTGTGAAGCTAAAAGAAAAAGGAAAATCAATCAGAACCATTAAACAAATATTGTTCATAGCCAGAACAATTGTTTGAAAAGTCCTGAAGAAGAATGTCGTCACTGGTGTACTAAATAACAGGTTATGAACAGGTAGATCAAGCAAAACCACAGCAGTTAATGACAGAAACATTGTAAGAGCTGTAAATAAAATCTAAAATCTCTAAAACAAATGTTCACTATATATAAATATATATATATATATATATATAAATATATATATATATATATATATATATATATATATAAACAAAAGTAGAAGAATAGCGAGAAGAATAGAAAAAAAAAAAAAACAGGCTGAAATTTTCCAAGAAGTACAGAGACATAAACATAACAGGAGGGTTAATACCCTTGATTTTAGAAGAAACAATGAACACGCAGGTGTCCAAATACTTTTGTCCACATATTTGACTGAGTTAAATGCTACATTTACTAATTCAGAGCTCTGAATGAAATCTGGGACGCTGAGAGTTCACCCAGAAACAACGGATTCAGTCCAACAAGCTCATTCCAGCATCTGAGAATAGGTTGCCAGCGTCCAGCCAATTAACTCTGAAGTTTTACCGAACTTTCTCTTCTTTCTCTTCTATAAATACATTCAACCATCCTATAGTCATTTTCTTTTACTGTAGTAATTTATGTCTGTCTCTACGCTGCTGGATTCACTGTTTGCTCTTTAAGCTCCAGCGGAAGACCCTCAGAACCCTCCTCACTCATTAGATTCGCAGTAAAACGAGTGTGTGTTCATTAGAGTGTGTAGGCTGTGTGTGTTCGTAAGTGTGGTCTACATTATGCATGACATCTTTGCTGTTGTAGAAAGAGGTAAAAGTTCATGAGAATAAAAAAGATTATATTAATATTATTTTTTCAAACCTAACATGAATAAATAAATAATGAATTAATCTTTTTCCATTGTAAAACAAAACAAAAAAAAATCCCAGAATAAACAATTTGTTATCTAATTTTTTTGGGGTCTTTTTACCTTCTAAGCAAAACAGCTTTATAATAACCAATAACATTTTTTAACAATTAAAAAAATTATTGTCTTCTGTATAGAGATGCACAGAACTCTTAGTCCAAAATCTTTAGCCCCGCCCTCTTGTCTTTACACCCCTGCAATGCTCGTCTTTTTGAAGAGTTCTATAAAGAAGACATGAAGACATGAAGCTTTTACTCAGCAAACAGACTTTTAAAAGACTTTTGGTCGCTGGGTAGAATGCCAGATTATAATGCATCTCCATCAGCAGCCGGAGTCTGAGAGAGTACAGTTGGTCATGCTGTTTCTGTGATTGGAAAAGAAGTGGAGTCTGACTTCATACTGTATGTATCAGAGAAGGCATGTGTTAGTAGGTTGAGGGACTCGACCTTCCAAATTAGGAACAACATCTAATGAAATCAGAAACAAATTACAAAAAAGAAACATTTATATACAATATTAAATGAATGGTATCTGTAGAGCTGTTGCCTTTTAAACAGAGCCCTTTAAGAAGCTTTATAAGGGTCTGGTGCTTGTTGAGTTTAAGCTCCAGAAGAAAAACCTCTGACCTTCCTCATTCATTAGATTTAATGTGAAATGAATGTGTGCTTATGCTTGTGTGTGCCTGTGTGTATGCATGTGCGTAAGTGTGTGTGTGTGTGAGCGTGTGTGTGTTCATTAGTGTGGTGCAGCATGTTATGCTTGACGTATTCTTCGCTTCTGTTGGAGGAGATAGAAGTTGGAAATGCGGGAGATGGGTTTTATGCTTTATGATTATTAATAAGTTCATCTTAATGATTTTTACACACTGAGCACAATTTACTTATGTTATTTATTCAGATATCAATTAATTAATCTGCTCTCAAGTGAAACAATCTGATATCATCTTCCACACCAAACAGTTTATTATCATTCTTATTATTTTGTTTCTGTTTGCTTGATCGTTTTAATACAACATGAAGTCATTCATAGTGGAGTTGGCACGGCAACAACCAAGCGAGTGAATTAAACTTTCTATTAAACATCAAAAGAATTCATTTATTACATTATTTATTTATTAAGCATGTTATATCGTCTTGTTTTTATGTTTTATTGTTTAAAGAAACATGCACAGGGCTTGGATGAATCTGGAATCAACCATCAGACAGTGGAAACACAGTTTATTGTGGTCAGAGCAATCAGTATTCCAGATCTTTATTGGAGGAAATTGAGGCTATGAGCTCTAGACCAAAGACGAAAAGGATCATACAAACTGTTTCGGCAAGAAATCCAAAAGCCAGGTTCTGTCATAGTAATTGTAGAGCAACATATGCTGCCTTTAATAGCACAGGCCCTATCGTACACCCTGTGCAAAGTGTGTTACAATGCTTATTCCTATCTCACACCCTATCTCACAACAGTCTATTTTCACGCCTTGTGCCTGCGCCATTAAAATAGCGTCAGAGTTTAGGAATAAATCTACACTGATGAGCGTGGTGGTCTGGAAGTGAGCTGTGTTCAGATAAATGTCTGGTGTGTTTTTATCTTGACAGCAGAAAAACAGAGGTGCACCACTGACTGATTTAAACCCTAACAACAGTCAACATTCAGCTGCTCAATCCTATCTTAGCCATGCAGAAGTGCCGTGCGGGTTGCACGCCCTTAGCGTTTGTACACCACTGCTTCTTACGTACACACACATATGAACGCAAATCCAGCTTTTACATCAACAATAAACAGTATAAAGTATAAAATTACATGTGTACACTCTGGTGTACTTACACATCATGAACATGCAGGTAACTTTCCTCATCTGATACGTCATGTGCAAAAGTACAGCACTGTTAAGATACGAATGTGCCAAAGTCAGAGCACATCTGACTCTTAAAGGGAATGAAACTGGCATGCTGATTGGTTTATTTCACGTTTTTGCCCAAAACACACCCATGATTAATTAAGAGAATTTGTTTTGATCTCGCAAGGCATACTTTTTTCCCCCTTATGATACCAAAGACACTTACACGCCCTAAATCCAACTGCACGATGTGCATTTGATTAGTGTGCTATATACATCAGTAAAAAGCATGGTTTTGGAACTAGCCTGCCTGCAGTCTTGACCTGATCCTAAAACATGTTTTCAGGAAGACTGGAACACTTTTAATTTAAAACACTTTTTATCCACCGCTTTTCAAATATATATATATATATATATATATATATATATATATATATATATATATATATATATATATATATATATATATATATATATATATATATATAAGTATGGTTATGAATAGGTATGTATGGTAATATGTATTTCTGTTATTATTCTGAATATTTGACACTTCTTTTAAATCAAATAATCAGATAATTAGATTAGAATCAAGGCTGCGTTTGCCTCTTCCACTGTTCCTACACCTGTTTTATCATATGCACGCTCAATTGACCCAAAAAGCACACTCAGACAATCAGACACCGCCGCTTTTAGAGGTTGGGCTTAGCTCCATGACCCGTCTCTTTCATCATCCACACCGACAGATCCTCCGACAACGACGACAGCGAGAAAAGAGTCTTCTGCCTTTTTTGATGTGGCGTCTGAATCAATGGCCTTGTCACAGCCAAGGCTGAGCGACTCCATTCAGCTCAGAAAGGTCTTTATTGCATAGACACACACACACACACTAATACACACACACACACACAATACGGGCGGAGTGTGTGCCGGCGGCCGTCAGAATGGCAGCTCAATCACAGGTCAGCCGTGTTTGGGCCGGGAGGCGAGGCCGGAGGAGAGAAGGTCAAACCTGCAGGGAACCTGAATAAACCGGACGCTTATTGAGGTCATGTAGATCATATCACTGCCCGCTGCCGGGGAGAGCATGTGTCTGACACAAAGGCAAATATAAAGAAGCCGGACGTGATTTCCAGCTTCCGACAGTCTTTAGTGCACACGCTCTCTCTCATAATATAAAAAAGACCTTTAAAGACATTGTTACTGCAGAAGGAAGGGAGAAAAGCACTGACCTGAAATCCATACTGTAGATATTATATATTATAAATTACTGCAGCATTTCCTACTGCTATAGATGATCTATAGAAAGTGATGTGTTGTGTAGGTGGTTACGGATGAGAATATGCATGCACAAAGATGGGAACTATGGGTAGGGGTTGGTTTGGTATTAATAGGTATAGGTGTGAATAGAAAAATGATTGAATGCATATGAATATAAATAGAGATAATTTGAATGGGCATGAGTAAGAAGGGTATAGATGGGCATTTATATACATGAGCTTATACTGTGTTGGTACAGGTATGAGGTTTGATGGTATGATTGAATATCGCTTAGTATAGTTGAGTATGATTGAGTATGAATGAATATGAATGGGTATAGTTGAGTGTGGTTGGGTGTGGATGAGTTCAGGCATGTATGGGTAAGGATATGAATGAGTACAGTTAAGAAGAAATGAGCATGGTTAAATATGGATTGATATAGTTGAGTGTGAATAGGTATGGATGGATAAGGATGGGTATATCTGAGTATAGTTGAGTATGGTTGGGTGTGGTTGAATATGGATGGGTGTAGCAGAGTAGGAATGGTATGGATGGATATGGATTGTACATAGCTAAGTAAGTGGATGAGTTTGACATGTGTGGGTATGGATATGGAGAAGTGTAGTGAAGTATGAATGAGTATGGCTGGAAATGGATGAATAGACTGGTATTGGTATGTGTATGGGTTGGTTGGTATTACATGGTATAGGTGTGGATGGAAAAAGAGTAGAATTTGTATCTAAATTCATAGTAAGGAGGGTATTTATATAGATGAGTTAATACTTTGTAGGTATAGGTGTGAGTATGGATGGGTATGATTGAATACGGATGGGTATAGTTGAGTATAGCTGAGTATGGATGAAAATAAATGGGTGTAGTTGAGTCTGGTTGGGTATGGATGAGTTCAGACATGGAATATATATACGGATGACTATTGTATATTTGAGTATGCATGAGTATTGAGTATGGCTGGAAATGGATAAATGGATTGGTGAAGGTATGAGTATGGGTGGGTATGATGAATATAGATTGGTATAGATATGGGTACAGGCTGGTATGGTTGAATATGGATAAACACAGATATGGATTGGTATGTTTGGACATCGATAGGTAGGTTGGATTATGCTAAATATAGTTAGGAATGGAGGAGTATGGATATGGATGGCTATGGCTAGATATGGATGAGGACACATAGTAAATGAGTATGGATGGATCTAGTAACGACAGGTGTATGGGGCTACTGATATAGTATGGAAGGGTATTGGTGTGAATGAGAATAAAGGGTTTTAGTGATGGATATAGTTTGCTACAAATAGGTATAGGTATTAAACGGTATAGATTAAGTTTGAGAATAGATTCTTGACCTTTTTACCGTAATTTAATTGGCTATTTAATCTGTATAACTCTACAGTATATGCCATCCAGTTTTGGATAGGCAAAGCACACTAACTGGGTGGGCAGAGTCCCCTGAGGCCTACTGAATACATTTGGCCTGACTGGGAACCAGTCTGTGATGAAATATGCACAGTGCACTGTTACATATTGCTGGTTTTTAACACCTGTAGTCCAGCCTGCAGTGGTGGTACTGTATGTGTGTGTGTGTGTGTGTGTGTGTGTGTGAGGCTGTAATATTGCTCCTCTATGATGAATCTGTTTAATCACGCCGTGGCCCGGTAGCCCGCTAGCCCTCAGCGGAGCCGGCTGTACATTATCACACAGGAAGCTTGTAAGAGAATTGTTACGGTAAGCCTCATTGAGCACCTTAATACAAATCTATACACAGGCTGGACTAGATTAAGGGCCGGCGGGTCTGCGGGGCAGTCGGGGTGTGCGCTGGTCCGTGCTGGAGGCTGGTGACTGCAGCGGTGTGGAAATGTGACGAGATGAAGGCTAAATTAGATCTAAATAAAATAAGATCAGGGTAAGTACTGTATATAATGCTATTGATTCCATTGTCTTGGGTCCTGGCTTTTCAGCCTGGTTGCCACATGGCTCTGTTGGTTTGTTCTTTGTTACTTTTAGGGGATTAATATTAATATTGTGTAGTCTTTTTATAGTCTTTAAAAAAGATTTAAAGATTTTACCAGGAAAAGAACCAATTAAGGATTCAAATGGTTCTTTGAGTTCCCAATAGAACTAATGCCTTATCTGAACTAATGCACTTAGTGGCTTAGTGTTTTGCCTCCCATCACTGGGGTCTTGGGTTCAAGTCTTGAGTAGAGTTTCCATGTTCTCCCTGTGTCTGCATGCACTTCTTCTAGGGACACCGGCTTCCCCCCACAGTCCAAAAACTCTTATTAGATTGAATATTACCCTGAAAAATGAAAATCTCTAAATTGATCTAGTGTGTATGTGTGTGGTACTGTATATATGTAAGTTTGTGTGTGTGTGTGTAAAAGTATGTATGACTGTGTGCATCCTTGGGTTTCCAGAAAGTCACTGTATAGGTGTAACTTTATTCATTTACCCCCTAGGAATGTATATAATGTTGTATCATTAAGTTGATTAACTTTTTTCCCATAGGTACAGTCTAATAAGAGAGGGTTCTTTATACTGCTGAATGTTTGAAGTCCCTTTTTGGTAGTATATAGAATATAGAAAAATATGTTTTTAGAAAGGTGGACACAGAGTCTCAGCTAAAAAACTGTTCAATATCCTTAAAAAAAAAGGCAAAATTGACTTAAAAATGAAGTGTTACACTTTTTGTGCTATGTAAAAACAAACAAAAAATATTTAAAATATAATTATTTGAGTTATCATGGTTTCGTATAGAACCATTGCATTTACTTAATAACTTAGAGGCTCTTTGAATTGAAACAAAGGTTTTATCCTGTTTACCCTTTATACTGTATAGCCATCTTTTAAAATATCCTTAATCATAGAGCATTAGTATAATTCTTTGAGTTTTCATGGTTCTGTATACAACTTTGAATACCCCGTTTCATTATGACTCGTAGCAATATATTTCTATAACAATTTTATACAGTACAAAATGTTTCTCTAAAAAAACATATACAAGAGGTTTTACATCATATTAAACAACTAGTTTACCAGCCAAAGAGATGCTTAAACATTCTAAAGATTATTATTTAAATAGTCATGGTTCTGTACGGATCATATGGAAGGTCTACAAAGACTTCTAGCATATTTGGGTTCAATATACTGTAGTTTCAAGTGAAAGTTTCTCGAAATTAAAATATAATCTATTTAAATATATAGAATCACATTTAAAATGTCCTACAGAGAACTGCATTATATAGAAGTGCTTTTCTGTCATAACAAAGAAACACCTTATACTGTATATTGTTTGTATTATTCTATTAACGTATTTATTGGATCTTGTTTGTGGATGCATTACAGACAGCATTACAATCAGCATTCTTATATTGTTTTTTCATTACTGGAATATGATTTAGGTTTAAAAAAGAGTTTTAAATGAGGCATTACTCTGATTCTTTGAGTGGTCATTGTTCTGGTTCTTTTAAGGAGTCTGTGAAATTTTTTCTGTAATTTTTTTCCTCTTTCTTTTTCCTTGTTTATATCAATCCCAGCATTGCCTATCTCTGTGTGTATTGCTTGTTCAGTGTTGAGGTGTGGTTTGGGAACCCATGCAACTCAAACTAAAGTTACAACTGTTTTTGAGCGCTGACGTGGAGTTTAAAATAGGCAGCAGTGTTTCTCTCAGTCAGAGGCGACGATTGATTGTTTTGGTGGTTGTATTTACACGGTGGAGTGGTGTGATCAATCAGCCCCGCCGCTGCTGCCGTCCTTCACTTCTACACGAGCAACACGCTAAAACTGTTTTTACTCTCAGCGGAGAACAAAAGTAGAAGCGGAGTTGGTTAAAAAGCCTCCGCAGACCGGCTTTTCTGCTTTTTCTTGCATAATGATCTGCTATCGATCGGCCCTTTCACACGGCCGAGCGTTGAGTTTGGGGTTTGATGTCACCGGCCTTACGATGTCTTTGTCTTCAAGCTTGTCAGCTTAGCATCGATTATTAAAGCTGAAACGTGGCCCGAAGCCGGGTTCTCGGGCTGGCGCTGCACGGGAGGAGGAGTGCGCTCTTCTCTGAAGCACGAGGGCAGCCCGCTATTACCATTCCGAGCGCGATCTCCGCCAGTGATAATGTCAAATCAAGTCGGCATAAATTAAAGTGCCGTTTCTCTGGCGGCCCAAAGCGCTCATGTGAGAAGCTTCCAGTAATAAATACAAGAGGACTGATATTTCGGAAGCGGCGCTTAGACCCTCATCAGCTGGGTGATGCCTCCGAGTGACATTTTTTGGCAAGACATTATGCGCATCAAACGCTCTCCTTTAATAAAAACCATTTATTCATGAAATAGGATTATTCATGAGGAGGTGACATGCCCCCACATGAGGTTCTTGCGCAGAGTTCCGCCGCTGCGCCTCCGAAAGCTCACTGAAAACACCGGCGCGGGATGATTCAGCCATCCGAGAGTTCTCCTCGCTTCCTGCCGACGCCGGCCTGACAGACAGCCGCTGATGCGCTTGACTGACAGCTGGATGTCCCCCAGGCCGCCACGGTGTTTTGCTGAAAGTGCTAATGTAGTGCGGTCAGAAATAATAATAATAATAAAAAATAAAAGAATGCCAAAAAGCATCCAGACAAATCCGTCATTTTGACTGCCAAATAACCAGTGGGCGGTGCGGCTGCCAATACAGGCAACGGATCATATCAATAATTCAGTATAATACTGTTATTACAGAGAGAGCTGGGCGTCCTAACACTTACGCTACTGAATTTAGATTAGAGCTGTGCTTTTCTACCATTACAAAGTGGTACAAACTGAATCCAAACATCACAAAAGTGTTTGATCACCTTTGTAGTAAGTTATGCCATGTAAAGTCATGGGAAACTGACTACAACAGAGTGTAAATACCTTATATATTCCTATATTCATTCAGGTAGTGGCTTGGGAAACTGTACCCAGACCTGTATAAGTTGTGAGGTGTTATCTTAAGTGAGTGAGGTTATTTGAACACTGGTCAGTGGAGTGCAATTTTACTTCAGAAATGGTTCGTCTCGTCCATCTGCACCCACTATATCAGACATCACTCCATCTCCCATAATTTACCTGGCCTTACCATGCATCTATGAGCACATTGACCAGTGTTCAGAAAACCTCACTCACAAGATAACATCTCACAACTTATACAGGTGTCGGCACTAGTATTGTGTCTCATGACGGTTGGCATGTTCCATGATGGAAGCTGATGGAAAAACTCTACCCTGACCTGCTATGGATATGTGGGTGGGGTCTCCTGCACTGAATGTGAATGTGAAAGTGATTTCTGCCACTATACTAGTGCTGACGCCTGTATAAGTTGTGAGGTGTTATCTTGTGAGTGAGGTTGACTGAACTCTGGTCAGTGTACTCATAGATGGATGGTACGGCCATGTAAAATATAGAAGTAGACGTGAGGTCTGATTTAATGGGTGCTGAAAGACGGGATGTTCCATTTCCGAAGTTAAATTGTGGGTATTTAACATTCCTCTATCCAGAGGGATCCTCATAGTAGGCCAAGGCACAGCTCAGCTTCCATCATGATACATGCCATAAGTCATGGGATACAATACTCATTGGACATCATGGGACACAATACTAGTTTCTGATTACGAAACTACTGTATGTAGTTCTGGTCCCATGACTTACCGTATGTCCTATAGACATGTCAGTCTACGTATGTGAGTACTGCGTGTGAGTATATGTAGATATTTTAATTATTACCTACACATTACCCAGATATAAGCATGCAATAAGAAAAAAAAGCTGACTGAAACCAAGCAAAATTACTTTTAAGACTTTTTAAAACTCAAGCCTCATTATTTCTTCAGGTGGCCCAAATATTCTGACCTCTGAAAAGTTTCCAGCCTAACAGCTCCTCACTTTCGCTTCCACATTTTAAAGGGGTCAGCAACATTTCTGAAGTTATGGAAGCAGAAAACGGACAACACACGCAGCGGCGAGTCGATGGTGGAGTTTAATTCGTGACGGGGTGGATGGATGGGGGTAGAGCGTGTGCTTAATTCAATATGTCTGCACTTTTAGAGCAGACGGGCCGAGAGCAGCGCGCCGCGGCCATTTTTAGCCCGTATTGATTTGTGTAATGCTCGAAAGAGTCATTTATTACAAAGACTTGCGTTTTTTTTTTTCTCTTCCGTAAAACAGGGCACTTAACGGAGAACACACATAAATCATAAATTCTTGGCATTTTCTTATCTCCCTCTTTTTTTCCACTCTCTCTCTCTCTGTCTCTTTTCTTCTCTCGTCACGCAAAATCACAGAAAATAGATATAACTGCTTTTCATTTCGCTGCGAATTGGACACCAAAGAGCTAATAAAGATTCTACTGGTGTCCAGAAGTCTCTGAGCGAAGTGTGAGATGAAGAAAGAAAAGTAGGGCTCATCAAAAGCATTATCATAGAGAGTCTTTAATGTTAAAGCAATCCGGGGAGAGCGGGAGAGCGAGGGAGCGAGCGAGAATGAGGAGTGAGAGAGAGGGGGAGAGAGAGAGAGGGAATTAATAAAGAGAAACAGTAAAACTTTCTAATCCCACTAATGCTTTTAAAGGTTTTAGTGATAGAGAGCTTCATGGCTTTGGCAGTTGGTTTAATTACAGCAAAGCCAGGCAGAGCGAAAAACGCTCATATACACGGCATTAATTATTGAACTTCTGTAAAATAAATAATAAAGTCAATTGCACCATTTGGGTGTGGGCGGTGGGTTAAATTATTCATGAATTCAATATTTGTAAGTGTAATAGGAAGTACTGTAAGCCGAGACGTTTTGGAAGACGAGGAGGAGGGAAATGGAAAAAAAAAAGAAAAAAAGAAAAAAGAATCTCTCACAGTCCTGGAACGCAAATCTAATTTGTATTAAACACTTCATTTACTTCAGCATTAAAACAAGAGGAGTAATTCTGTAACGATACCATGTATACACTCCTCTCCTGACTTTATTACATGTGTTCCAACAACACTGCCACGCCTGATCCAGTGACTAACACCATCACCATCACCACCACCACCACCATGCCAGTCAGTGTCACTGCAGTGCTGAGAATGACTGACAAATATCCATGTGCCATCATGTGGGCGGCATCTTGTGGGCACAGATGAAGGACTAGAGGAGGAGGAACACAACGCTGTAAACTGTGCAGCAACAGATTCAGAGCTTCTGTCTCTGACTTTACTTTAGATCTAAAAGGTGGAGCAGCTCCAGTGTCTAATAGGACAGGATTGGAGGACATTGAGTGAAGAACACAGTGTTAAAAAACTCCAGCAGCACTGCTGCTGTATCTGATCCACTCAGTACAGCACAACACACACTATTAACACCTTATACACTACCTCCATGCTAATCAGTGTCACTGCAGTGCTGAGAGTAACTAACCCACCATCCGAACAAAATTCTAGTATAGAAACAAGGAGGTGGTTTTAATGAAATGGCCAGTTATGAACAGTTGACGTTCAAATATGTATGAATATGTATGAAAAAACAGATTAATTTTATTTTTATTGAAACCTGTTTTTGTAAATTAACTCTTCATATATATATATATACGTATATATATATATATATATATACATATATATATATATATACATATATATATATATATATATATATATATATATATATATATATATATATATATATATGTATATATATATATACACTGCTCAAAAAAATAAAGGGAACACTCAAATAACACATCCTAGATCTGAATGAATGAAATATTCTCATTGAATACTTTGTTCTGTACAAAGTTGAATGTGCTGACAACAAAATCACACAAAAATCATCAATGGAAATAAAATTTATTAACCAATGGAGGCCTGGATTTGGAGCCACACACAAAATTAAAGTGAAAAAACACACTACAGGCTGATCCAACTTTAACGTAATGTCCTTAAAACAAGTCAAAATGAGGCTCAGTATTGTGTGTGGCCTCCACGTGCCTGTATGACCTCCCTACAACGCCTGGGCATGCTCCTGATGAGGTGGCGGGTGGTCTCCTGAGGGATCTCCTCCCAGACCTGGACTAAAGCATCCGCCAACTCCTGGACAGTCTGTGGTGCAACGTGACGTTGGTGGATGGAGCGAGACATGATGTCCCAGATGTGCTCAATCGGATTCAGGTCTGGGGAACGGGCGGGCCAGTCCATAGCTTCAATGCCTTCATCTTGCAGGAACTGCTGACACACTCCAGCCACATGAGGTCTAGCATTGTCCTGCATTAGGAGGAACCCAGGGCCAACCGCACCAGCATATGGTCTCACAAGGGGTCTGAGGATCTCATCTCGGTACCTAATGGCAGTCAGGCTACCTCTGGTGAGCACATGGAGGGCTGTGCGGCCCTCCAAAGAAATGCCACCCCACACCATTACTGACCCACTGCCAAACCGGTCATGCTGAAGGATGTTGCAGGCAGCAGACCGCTCTCCACGGCGTCTCCAGACTCTGTCACGTCTGTCATGTGCTCAGTGTGAACCTGCTTTCATCTGTGAAGAGCACAAGGCGCCAGTGGCGAATTTGCCAATCCTGGTGTTCTCTGGCAAATGCCAAGCGTCCTGCACGGTGTTGGGCTGTGAGCACAACCCCCATCTGTGGACGTCGGGCCCTCATACCATCCTCATGGAGTCGGTTTCTAACCGTTTGTGCAGACACATGCACATTTGTGGCCTGCTGGAGGTCATTTTGCAGGGCTCTGGCAGTGCTCCTCCTGTTCCTTCTTGCACAAAGGCGGAGGTAGCGGTCCTGCTGCTGGGTTGTTGCCCTCCTACGGCCTCCTCCACGTCTCCTGGTGTACTGGCCTGTCCCCTGGTAGCGCCTCCAGCCTCTGGACACTACGCTGACAGACACAGCAAACCTTCTTGCCACAGCTCGCATTGATGTGCCATCCTGGATGAGCTGCACTAACTGAGCCACTTGTGTTGGTTGTAGAGTCCGTCTCATGCTACCACGAGTGTGAAAGCACCACCAACATTCAAAACTGACCAAAACATCAGCCAGACAGCATAGGTTCTGAGAAGTGGTCTGTGGTCCCCACCTGCAGAACCACTCCTTTATTGAGTGTGTCTTGCTAATTTCCAATAATTTCCACCTGTTGTCTATTCCATTTGCACAACAGCAGGTGAAATTGATTGTCAATCAGTGTTGCTTCCTAAGTGGACAGTTTAATTTCACAGAAGTTTGATTTACTTGGAGTTATATTGTGTTATTTGAGTGTTCCCTTTATTTTTTTGAGCAGTGTATATATTGCAAGTAGGATGACATTCCAATGCCTTAATTATCTTGTTTCCACACATTAGGTTCTCGTTCCAACGCCTTAATTTTCTTGCTCCCACGCATCAGGTTCTCGTTCCCATGCCTTAATAAGTTGTGGCCACACTTTAACTATATCATAGGCACACCTTTATTATCTTATTCCCATGCATGAGGATCTCATTCCCACCCCTTTATTATCATGTGTCCATGCATAAGGTTCTCATTCCCTTGCCCTAATAAGTCATGGCCACACCTTAATTATATTGTACCCATGCCTTAATTATCTTGTTCCCACACATAAGGTTCTCATTCCAATGCTACAATAAGTTGTGGCCACACCTTAATTATATCATGCCCATGCCTTATTCATCTTGTTCCCATGCATTAGCATCTCATTCCCACAGCTTTATTATTTTGTTCCCAAGCATAGGTTCTCGTTCCCATGCGTTAATAAGTCGTGGCCACGCCTTAATTATATCGTACCCTCGCCTTAATAATCTTTTTCCCACCTATTAGGATCTTGTTCCAATGCTTTAACTATCTTGTTCCCACGCATTAGGATCTCATTCCAACACCATAAATAGCTTGTTACCATGCATCAGGTTCTCATTTCCATGCCTCAATAAGTCATGGCCATGCCTTAACTATATCGTACCCATGCCTTAAGTATCCTTTTCCCACCCATTAGGATCTTGTGCTTGAGGCTTTAATTATTTTCTTCCCACGCATTAGTATCTCATTCCCACACCTTTATTATCTTGTTCCCAAGCATTAGATTCTCATTCCCATGCCTTAATAAGTCATGGCCACGCCTTAATTATATTGCACTCACGCCTCAATTATCCTTTTTCCACCCATTAGGATCTTGTGCTTGATGCTTTAATTATTTTGTTCCCACGCATTAGTATCTCATTCCCACACCTTTATTATCTTGTTCCCAAGCATTATGTTCTCATTCCCATGCCTTAATAAGTCATGGCCACGCCTTAATTATATTGCACTCACGCCTCAATTATCCTTTTTCCACCCATTAGGATCTTGTGCTTGATGCTTTAATTATTTTGTTCCCACGCATTAGTATCTCATTCCCACACCTTTATTATCTTGTTCCCAAGCATTAGATTATCATTCCCATGCCTTAATAAGTCAGGGCCACACCTTAATTATATTGCACTCACGCCTCAATTATCCCTTTTCCACCCATTAGGATCTTGTTCCAATGCTTTAATTATCTTGTTCCTATGCAAAAGGATCTCATTCCAATGCCATAATTAGCTTGTTATCATGCATCAGGTTCTCACTTCCATGCCTTAACAAGTAATGGCCATGCCTTTACCTGTTCCAAAGCTTCATTTTTCTTGTTCCCATGCATTAGGATCTCATTCCAACACCATAATTAGCTTGTTACCATGCATCGGGTTCTCGTTTTCTATGCCTTAATAAGTCTTGGCCACGCCCTGATTATCTTGTCTCCCTGCATTAGGTTCTCGCTCTCATTCCTAATAAATCTTGGCCACTGTCACGGAGTGACCCAGGCAGGTAGACGAGGAAAGCGGACACAAGTGCAGGTAAGGGCGAAATAAATAAATAATTTATTAAATAAATAACAAAGAAACAAGGAAACGAGGAACAAGTAAACATGAAACAAAGAAACACAAATAACCAATAACAAACGAGCGATGATAATAATAAACAAACAGGGAATATATATATATATATATATATATATATATATATATATATATATATATATATATATATATATAATAAACTAGAAATAAACTAGAAAATAAATAAGGAAATAAACTATAAACGTGAAAACAAGAAATAAACGAGAAACAAATGACTAAGGTTATATACAAGGAACATAGAGCTAAACAAGAAACTAAACTAGACAAGGAGAACTAAACTAAGCAGGGCAAAGGAGAAAACAATGGAAATAAACAGGAAACCAGAAATATACACGAGATAAACAGAGGTAAACACAGAGCAAGGACTTGGGCTATGAAACGCGGTGAAACAACAGAGAGACAAAACAACAGGGGAAGGTGCAAAGACCGACGGAGGACAAGGTGGCAGAGGAGGGCTATTTATAGTAACATAAAACACACTAGAATTGGAAACACCTGGGGAAGGGGCGGAGCTACAAATGAGAAACACATGGTGGAAATCTACTGACAGGAGACACAGAGAGGCACAGGTCACGTGGGGAAGACACACAGAGACATGAGACAGGGCTAAGACGTGACAGCCACGCCTTAGGATCTCATTCCCACACCTTAATGAGTCATGGCCACACCCTAGGATCTCATTCCCACATCTCAATAAGCTCCGAATACAAGAAAAGTAAATCTAAAAAGATTTTTATTTTTCCCCAAGTCGCTTTGGAGCATTTCTATTGGTCTATTCAACATGAAATTCAGAAACAATACGAAGTACAACTACCAGACTGATAATAGTACAAAATGTTACAAAATACAGAGATACAAGGGTTTTGTCCAACAGAAAACCCATCAAAATAATTGTTCATAACTATACCATCTTGTATTGGCTTGTGTTGCACTACCGTTACCAACAATACAATTTTTCCTTTGTTATTGACCTTCAGCGGCTCAGGTTTAGTGAATCACCTGCAGTGCAGTGGTTAAGGCTTATAAAATTCACAAATAGCTGCAAACAGTGTGAATTTCAGAGCTATATAAAGACTTTTTTTAGGGAACAATCTTGTGTTAGAACCGCACAGCTGTTCTGCAGCGCTGGGGTAAATTAAGCTTTGAGAGTCGATGTAAACAATTCAGGTGTCCCAACTTTTTGCTGATCGCTTCCAAACTCTCAGCCAGAACAGACTGTGTTACCTTTCCTGTAGGACAGAGTTTAGATAATATTACACATCAGGAGTGCTCTCACCATGGCTAGAAAAACGCTATTAAAGAGAAAAACAGACAGACAGACAGACAGACAGGTAAAGCCAGGGTGTTGATAGCCAGGTTTTCATTGCAAAGTTTTGAAGTGAAATAACATGCTAATTCATCAGTATTTTCAGCTTCCTTAAATATAGAAAAATAAATGAATGACACAACGATATTCATAAATATGTGTTTGGTCTTTGCCTTTAACCCATCCTTGCAGTGAATGCAGATATGCTCCAAACTGTGGTTCCGTGGGATAATTGATAGTTAAGGGCCTTATTCAAGGATGCGCCAGTGGCAGCTTGCCAAACCTGGGTATTGAACCCACAACGCTATCATCAATAACCTGGTGTTGGTGCTCCGTTTTGAGGTAAATGACTTAACAATCACATTAATGAGAATGGTTTATCTATTTTTTTACAGTGCACTATGACTTATACAGTATCCAGTACTGTTGTGAATATTTAGGATGTAATATTTTAGTAACTACTAGAAATAACTATGTATATGCTATGAATAATTCTATATACACTAAATGATCCAGTGTCTAATGAGTTGTATAGCATTTGCTATAAATTACTCAGCATTTAGCATGAATTAAGTTATTAGAATGTAAGACAGTAATTAACATTGTAATAAACAAACAATTTTTCCACTAATTATTACTTGACACTAATTGAGACATTATTACACATCACTTAATCCCAATGCTTAAGAATGATGTATATTTTCCTTACTAGAAAATTAATAATGAAATAAAATGAATTGTAAACTATTTTTACTAAATAATATCTTCACTATCGTGTACAGTATCTATCTATCTATCTATCTATCTATCTATCTAGAGCAACAATACTGTTTCTCACATCCCCAGAGAGTTCTTTGCAATGAGGTGCCATGTTGAATGTCTAGTTGCCAGTATGAAGGAATTGCACCCGAAACACCAAATTTAACAGCCCTGCTCCCCATTCACACCTGACACCTTGTGAAACTAACAGTCACATGACACTGGGGAAGGAAAATGGCAAGTTGGCCATTTTAGGGGTGTACTCACTTTGTTTCCAGTACTTTATACATTTAGAATTGCTGTCTGCTGAGTTATTTTGAGGGCACATACTGGTAGGTTATCCTTTCCTGGATCAGCCTGTTTTTTGGTCAATGTTACGGCTAAATACGTGGATACACATTATACATCCTGTTAAAATAAAACCATTCCTTGTAGAAAAGCAGATATGGTTTGGTAAAGTCTTGCTTAGGGTTCTAGAGGTGTTAGAACCTCCTATGACCACTCTAAATCTAGTAATTACACTGATATATTTCCAATAAAGAAGGTTCCATGATAAGAGAAACTTCTGAAATGGCTTCAGCTCTTAATTCTCGCTGTATCTCTGCAGAAGTTTTTTTTTTTTTCCAGTGTGTATTTGCAGCGAAACACTTGAAAACACCTCACCATAGAAACTGAGTGCTTAATGAACTTTCTCTTCAAGGTGACAGGCTTAAAGGTGTCCTCTCGCTAATTAGAATATGGATTCCAGGATACATCCTACCTTGTGTGTGTGTGTGTGTGTGTGTTTTTATTTTTTTTAGACGAACTGTTCTTAATATAATCAGCGGGTACCCGTGTACCAGATGACACTAACATCTGGATAGTCGCGGTCATCCAACAGTCTAATTATACGCTGCAGACTTCCAACAAAGCCCCACAAAAGCTCTGTAAAATACCCTCCTCTCCACCGCAGTAATGCCACTCACACCGCGGTTCCTTCCTTAAACTACAGTAAGTGCCACTCATTTGTGATAAAAGAACTCTGGCGCTCTTTCTTTCTCTCACTCTTTGTGATGTTTGAAGGCCCCGTAGCCGAGCGTGAAATGTGGGGTTTACAGAGAGATTGAATGGTATAATGTGGGCACGACGGGCAGGAATTGAAAGACGTTTTCTCTTCTTTCTGGAGATGAATAGTAAGCTGTATTTACCTTTGCGCTCATCGCTCATAAACGCTGGGAAATCGACAGCCTCGGCGCGACGGCGGAGTTACAGCCACGACTAAAGATGATGAGCAGCGCTGGAAGAGTGCAGTGTGTACTATTTAAACACAGAGTTTATATACAATACCCATTTATCTACCTAGATGGACGGATAGATGGATGGATAAATGGATAGATAGATTTGATACAATGTTCAACACAAAGTATTGAATAAACAACTTGTATAACATAACAGTATAAATTAGCTGTGTCCTCAAATAACTTAACACACAGCCATTAGTATCTAAAATGCTGGAAACAGACAAAAGACAAAAGTTAAAATGGCCTTAAGTAAAAATGGCCAAATTGTGCCCAACTAGCTGTTTTCCGGCCTAGTGTCATGTGACTCGTTTTTGAGCTCTACAATGTCTCAGGTGTTAATGGGGAGCAAGGCTTTTAACTTTCGTATTTTGGGTACAATTATCATGTACTGACAACTGGATGTTCAACATGGCACTTCATGTCAAATAACTCTCTGGAGATGTGAGAAACAGAATTGTTGCTCAACATAAAGATGGCCTTGGCGATGACTCATATGGTTGACCTAAGAAGTTCCATGTGTTCAGTGTAAAATCCAAGAGAAAAAAATAAAACTAATAAAAAAATAGAATATATACTCATGGGTGCAATAATAAAAAAGTATTTACATAAATAAGAGGAGTGTACTCACTTTTGTAAAAATACTGTAAACAGATAGAAATATGGAATATTCAATGACCACTATGAATCATTCAGCATCCACTATGAATTATTCAGTGTCTATTATAAATTATTTAAAAAACACTATAAATTACCCAGTATCGAGAATTAATTGTAGTGGCTACTATGGAATATTTAGTATCCTTAAGTCAGTATTCACTATGAATCACACAGTATCTATTAATCAATATCCACCATGAACTATGCAATATATTGCATGTGCTGTCCTATAAATTACTCAATATTCATGATTATTTGACAGGCCGAACTGTTCAGTATTTAGTATGACTTATTTAATCACCAATTACCATTCAGCATCCACTATGAATTATTCAGTATCAACCATGAATGATTTAAAAATCACTATGAATTATTCAGTATCCACTATATTCTAGCCAGTATCTAGTATGTATGATTTAGTAACTGCTATGACTACTAAGTATCCAGTATGAATAATCCAGTATACACTATTCACTATCCAGTATCTACAGTGTTATGTAGTATCCACTAGCAATTGTTCAGCATTTACTGTGGTATAAATTAATTCATTATTTAGTATAACTACTCAACACCCACCATGAATTACCCGGTATCTATAATTAACTGTATAGTGACTACTATGGAATACTCAGTATCCACCATACAGTAAATAAATAACATGTGCACTCTATGATTAACAAAGTATCTATTGTTCAATATCCACCATGAATTACTCGGTATCTATAATTAACTGTATAGTGACTACTATGGAATACTCAGTATCCACTATACAGTAAATAAATAACATGTGCACTCTATGATTAACAGTATCTATTGTTCAATATCCACCATGAATTATGCAACATCTTCTTCTTCAAATTATTCAGAATTTAGTATGGATTATACAATAGTCACTATAAATGATTCAGTATGTACTAGAAATTACTTAATATTCATGATAGATTATTTATCATTTTGTTATGAATTGTCCAGTATGTACTGAGTCATTCAGCAACTACTATGGACTGTTCAGCATTTAGTGTGAATTATTTGAAAAATTTGAATCATTGAGCATCCACAATGAATTATTCAGTATCTACTAAGAATGATTTAATACGCACAATGAATTATTCAGTCTCCACTATATTCTAGCCAGTATCTAGTATAAATGGTTTAGTAACTGCTGTGACCACTGAGTATCCAGTATGAATAATCCAGTATACACTGTTCATTATCCAGTATCTACAGTGTTATGTAGTATCCACTAGGGCTTGTTCATACTTTACTGCAATATACATTAATTCATTATTTAGTACAACTACTCAACACCCACTATGAACTAGCCTGTATCTATAATGAATTGTATAGTGACTACTATGGAATACTCAGTATCCACTATACAGTAAATAAATAACATGTGCACTCTATGAATAACAAAGTATCTATTGTTCAATATCCACCATGAATTATGCAACATCTTTTTCTTCAAATTATTCAGAATTTAGTATGGATTATACGGAAATTACTCAATATTCATGATAGATTATCCTTTACACACTATGAATTATGCAGAATCCACTATCATTTATTCAGGATTTAGTATGAATTATTCAGTATTCACTTTATTTTAATCTGTGCCTACTATACATTTTTAGTATGCTCTGTTCTTCATTATTTCTATGAATTATTCAGTATCTTCTATTGATTAGTATCTGTGATAGCACTAATAGATATATACTGAACTAATGTGTTGTGTAATTGTGAGAGTGCTAAAAGTGAAGTGTGGACACAGATACAGCCACTAGGGGTTTAAAGGGTTAAAATGTGGTAAAATGTGTGTGTGTGTTCTTTCTCTCACACTCTCACTGTACGCAGGCCATTATAAATGCAGTGTGTGTGTGTGTGTGTGTGTGTGTGTGTTAAAGCTGAATTAAATATGGACAGTGTTGGAGGAGCTGAATATATTAGTGTAATATGAATATTTATCAGAGCTCTGGTCGTTCTCACGCTGACCTCGTTCTCAACACAATGAAAAAATCAGCGCGAGAGCAGCGTTATTACTGTCAGTCTGCTGCACCTCTCACACACTCTTACATAATCACTCATAAACTCACACATCAAATCTACACTCAGATTACACTCTGCACCGCCGGGCTTCAGTCTGACGCTCATCTGTTTCTTTTAACATCAGCACAATGTAAAATATCACACAACAAAATGAAATAATATAAAAATAGACGTTTTATTTCTTTCTGAGAAACAAATCTCATCTCTTACTTACAAATTGACTAATGTGGATTATTTAAAATTCATTGCACACATTTATATATTTATTACATTACAGTATAATGGTTGGTGTGGTGCAGTGGATAACAACTCCGCCTGCCAATGAGTTACCATGTGTGAGACTGGGATTCAATTCCAGGTCTGGGTGACTGCACTGTAAAAAAAGTAACTGGCAGTAGCTAAAGGGTAAATTACTCTAAACCAAAAGAAAATTACCGTAACTAACTGGCAGTAGCTAATCTGTAAATTACTGTGAACCAAAAGCAAATCACAGTAACCAACTTCAATTCCCGAGCAAGAGTGGCATAAAGCATAAAGTTATCCAAAAGCAGTATGTAAGACTGGTGGAGGAGAACATGCCAAGATGCATGAAAATTGATTAAAAACCAGGGTTATTCCACCAAATAATGATTTCTGAACTTTATTTTTAATTTCTTTACATTATTTGTGGTCTGAAAGCTCTGCATCTTTTTTGTTATTTCAGCCATTTCTCATTTTCTGCAAATAAATGCTTTAAATTACAATATTTATTTATAGGATAAAACAACAATGTTCATTTTACTCAAAAATGTACCTATAAATAGCAAAATTTAGAGAAACTGAAGTGGTATGTTATTTTTTTTTTCCAGAGCTGCATATAATTTAAACTGAAAGCAGTAGTAGTAGCAGTAGTTGGGAGGTGATAAAATATTGTGATTGATAGTATTACTGGCCTGATATGATCATCCCTGAAGCATCTAATTCATAAATTCTAAAACAGAGTAGTTTGGTAGGTTTGTATACTTGAATTACACTCAAAAACAGAACATTTCACACAGCAATTTATTTACATTAACCTACATTAAAAATACTCTTTCTGATGCTCTGTGCAATTACACATCTTCACCAGAGAGGACTCCAAATCCCCAAATCTAATAAACTTACAGACTGTTGCTTAAACTGTGTATATTTTTTGCTGGTGTTTGATGGATTTGTGATATTGTAATATTGTGTGTTGTGGCTGAGGATGTGTATAGCCTGAGGTGTGTGTGTGTGTGTGGGGGGGGGGGGGGGGGTGGAGGTATATGTGTGTGTGTGCTGGTTTTCGGGAGCAGAAAGGTCAGGCTGTAGCCCGCAGCGAGTCGTCCCCTGCGCTGAAAAGGTCAGGCAGTGTTACTGTGTTCTCTGAGCTGAAGGACTACATGGGCAGAGACACGCCACTATACCGTATATACCACCCCATTACCGCCCGCCACAACTACACACGCTACACAGGTTCCTAATGTTCTGGGAAGTGTGTTAGGGTGTACTTGGGGAGTGTACATTAATGCTTTTAATATTAAACTTTTTTTTTTAAGATTGAAGAAAAAAAAACAATGGTAAGGGTCTTTATGATCTACTGTACCTAGCAAGAGGAGGAGCCAATAGGGTCCTAGATTGGATTGGACCAAAACAATTAAAATATATAATTGTTTTACATTAACAATGCTGCCCAAACACTTTGGGAGTGAAGCTAAAACTGAAGGAGTTTAATAATCTTCATTTTCTAGCTGATGTATGATCATATTTCAGCTCAGTGTTAAAAATGCAGCAGTATAAAGTATAAGTCTTATGAAATATTATGTAACATATTATTCCGTGAATTTATTGGCTGGTTTCAAAACAAAAGTCTGATTGTTGCCTCAAAACCCATTCACTCCATAAAGCAAACCATGAGGCCAAATCAAACAGGGACTATATATGAACAACAGGCAGATTTTGAAAAAATAAATAAATAAATAAAAATAAATAAATAAATATAAAAAAATATATATATATATATGTTTGATAATTATAAAACAGGCAGACAAAACACAAGAGAACACTAATGAAAAAGTTGGCAATACTTTGCAAAGTCGAAGTGGTTACTGAAAACAGGAAAAGGGAATCAGTACTCAGGTGAGAGGAAACAGGAGAATAGTTCTTAACTGGTGGAGGTGGATAGTGTGACAATGACCTCATGATGTGATAGAGGATGGATGGAGGGATCCCCTCTCAAAAAAAAAAAAATCAAGGTACAAATACATACTTAAAATAAAGAAAAAAAAACTTTCTTCTACAATTTCAGATAGTAATAAGGTATAATTCTCACTAGAGTGAGAAAGTTTAGAATTTTTCAACTTGTTTCAGTGAAAGTTTGAGTCTGAAATAATTCAGAAGTTGAGTTAGGTGGGTTGATGAAAGTGGACGCTGCGGCTGATTAGACTGGACGTCCGTGACACGTCAACCTGAAGGCACAGGAAGGCTTTCTTTGCATTAATGAGAAATAAGATGAACATGTAACACCACACATACACACACACATACGCACACTTGTACACACTCACGAATACCCCCCAGGTGTTCCGGGTGGAGGAGACGGAGGTGTTCTCAGTATTTATAACATGTGGGTCAGAGGCCCTGTGCAGGATTAATTTAATTCCATCACGGAACCGGCGCTGAGCAGCTGGCCCGCTGATTTAGTGAGACGGTGCCGGCTCTGCCGGGCCATATTTAATCATAATTATTTCTCTAGCCTTGACTTCCTGTTCTGCCGACTCAGCGGCTCGGCCCTGACGCAAGAGGAACTCACACACTACACACACACGCTAAACACACACACGCAACTACACACTACACACACATAAGTCTGCTGTTTTGCACTTTCGAATCTGGGGCACGTCGCACAACTCGTGCGTCGCTGTTATTCTGCTTTTAGCAAGCTCTGCAGATGGAGCTCCAAACATGAGAGTGTTTTAGCCTGTAAACCAGCAGAGCATCTCCTATAGACAACGACACTACACTGAAGACCACTTTACTTCTAGCTCATCTCCAGCGGAGCAGTGTCACATCCTTGTGTAAGTGAGAAAGTGCAGGAAAAGTGAAGCAAAGTTCTACTTTTTACCAATTCTGAATCTGTGTGTGTGAAGTAGAATAGAAGATATTAGTCCAAAAACACCACAATAAACTCTCCTATATACTAGAATAGAAGAAATTAGTCTACAAACACCCTCAATAAACACTTCTGTACACTAGAATATGAGATATTAGGCTATAGCACACTCAATAAACTCTCCTATACTCCAGAACAGGAGATATTAGTACTTAAACATCCTCAATACACACTCCTATACACTAGAATATGAGATATTAGCCTATAAACGACCTCAATAAACACTCCTATACACTATAATAGAAGATATTAGTATATAAACACCTCAATAAACAGTCCTATACAATAGAATATTAGATACTAGGCTATAAACACCTCAATAAACAGTCCTATACAATAGAATATTAGATACTAGGCTATAAACACCTCAATAAACACTCAAACACTAGAAAAAGGAATATTAGTCTATAAACACACTCAATGAACAATCCAATAGACTAAAATAGGAGGTACTAGTCTATAAACACCTCAATAAACACTCCTATACACTAGAACACAAGATATTAGTCTAAAAACACCTCAGTAAACACTCCTATACACAAGAATATGGTATATAAGTCTATAAACACATCAATAAATACTCCCATACACTAAAATAGGAGACATTAGGATATACACATTTAAATAAACATGCTGGTACACTAGACTATGACATATCAGACTCAAAACACCTCATCTACAGTAACCTAGGTGTTGTTCTTGATAATAATCCATAAATATATAAATATCCATGTAAAATTGCAATTGCAAGAAACTATACTACTATATCAATTGAAGACTTTGAACAGTCAGGGTTAAAACTGGCCTAATTAAATAAAAAATATAATTCTCTAGCCGATACTCCATAAATACATGATCGCACATTAAAATAAAATACGTCTTCATATTTTGAACCGTCGGGATGCAGCCAAAGCTCCTAATTGCATTCTGGATGTGGCCCCTCTGCTGGAAGCCTGAGAAACCGATGCAGTTTTTTTTTTCTTCAACGTACAAATTACGCAATGCTCTTAAAAACTACAGAAATCATCAAGCAACACTGTGAAAGGGTTGTGCAATAAGCTTTTATGAAGCAAAAAGAAGAAAAGAAAAAAAAAAGAAAGAAGAAGAGGAATATCCCTTTACGAGTTTGTGTAATACCCAGTGTGACGGCGGCGGCGGCTGAAATCCAATAGAAACGGCTCTGAGAGAGCAGGCAGAATAGCGGCTGTTCGCGACCGGCCTTTGATCAGAGCATGACAAAAACATGGCAGGGTGTGTCCACGCTGATTAGTGTGAGGAGAATGGCATTGCCCACGCCGCCACACAACTTATTTACAGCACGTTTAGGCCGAACAGAGGCGCGGCGTTTCGGCGAGAGGCGAGAATCAGCGCGGAGTCTGAACGGAATGGACGGGTGTGAAGTGTCGCTGTTGTGTCTCTCAGCAGGTGTTGATAGAATTACCACGCTGAAGGTAATCTCACCACAACACGATTCACCTCACATTTATTTATTTATTCATCTTCCCCGGCTGGAAGCAGAGCACAGACTCGCCGCTTCTCAGAGCCAGAACCACTGCCTACATCCACACAGGCCTGCATACCATAATAACCCTAATTTTATTACATTTTTATCTTAGATATAAGTTTCATTACAATTTGTATTTGTTTTTTTTTTCTTAGAGTTGGCAAATACAGTTTTAGTTTTTTTTATTATTTATTTAGTATAAATATTTATTTATTTATTTTTTGGCCCAACACTGACACCTCCTCTCATTCAGGGACTATTTAAGACTTTCTTTTTATGAGGTATTTAGTCAGTGCAGTGTTTTCCCAGAAAGTCTTACAGAAATCATACACGCTTTCCTCTGCTGAAAACTTTTATGAAGATGCAGATTTCATTTTCCAGCAGGACTTGGCACAATGCCCACACTGCCAAAAGTACCATTTGGTCTTATGTAAAATTCCAATAAAATTTCTGAAAGACTGATTTTTGTATTTTCATTAACAATAAAAGAAATAAACGCCTAAAATAGAAACCTCCTATACACAAAATAGACAAAAATGACACCTCCTCTTATTCGGAGATTATTTAAGATTTTCTTTTTATAAGTTATTCATTGAGGGAGGATAAGCACATGAAACATGAACAAACATGAAACTAGAGACAAAAAATAAAAAGAGAAAAGAGAAAAAAACGACGTAAGAAAAGATCTATAGCGCACTGGTTAAACTGGATTTTGTAGGGTGTGTCGTGTGTCTTTGCTATTATGAGGGCACAAAAAAACACGCCTTAAGCATCTCAAAATTGCGCAAAAGGAATGTACTAATTCTCTTAATTAATTATGAGTGTGGTTTGGGCGTAACATGAAATAAACCAATCATCGTGCCAGTTCTCATTTCCTTTAAGAGGCAGGTGAGCTCTGACTTTGGCACATTCATATCTTAACAGAGAGGTGATTTGTGCATCTCAGCAGTGGATACTGAACTGTGTGTTCACACTGTGATTGTATGCCAGCATCTCATTTAAGGGAATATCCATGATATTTTATTCTTTATTCTGTTTATTTTTGAGTCTAGGTTCATTTCAGTCAGTGGAGCACCTGTGTTTTCCACCATCAAAATAGCAACATGCCAGAAATTTACCTAAACGCACCTCATTTCCAGACCATTAGTGATGAGGAAGACGAAAAGTGCAATACAGTTTGCTGATATTCATGTTCTAACAGAAATGCAGAACCTAGCAGATCACATGTGAGTGGAATCAGGTGTGCTCAATTTGGAAAACCACAGAACTGTGCAGGAATCTTTCCATTCAGGACCAGAATTGATCAAGTTAAAGCAAATAAATGGAAGAAGTTAATAAAAATCATGTAAATAAGTTACCTGTATTGTAAACTTGTACTGCTAAGTTGCAACAACATGTATTGTGTAGTCAAATGTAGTCAAATACTTGTCCAACGCAAAACTGGACATAGAATTAACGTTTCAGTAAATGGAAAATCCAATTTGATTTCATTTAAAAAATAAAATCATCACTGATCATCAGTAAATTTTACATTTCATTTGGAAATCAAGGGAGCAGAGTCTGGAGGAAGAGTGGAGAGACACACAGTCCAAGCTGCTTGAGGTCTAGTGTGAGGTTTCCACCAATCAGTGATGGTTTGGAGAGACATGTCATCTGCTGGCGTTTTATTATCAAGTCTAAAGTCAGAGCAGTGTTTTTCCAGAAAATCTTACAGCACTTCATGCTTCCCTCTGCTGACAACTTTTATGGGGATGCAGATTTTATTTTCCAGGAGGACTTGACACACTGCCCACACTGCAGAAAGTATCAAATAGTTTTATATATTATTTTAATTTTCTAAGACACTGATATTTGGATTTTCATTAACAATAAAAGGATTAAATAAATTAAATTAAATTAGGAATAAATAAATGTGTGTAATACATCTATATAATATATTAGAGTCACATTTTGAACTGAATTACTGAAATAAAGTAACTTTTCAAATATATTATTTTTTTTAGATGCACTAGTACATATATATAATAACAGTAGCAACAGGGTTTTAAAAAGAGTCTGTCTCGTTGACACAGACAGGTATTCTTTCATTCGCTGACGACTTGGTTCTATTGTTAATGTTCTCCGTGTTCTGTGTTTATTTTATTTATTGGCTTTGCCACTGTTACCCTCTCAGCTGCTGCTCTTTCAAGTTCAGTGTGAGCCTGGTGTTCTCCAGGATCAGCGTCTTCTTTCGGCGCTGTGATCTAATGAGAAGGATGAGTATAAAACTTGACTTTTGACAACAAAGCCGCTCGTCTCGATCTAGCGAGGGCCACGGCGCGCCCACGGAACTCATTCCAGCTCTCGACTGCGCCACTTGATTCCACTAATTAGGTTCCCCTCTCCGTTAAAGAGGAGTTCCTTTGTGAAATCAGCGGCGGGTTCTGTCGGGCTGGAGTGAATATGTGTAGACGCAGCAGTCCTCTACAGGCCAAGCTGTGTGTCCCTGCATGACACCAGGGGCAGCAGATACCAGGCCCGGAACTCCACAGCACCAATTTAGAGCTTTCCCAGATTTAACACACCTGATTTAACTCATCAGCTAACGAGCGAGGCCGTCATCAGGTAGAACAGGTGTGCTGGAGCGTGGGAAACAGTGAAGACTCTGAAGAACAATCTCCAGCACCTGTACCATTATACCATTATAAAGTGCTGTGCTGTTCCAGAAATGTATATACAGTATTAATGCATTTATATATATATATATATATATATATATATATATATATATATATATATATATATATATATATATATAGCAGGGTTATGGCCTTTAAACCTTTAGAGGGACATCAAGAATTTCAGAAGAAACTTTTAGTCTTAATTTTAATGTGTTAATGTCAACTTCTGAAGAAGAGCAAAGAGACCTGTGTGTGATACTACTCAAAAACTGTTGTTTCAATTCTGCTTTATGTAGAGTGTATTTAATAACTATGTAATTACACATTTATAATCTGTGCAATACCAATGTAACTACAGGGGATGTTTTCATTGTTGCAGATATAGTTGAATTGTATAGTTTCTGCAAACTATGTGCGTGTATCATTCATCATTGCAATGTGTATCACTCATTTTACTGTAAATAATCTTAATTTTTTGTAATTAATTAATTAAATGTATCTCAATATTTATAACTATGCATAATAGCATTGTTATACATGTGTAATACACTGAGGGTAATTGTATAGCTAGCTATACTGTATATAAAAAGATTGAATAAATAAACAAATGGATGGATTGATGGATGAATGGATGGATGGATGGATGGATCTTCTGAAATTTACCATATTAAAAATGAGTTAATTCTGCTTTTGTTGGAGTTTTAGTGAACTTTCCCTTCTGTCCTAGAAGGAAAACATGCAGTTGGATCTGGTTTTGGAACATCGGAAACATTGCTATGAGGATTTGATTACATTCATCAACATTTAGAGCAAAGTAAGGAAGGTCGATGGTGATGATGTTGGGTGGTCTTGTTTACTGCTCTCGGTATCCAGTGGTCATCTCTCGAAGGTCCCTGGCTCTTTAAAGCTCATATCCTGAAGCTTCTGTCATAAAGCCGTGACCTTACTACTGTAATTTTGCTCTTTATTTGCACGTGCTGCAGGTGTTGACACACAGAACAGGTAGTAAAGGGAAAAAAAGAAGGAGTCCAGGGGTGGTCGGCATGGTAGCGTTGAGGTGTTTTCCTCTAATTGGCCGCAGCTAACATGTCCTACTTAACCCAGACAAGCGCTGTATTTGGAAGTCTCTAATTGGCAGATGGAGCTCCTTTCAGCAGCACCTGGCCAATTAATAACACTCTCGGGCATGCAGCGTGGGTTAGAGAGGCGAAAACAACTTAAGCAGAGGAGTAAAGAGAGAAATAGGCGAAGTTCTCTGACAATTCAAAGGTTCACTGGAAACCCGGTTTCAGCCACTCGTAGCCACCCTGGCTCTTTTTCTCTAATTGATCCCTCTTTTCTCTGCCGTCCTCGGCTGTTTTTGTGTTTCCTCAAGGAAATGAATTATTCTTACGGGAGAGTTGAAGAGAGGAAATAAGAAAAAGGAAGAAAAAGTGAGTGAGAGAGGGAGAGAGAAAGCAAGAGAGAGTGAGCGAGTGTTTGTCTAATTTAGAAGAAAAAAGAGATGAAAAGAAATGAAGCCCCTCTAACTATTAGCAGAAGAGAGAAAAGAAACGCAGAAATAAAAAGAAAGGGGAAAAATCTCGGTTAATAACAATGAGGCACTACAAAGCCTGCTGTTCTTTGAGGGCCATGCTAACGCTAAACTGTGGGTGGCGGCGGCGGTGACAAGAGATGCTCAAACACAACAGCCTCAAAGGTCTTTTACTGCAACTCGCCAATTTTTCCCGCAACAAAAACAACCGAGAAAAAACAAACAAACAGATAAATAAGTTTTGATGCGCCGAGCTCTCGCGCTCGAGTTTCTCTCCGCCGAGAACTTTGCGAGGTGCCTCTTGATGTTGGAGAAGCCGGCGTTTCTCTGGGGTAATTGGACCGCTGCTGGATGTAATCTCTCTCTCCTCTGCTTAAGAGTTGGGCTTGACTCAAACACAAGACTGAAGGTTTAATGAGAAACGATGAAATGGAGAGTTCTGAGGAGGGTAGCGTCTAAATATTTGTGGGCACTCTTGAAAAAAGAGCAGATGAGCACTGAGGTTTTGACTGTTCTTGATTCTCTCATGGGAATGAATCAGTCCAGCGTGGAAAAGCACTTCTTCGGGAGGATATACAGTAAATGTTCATATATGGAATATGATAAGCTACAAGCTGATCTTGGGATTAATTGCCAAGGTTTTTAGATTTGATCAGATTTAACGGACTAGAGCAATGGTTGTGCTGCATATGAATATGCTGCATGGCTTTCACATTTGAATAAATATCCTAATGCAACTCCCATTTCTACAATTACACTATATTCATAATCATGGGTACATTGCATTCATATTTATGGTTACAGTATTCCCATTTTCATGGATGTGTGACACATTTCCACAATTGACATATTGATATTTTTCAAAATCATGTCTTGATAGTTTATTTTGCAATAATTGAAAGATTTTTAGTTATTGGTTTAGATGTAAAGATTGTTGTCAGAAGTAATTTATTTAGTGCTGTGTTTAGATCCCAGTGTCCTGACTGGATAAAAAGTTAACTTTTCTTTTATTCAGATTTTATAAATATGTGTTTTTGTAACATGTCCTTTAAATAATCACAGTCTACAGCTCTGTAAAAAAATAAGTAACTACTTAAAAATTATGAGTTTCTTTGATTTAACCAAACTGAAAACCTCTGGAATATAATAAAGAGGAAGATGGATGATCACAAGCCATCAAACCAAGCTGTAAAATGCTTGAATTGTTGTACCAGGTGTGGCACAAAGTTATCGACAAGCAGTGTGTAAGACTGGTGGAGGTGGAAGAACATTCCAAGATGCATGAAAACTGTGATTAAAAACAGGGTTATTCCACCAAATATAGAATATATAGAATATAGAATATATCTTAAAACTTTATGAATATGAACTTATTTTCTTTACATTATTTGAGGTCTGAAAGCTCTGCATCTTTTTAGTTATTTCAGCCATTTCTCATTTTCTGCAAATAAATGCTCTAAATTACATTATTTTTATTTGGAATTTGGGAGAAATGTTGTGTGTAGATTATAGAATAAAACAACAATGTTAATTTTACTCAAACATATACCTTGTTATAGAGTTTTATCTCCTTTCTTACATTATTGCAATATAGTGAGTCATAACACCTGTATCATATCGCCAAGTCCCTACTGGTTGAAAGCACCACTTTTTCCTTTCTTTTTTTAGACAGGTTAATTTTACCCGCCTGTTAACCACGCCCCTCTACACCAGAAAGAGTCCTGGGTTAAGACTTCTAGCGCTATTTTGTTCCTAATGCAGGCTTCTTTAGCTTTTCATTAGCAGGTAAATAGCAAACACACACTTCTGTTCTGGATCCATAAAACGATAAAGGTCACTCACAAGACTACACACACCTCTCATACACGCACACACATACACACACGTACAAATCAGGGGGAGATAAACTGTAACATTCTTCACACTAACCTTTAACACCCCCTAAACCACCCCAGCCACTCAAAACAGGATAAAATGGCTTTAATAAGGCGTGGCCATAGCAACCGCCGTCACGATGACACTGAAGCCTCCACTCATTATCTGCGCTGTCCTCCGTCAGCCGCTACGCCCTGACAATGGAGTGCAGGTGTAAATGAGCTGATGGCTCTCTGAGCTTCATAAGCTCGTTTTGCCCTCCTCTCTCTCTCTCTCTCTCTCTCTCTCTCTCTCTCTCTCTTTCTGCTCTCTTTACACCTCCCTCTCTCTGTCTCTGTGTGATTTTGCTGAGACTCAGGTGATTACGGCTATTTTCTCACCTTCCTTTCTCCTGCCTGCCCCACATCTGCTGCTAATGAGAGAGCAGATTAATTGAATTAGCTTTTAGCTCACCCTGCTACATAGCTAATCCACACCCAGAGCTTCTCCAGCTCCTGAAGAAAAAAAAAAAAAGCAGAAAAAGGTGTTTTTTAGTCGCTCCTCGTTTTATGCAGACAGGATTTTGCCATGGGTTTTGTACGGTTGCACTGAGCTGTTTTGTGTTCTGTGCACATCTTGTCCACAGGATTATACGATTGTTCGTAATACGCCTTCATAGCAGCATTACTGTCACTGCCGCTGTTACTACACACTGCATTCATTTACATAGATACGCTTCACTTGCTTCTGTTGTTACACTGGAATCATTTTTATAGTAACACTACAATCATGATGTTCACATGATGTGACACTATAGCTTCCATTGTTGCACATCAATTGTTCTGATTGTTACAGTATACTCATTTACTTTATTATATTGCAAACAATGTACACATTGTTATGCTAGACTAATTGTGGCTACCAGTCCAATACAGAATACCGTTTAAATTATATTTAGTTATTTTTAAAGCATTAAATGATTTGGCACCTTTGTATAGTGCAGATTTGCTCACTACTACAGTCTCACAGCTCTATCTGAGATCATCACCACAGAATTAGTTGCTGGCCGTTACTAGTGTTTGTCTGAATCTCAGAGGTGATTGTGCATTTTTGGTCCATGCTTCGAGACATTGAAATAGTCTGCCACCCACTACTCGCCAAGCTACCTTTGTCCGGGTTTTTAAATCAGGTCTAAAAACTCACACAAACTTGCTTTTAAACAGTGAAGTACTGGGGTGTTTCAGTGGTCGAATTAGCTTATATTTCTTGTTATGCATTTTAGCTCATTTAGGTTTTAGCACTTTTTTATTGATCTTATCTGTGTTTATGTCTTGCTACTTTTTTTTAATATGCTACTTAAGTGATTTCTTTTACCTGTGTTTTGGTTGTATGTAGCCATTAGACTTTTTGATGTAGGGCAAGCAATGGTGGAGTTAGGTCCCACAACTCCATTTCCCAGAATCTCCAGCAGTGTCTGGGCTAGACTTGTGCAGCAAACTATAAAAACTGAGCCAAAAGTCTTACTTTTGCCACACCTGTGTATAAGGGTTACCGGTAACAGAGGGTATCAATATGACAAAGCAAGACAAGACAGGGCATGATAAGAAGAAATGAACAGAAAATGTAACACTGAAAGTGGCCTTATGCCAAAAAGGGCATTTCCTTTTGGTCTATTTCCTGCCTTTTGAGGCATTTTCAGACTCATTCTCCAGCTAGTTTAAGTCCCAGCTTGGCTCACTTTTCTCTGAAGCTCCACATGCTCACCTTTTAGCACTACACACCGTTTCTGTATAATAACTATTGTAATAAGTGACCATAATAATATTAAAGCATATTTATAAACAATGTATCAAATAAACCAATAAATATACATGAGTGAACATATATACTTAAAGCTAAGCCTTCCATTCTGCTCTACACTTGGATCCACCACCTGCTTCTCCTGTAACATTGTCATTGTTCCACTACATTTACATTACAATTATTTGCATTGGTCCAAAACTTTTATTTCTATTGTTACACAACAACCATTTATTTTGTTTCACTACACTACCTTTCATTTATCAGGTTCACTTATTCTTATAAATATATTTCTAATTTTCTCCCATTTTTCCCATTTCTGCCAATTTAACTAAACCAATTGTCCCACTCATTCAGCTAACACTCGGCTGTATATCCCCTATCACTAGTGATGCCACAACACCAGGAGGGTGAAGACTAGCATATGCCTCCTCCGATACATGTGAAGTCAGTCACCGCCTCTTTTTGAACTGCTGCTGATGCAGCATTGTTGAGTAGCATCACAGCGCTCTTGAAGGAAAGTGCAGCAACTCAGTTCCGATACATCAGCTCACACCCTAGGAGTAATGAGGGAAAAAAGAGCATCATCTACCCACCCAGAGAGAGCAAGGTCAGTTGTGCTCTCTGCTACACCTATTTTCATGGTCGTTGGGAGTTTGACTGTATGTCTGTCTGTTTTTGTGCTTATTGGTCAACAACACTGTTATATTATAGCTAATCTATAAGATTTCTAATTGTATCTTACTGGCTTGTCCCAAAATGTTCGATTGGAGATAAATCTGATAACCAGGCAGACCAAGACTAAAGAGATTCCTGTGAAACCCTTTGCTGTATGTGAGCGAGCATTATCCCGCTGAAAAATGGCAGTTTAATGTGATGACTGTCATATGCGATGCTCTCCAGATCGTCACACAGCAGTTGGGGCAGTGTAACACACTGTAAACAGCAAAGGACGGATTAAAGAGCTCACCACAGGACCTCCATACACAAACCTGACCATTGAGAGATCCAAAAAAATCTGATTACATGTTGACAACACTAGTCACTACACATTTACCCAACAGAGTGAAACGTGGAAAAAAAATGACTCTGCATCTCTCATTTTAATGATGTATGCCCTCGACAAGTCTGTCAACTGAGCAAAGAATGGCTTTGAGTGTGTTGTAGGGGCATGACTACCAGTCAATGATCTCTCACCAAGAGGTACACTACTACAACCCAAAAGAAGAATGCACTGTATTATGTTAGTAGTCTGTCTCCAGAAGGTCATACCTACATAGATAGATAGATAGATAGATAGATACTTTATTTATCCCGAAAGAAATTTAGGCATCCAGCAGCAACAACACAATGCAATAAGAAACATACTCATACAAATCAAAACACAGAAGAATAGAAAATATATAAGGCCATAAAAACTACACTATACAAGGTAAGGATCTATCTGTAAACGGAGCAGTGCAGTAGATGTTGCTAATGGTCATTAAATAATTAAATAATAATTAACAGAGCAAAGTGCAATGTGCAATGACATTAAAGATGCCAAAGTATCACCAATTCTGAGCAGACAAATTTCCATTGGTTTGTTTTTTATTCTTTTTATCACTGCAATATTTGTGATATTGCTTTAAATAACAAGCAGACCTGAGGATTCTATTTACTATTTTATAGCAACAAATAGATCTTTAATTTCCCAATAAAACATGGCTCCATCTTTGGAGGCCTAATAAAAGGTTTCCCACTGCTCTTAATAAAATAACAACACAAAGCGATCCCTCAGGTTGTGAGAAGTGTTAGTATTAACACATATAGCTGATGTAAATGAACTCCACTCTGGCAGTGATTTGTGTCTGGCTGATGTATTGTAAATAAAACAGTCACTGCAGTGCTATTCACAGCGCACAGCTGGTTCCGGGGTAGCGGTGTTTATACCTAACAGCCCAGATGTTAAGTAAATATGCTTGTGAATAAGCTTGTATTTGTAAATAAGACAGTGTTCGTGTGATGAAAACTGATTGTGCATTTGAGGACTGGATCATAAATTATAGGAGTGTTAAAAAATAACCCAGAGCCGAAAAGAGCGAAGAATAGAGCCGAAACCGCTGAGAAGCGGAGGAAAATTATAGACGACGGTCCTGTTTAATGGAAGACAAGAATGATCGTGGACATTTTTTGCCACATTATTATTTATAAGAAATGGAATAAAACTAAATATTAGCAATGCAATTCTTCATAAAAGCAAATAAAATGCTAATTAGCTTTCAATTGATGTAGGCAGGGCTATATTGTCCTTGAGGCTTTTTTATACGAGACTCGGAATTAGTGGATGGAAAAAAAAAATGTGTTACACAGGATAGTTTGTTTATTAGTTTGTTATTTTGCTATAGCGCCACCATCAGGCCAACATTTTATCCATTTAAACCTACTTTTAGACCTCACTACAACTCCTATAATTAACCTGGCCTTACCATGAGCACAATGACCAGTGTTTAACCAACCTCACTCACAAGATAACACCTCACAACTTATACATGTTTGGGCATTTCCAGGCAATCCCATGAGGTAACACTTTATGTTCTGCTGTTTTATGACGTTTGACAGTGGCAGTATAATTTTAATACATTTTTCTTTTTATTTACTCATATTAACCACTAAGTTGAAAACCTTTTTTCTTTTAGGTTTTTGGGGCCAATCTATTATTTCATCTATAATACGGTACTGTATATATGTACATTAGATTTTTATATACACAGTATAGAGAGAAAAAAAATATCATTTTTTTAAACAACACAGTTTTTTTTCCTTTAAATTTAGATCATAATAAAATACAACATATTATCACTGTCTAATGAAAAACGAGTATTTTCAAAACAGCAACTTTTTAGGAGAAATAAAAAAAAAACTTCTGAAATTTCAATGGAAAAAAGTTTATTTCAGGTGTTTTTTTTAAGTATTTCTATTAGTCCATTCATCAAGAAATTTTGGCCCAGTGTAAGGGAAAGTTTGGAAAATGGAGATACTTGTTTTTAATTGGACAGTGGCAATATGAACAAAAGTGTTGGGACACCAGCTCATTCATTGTTTCTTTATAAATTAAGGCTGTTAAAAAGAGTTTATCCGACTTTTGTTGGAGTAACTGTCTCTACTGTCTAAACGATGAATGAAGTTCAACTTATATAGCGCCATTCTAGAAACCCAAGGACGCTTTACAATTAACACGTTTTACACACAAGCACATTGCACATTAACACTCATCCACACACCAGTGAGAAGCGGCAGCCAATAGCGCACAGCGTACTCTCAACCGGAAACAACGGTCCACCTGGAGGACTGCATCAGGCACTACAGCATTTACCCAGCACAGAGTGCCAATCCATATCTGTGCACAGTCATACACACATTTACACACACACAAACTTACATACCACACACTTTACACATACACACCAGATCAATTTAGAGTAATCAATTTTACTGGGCAATTTAGAATATCCATTTTACCTGATCTCCATGTTTTTGGACTGTGGGAGGAAACCCACCCCCTGGAGGCTATCTACTAGATTTTGGAGCAATGCTGTGAGGATTTGATTGCATTCAGCCACAGGAGCTTAGATTAGTGAGGTCCGAATATTGGATAATAATCACCCTACCTTATTTTAAACTCTCTATCTCATCCCATTCAAAATTATTGGATGGAGCTCCATCATTCTAAAAAAAAAAAACACAGTTATACTCCTCCACAGCTCAATACTGGGTCTTTAAACCCTTTTAGCCAACATCTGGAATAAGTGTGCATTTTCACATCTTTGTCAGCAATGGGTGCAACTTACAGTAAGGCAGCTGATTGGATGCAGTAGAGTAGAGTAGACTTCTGAGTGTCCACACATTTTTACTTTGCTTACACAGTGAAACTAATACTGTTTACAGCATAATTTTGTCACAACACAGAAAGAAGGCCAGGGGTTAAAACGTGTACAACATTTTATGCGAAAAGGTAGATTTAGTTATTAATAGTGATCTTTATTTATTTATTTTCTCAGATTTATTATATAAAACTGCGTGTTTTGGTTAATGCAGATCCTCCGCTTTGTGTGAAAGTCCTGTGTGGATCTGATTCGCTGTGGTCAGCAGAAGCTTTGTCTCATTTTCACTCAGCTAAACTTTTTTTTTTTTTTACATCAATATGAACCGTATTTTAAAGGCAGCTATAGCTGGAGGTGCTAACATGTGCAGAAGAAGCACATCTGGGCATCTGCTGAGTGCAGTCATCATAATGCATGTACCCCCACCCCCCCATCACCCACCCCGACACACACAGCACAATATATGTGCATCAGCTCTCTCAGCTGTATACTTCACTCAGAAACATTTCCATATAAAGGCTCCTCTGTTTGAGTCTGAACAATAACCACATAAACAGAAAGATTATATGCAATATATGCAGATTTTTGTTTTATAAAAGAATGAATAGGGAGCAAAGGCTTTGCAACACTTTAAATGTAAGAATAGTCCTGTCTTGATGACAATGAACATAAAACAATTGTGATGAGCAATTTTACTGATACTGGTAACACTTTACTTACCTCATAGATGCTTAACTAAGGGCGTTTTCACACCTGTAGTTCATTTATTTCTCTGGTCCAAATTTGAGCGTTTTCCCCCTCGGTTTGGTTTGTTTTCACACAGGCACAAACTTAAACTTACCCAAACGCAAATATCCTCGCCATAAGTGGAGCTGTACAGCATGAATGCTACATATAGTACATTAAAAAACAGATTATCATGGAGTAGAGCGGCAGAGCTGGCATTATTTAGCAACTGTACTAATTATCTGGGTAATGAATCAGGATAAACTGCACCTGAACAGTTTATATTTGATAGTTGGGTCTCTGTGCTGTTGTTCTTTTCAGTCCATTTTAACCAGACCAAATTGTGCTGGTGTGAAAAACGCCCTAACATTCAAATAATTATGGAGTTTCATGCTAATGGTAGAGTTAGGGTGAGGTTTTAGGGTTGATTCTGGGTTTCCAATGTGTTTAACTTGCTCTGCTATTGCACACTTTAAATACATTATTGTTTATTTATTTCTTGTATTTCAATTTTTATTAATTTTATTTTAAATCTAAAGTCATGTAAATGTAATTGCTTTCTATTTACGTCTTGTAACTTTCTTTTAACATTGTTCTGTATTTTGTCTTTTGCTTTACATTTCGCTGAAAAGCAGTTGGTCTTGCCTTGTCATACCTTGCCTCGGGATACCATAGCAACAGGTACACATCAGTCAAATTAACCTTTCTTTGATTGGATAAAAGAATAATAGGCTCTGACTGATCTGAACCGCACTCTGAAAAAGATCGCAATGCTTTAAGAAAAAATACAGCGCATCCATTAAGAAACGAAGCTCTGTTTTTTACATGGTTCCTGACAAAGGTTCTTGCAGAGATAGAAAGAGCTTTTAATAGCATGCCACCATTTTTTTAATTAGGAAAAGGTATGTTGATGCAGCTGGCACCATATAGCATCTGTGTATTCAACAAACAGCAGTATGTGGACAAGAATTGTCTTGTTGGAATAGCGTACCATAGTGTTTGTTCAGAAAAGTTGGGCCACTGATTGAAGGATTTTGGACTGTGAATTTTTATAATTATTTTATATATAATTCAGTTAAATTCAAATGTATTTATATTGCGTTATTTTACAACAAATCTTGCCACAAAGTGACTGTAATAAAGATTACAGGTGACCTGGCCTCATACAAAATTGCGCCCCACACCATGACACCAGGCACCTTGAATGTGTGACCACAGTGCAGATAATTTAATACATTTTTACAAGTTTTTTTTCAGGGTTTACAATTGTAATTTGCACATGAAGTGAAGTTGAAGCTTCTAAAACCGGTATTTTTCAAGGCGCTGCTCCAATTGAGTTAAATTCACCCTCAAATCCTCTCTCTGCCTCTTTCTCTCTCTCTTTCACACACTTCCAATGTTCAGAGTGCTGGATGAGATTAAGAGCTTCTGGGCTGGAGAGTCTCTGTGCTCAGTGTACTAATCGTTCCATCACCAATCAAACCGTCCACACGCTTCAGCAACGAGGTCAAGCCGGGGTCGGCCCCGAGTCCAGGCCAGCAGAAGGATTTCCTTTCTGTTGGAGTTTCAGAGCGGCCGGTGTAATTAGTGGCTCTGAAATCCCTTTTGTCTGCGGAGAGAAGGCCGATAAAGTCCGGCCGAATCGAGGGTGCGGTTAGCTTTTGTATCCCGCACACCTTTTATTTCCTGTTAACAAGTTTATAAAGCTGCGTCGTCTGGCCTCAAATGAAGTTTGTGTTCTCGGCCTGATAACTGAAGGAACTTCAGCCGAAGCTCACTTCTCTTCTTTCTCTCTTTTTCCCCACTCGGGCTTTATCTTCCAGGACATAATTAACTGTTATCTGTGAGTATCTCCGTGTTTTGTTGGCTCTGTTCGCCGCAGAATGCTTTTTTGTTGCACTTACTAAAATTCAAAGCCTGAATATCTGCAACCCGGAGCCCAACAGGTACCTGAGCGCAGGAGGCCGAGAGATAACATTCTTTATATGATGATTCTACACCACTCAGGGGGAAGGTCTGTACAGATCCGCCTTTGTTAGTGGATTCAAACTGCTGAAGAAAACTTTAAAGTGCACAAAACGCTGAAACTAGCCTGAAAAAAATAGACGAAAAAGAAAAACAAGTCAATTTTTGCAGATAGAAGCAGGTTTAATCCTATACAGGATACCAATTCTGGCTGTTAAAAATGTGGAAGAAAAAAAAAACATATATATATTTTTTAATGAACGATTTAATTAATTTATTTATTAATTTTGATATCATCTTTCTGATGGCCATTCGTATATAACACAAACTGTGCTCTGAATAAGGTCACACTGCTTCAGAAAAAAATAAATAAACACCCGTGCATCCAACAAGAACCAAAGCCCAGCCCTCCATTTATACAGCAGTAAAGATGTAGCACATCTAACAACAACTAAAGCCCTGTTCATTTTATACAGCAGTAAAAACACAGTGCATCCAACAAGAACCTGTGCCTTGCCCACAAATCCCCACCCAACAAATTAACTAATAGCTTATTACATTACATTACATTACATTACATTTGGCAGACGCTTTTGTCCAAAGCGACTTACAATATTGAAGTGCAAATAATAGAAGAGGTTAAGTACAAAAATAATAGAAGTTAAAAATAAAGCATCTATAGATAGGGCCTTAAGGGAGAGGGAAGTAATGGGATAGAGGAGTAGAGAAGAGGAAGAAGGAGATGAGGTTAGAATTAGTTAGTTTGTGTTTGAGGTGTTAGGAGAGTAAGTGCTCTTTGAAGAGCTCTGTCTTCAGGAGTTTCTTAAAGATAGCAAGAGATTCTCCTGATCTGGTAGTGGAAGGTAGTTAGTTCCACCATTGGGGAACTCTGTATGAGAACAGTCTGGATTGCTTTGTGTGAATGTTTGTTTGGTAAAGCGAGGCGACGTTCATTGGAGGAGCGCAGCGGCCGGGAGGTAGCGTAAGCCTTCAGGAGCGAGTGCAGGTAGGAAGGAGCCTGTACTGTCATCACCTTGTAGGCGATTGTAAGCACTTTGAATTTGATGCGAGCAGCAATTATTACCAACGTTATTATTAACGCCTTTTTTAGCAGACAAAACATTCTACATCAGACACATAAATTGTAATTTTCAAAAATGTAAATATTTGTACATAAAAATATTTTTTAGAAGTATATTTTGTGTTAAACTGACTAAAAAGAGCCAATGCTTTTCAAACTTTTGTTTGACTAAATTCAGGCTATGCTGTTAATTAGATGCATCACCCACTTACTGCTTTAAATAGAGGGTAACACCTCCCACTGATTATTATTCATAAAGGCTAAATGACACCCACACAACTGACAAAAACCCACACAAACATTTATAAATAGAATCTGTCAGGCTGCTTCAGTCACTTTTATGTCACTTTTCTACAAAACATGTTATGACAATTGACACTGAAATCTGAAACAAAGCCTGTATAAAGCTAAATGTTTATATAGGTTAATGTCAGTTATCATAAAGACTTTTAGTATAAATGGTGCACTACTATAAAAAAAAAGATCTGTAATTAATATTACATTTTAAATGAAATATTAGCCATTAGCCCTTTGTTATCTCAGTCTCCATTTTTTATTGCTGTCTCTCTGTTGTCGACCAGAGGAGGATGGGTTCCTTTCAATCTGTAAGAAAATTTGTCCTGCCACTGCTGCCACTGGTGTCCTCAGATGTGTGATGAGAAAACCGCTATATAGGAGGTTGTTATATTGAATCCCAGGTCATGCTGCTCTTCCATCAGCCGCCGGAGTCTGAGAGAGTACAGTATGTCATGCTGTTTCTCTCTGGGTGGGTACAGTAGGTGGCTTCTCCGCCGATCTGTTAGCTGATGTATCGGAGATGGGGATCCAGCATTTTCCTCTGAGAGAGTGCTGTTATGCTGCCTGGTGATGCTGCATTGATTGGTGGCAGTTGGAAAAGAGGCGGAGTCTGACTTTACATGTAAAGAAGGAGGCGTGCACTCATTTTTACCCTAGTGTAGCGTTGTTGGAGAGAAAATTGGGTAAAAATATTTAAAAACACAATTTTAAAAATAAATATAGAACAATCTAATAGAATCAATCTGATCTGGATTTGATTACAAATTTAATTTAAATGTATATGGAACACAAAAAGCAATTTTTAAATTCAAAGCAGTTAAAACTGGCACACAATGTATCATTACTACTAATGCATTTAAAGTGGATGTGTTGTTGTATTAAGGGTTCAAGCGAGCTATTATGCTATGATGATTTAATCAAATGAATGACATCAGAGACATCACAGATCATCATTTGTTGCCAAATCACATTTATCCTCATCCTTCTACAACTGGCTCAGCTAAATCAGGGGGGAAATTAAGTAAACATTAAATTAAATAAAAAAGTACTATAATCAATATTTAAATAACAGTTAATATAAATGAAGTTCAATTCAATTCATTTGAATCACAAAAGTCAGTCCAGCTATTAAAATGTAATCGTTTTACAAAGGCATTTAAAGTGGCCGGGGTGTCGTATTGAGCGGTCAATCGAGCGTCCCAAATCCTCCAGATCTTCACACTCACTGAAGATCCACACCGACTCCAAATCCAAAACCATATTTACTGGGGATCAGAACCCTGGCTCCAGTCAAAATGCCGCTAATGATGTATATTTTTATCTTAGCCTATGTACCGTCAAGTCTGCACTTCACAGACAGCCGGCAGCTCCCTGAAGACTAGCGCCTGCCTTCAGAAAAAAAGTGACTTTTAATCAGCAGCTTGCGCAATATGGAGTCAGAGGAGTGCTGCCACAGCATTGGACCTTGCACATAATTGCATCATTGTATGATAAACAATGGCAGAGAGAAAAACGAGGCATCATGGGAAGAGTCTTTAGTCATTCTGAGTGTCGTTTCGCGAGCCTCGGCACACGGGCACTTTCTGAGGCTTATCGCCGCCGCTTCTGAATGTGCTCTGAATTGCCTTTTTGATTTCATATTTTCTCTCCTTTCCTGCTTTTCCCCCCTTCTCTTTCATTCCTGCCGTCTCTGTTGTTGATGTCCAGAGCCGTGTCCTCCAGACAGTCTCCTGAGATGTTCCTCACAACTGAGGCCTCTCCGGCTTCGAGCCATCCAAGGCCAATCTTTTGAATCGTGAGCCGTGCCTTTCTCTTTCTTGTGTCTCCGCCTTTCTTCCTTTTCTCTCTGATGGAAAAAGCAAAAAAAAAAAAAGCGTAGTGCAACCGGGGGGACGCTGGTTTGTGCCACCTGCCAACTCCTACCAACCCCCACCAACCCTCATCCTGTATCCCCCCTCCCAAACCCTTCTCAACCCAACCCAACCCTTACCAACCCACAGTAATCCCAGCCCAGGTCTCAGTTTGCAGACACAATGGGGCATGGAGAATTGAACTTGAGTGTATCAGGATTACATTCCCACATATAAGGATCCGTTCTGTTCCAACAAAAAATTGTATTGCCATACTTTTTTTTTAAGTCTATAGATTTTATATGTCTTTCTCTCTGATGGAAAAAAAAATGAAGAAAAAAAAGACGGCAAACCTATATACATTGATTAATAGCCATCCAAGCCAATCTTTTGAATCAACAGCAGTGCATTTCTCTTTCGCCTGTCTTTGTCTTTCTTATTTTCTCTCTCTCTCTCTCTCTCTCTCTCTAAAAGAAAAAAAGCAAAAAAAGCTTAGTGCAACCTGAGGAATGATGATTTGTACCCCTCCGCATCACCATTATCTATGTCTTTAATCTTTAATGACCATCAGCAACCTTTACCAACCTCCACCAACCTGTTGGCAACCCCCGCCCAACATTCCCCTCCCAAACCCTTCCTAACCCAACCCAACCCAACCCGTGGTAATCCCAGCCCAAGTCCCAGTTTGCAGACACAATGGGGCTTGGAGAATTGAACTTGAGATAATTGTGTTGCTATCCCATTTCTTCTGTAATGGAATCTCGCATCGGTGGCAGCAGGAGGAGCTTTAGGAGACACTGAATGGGTTCTGCGCTGATGGCGCCCAGAGGAATCCTCCAGCGCAGAACCATTTTGGAGATTGTCCTAGCTGTGCCTTTTTTTTCTTTCTTTTTTTTTTGATTACTTTTTTCCCCCTGTAAATCTCCCTCCCCGTTCCCCCGCGAGATGTTCCTCATCTCTTTCTCTAAAGGAATGGACTCTTTAGGTTGGAAATAGCGAGCGGCGGGGTTCTGCGCTCGGGCTGGAGTTTAAGTTGTGGTAGCAGTAGATTTACAGAGGCGTCCAGAAGATGCGAGGGACTCCCCGAAGGAAAGCAAAACATTCAGACTGATGTTTTGCGGCTCTCTGAGCCCAGCTGCTGGAGTTTAGGTTCCGTTCCCAGCTGTGTCATGTGCCATCTGTGACTGGAAGGTTCTTGAGAAAGGAAACCAATCAGGGGGGTTTAATGGGGATTTGTATTGTTTGTTTTTTCGTTGCTTAGAAAACATAAGATATTGTAATGCTCTTGTTGAATCTCAGACGGTAAATGATTACAGGTATGGTCTGATTAAAGAAAGGTGTAAAAGTGCTTTTCTCCACAGCCTTACAAAAAGACTTTTTGTGGTTTAATCAAAGTAGAGTACCTGTTGGTGAGAGATCACTGACTGCTGGACAAGCCTCTATGATGCACTCAACTATATATATATATATATATATATATATATATATATATATATATATATATATACACACAGCAAAACAGGAGAGGTGAAATTTCGGAGTTAAACAGCTGAGAGTTGATTTTCACTCTCAAAGTGTAATTTTCACTCTTTCAGATTAAAATTGTGTTCAGTGTTGGAGATATTTGACAGAGTTGAATATTTCAGTGTTAATCCCATCAAACCCAATAAATACTGGCCAACTCCACAGAGATTTAATTAAACTCCGCCCAGTTAAACACGTTATTTGCATAATGGGTGTGTCCCTCAGATCCTAACTTACCATCAGTGTGAAATCTTGCCCAGCAGGGCTACCTTCCATTGGGTATTGTGTTATATTTTGTTTAATGGTTGTTTGTCTCCCCAATATATTGTAGGCTATAAAAGCAAGTTACCATCCTTTGTATAGTAAATTGTGATAAAGTGTTGGTAATGCACTAAGAAATACAATGGAAGATTACACGCTAACCTGTCCTGAATAATAATTAAATAATAAAAAGTCATATTAATTGAATGATCTTCTTTTCATTTATATATATTTTTTAACTCTTTTCAGTTAGTGTAACAATTTAGGAAGTTAAAGAAATACAAATGTTGAGTTAAAAAGGAACTCTGGCAAGGTGTTAAATGTTTAACTATTTTGAAAGTGTTGATTTAACTTCAAAGAGTGTGGACCTATATAAACCCTAAACCCTGCTCTGTGGGAGTTAATCTAACACTTGCCTTTTTGCTGTGTATGTATATATATTTTGCCCAGTTGACAGACTTTGGGAGGGGGACCAAGAGGAAAGAAGCCTTAAAAAGTAGATCTTATCTAGCTTATCTACATTATATCCCTGTAGTTTCTAGAAGACAACAATTAGGTCAGATGGAAAGACAAAATAACTTTTAGCAAGTCTCCTGCTGCTCAAATGTGTCTCCCGAGATAAAGGTATAATCTCATCTCCTGTTAAGGTTTACTATAAATCTCAAAGAAGTTTCACATTGTGCTCAAATTTGCCACAGTAATAACACAATATGGCATCAATGACAATGAAAGTGGGTCTCATACCCGGGTTTGGCGAGCAGTCAATTGATTTCCCCAGATCTCAATTGCGCATTTTTGACTCGTTTAACCTCAGAAGTATCTCATGTCTCATTTTTGTGTAATACTATTTCTCCTAAGCAATTTTGGTGACAAACAACTGAGACAAAGTGAATCACTAAATAAAACTTAAGTAAGAATCACAAATACGTCGGTAACGCTTTCTTTTACAGTACCCTAAGTTCTAGGTATTAACCAGGTAATAGTGAGGTACAAACTCGGAAGTACCAAGTAATTATTTTTGGTAACAAGATGGTAAGTACCAGGAAAGTCTTGCCTAATTACATTGAAATGTCTAGGTATTAACCAGGTAATAGTGAGGTACAAACTCGGAAGTACTAAGTAATTATTTTGGGTAACAAGATGGTAAGTACCAGGAAAGTCTTGCCTAATTACACTGAAATGTCTAGGTATTACCCAGGTAATAGTGAGGTACAAACTCGGAAGTACTAAGTAATTATTTTGGGTAACAAGATGGTAAGTACCAGGACAGTCTTGCCTAATTACACTGAAATGGAACTAGGTAATAAAAAGGTACATGGGTGGTACAAACTCCAAAGTACTAGGTAATTATGTTGGTTAACAAGATGGTAAGAACAAGGACAGTTCAATTTAATTACACTGAAATATCTCGCAGGTTCTAGGTAATAACCAGGTAAGTGTGAGGTACAAGCCTCAGTAACATGATGATAAGTACCAATAGTCTCCTTACCCTGACATACCTCACAGGTTCTAGGTAATAACCAGGTAAGTGTGAGGTACTAACCCCAGTAACATGATGATAAGTACCAATACAGTTTCCTTACCCTGACATACCTCACATGTTCTAGACAATAACCAGGTAAGTGTGAGGTACTTACCCCAGTAATATGATGATAAGTACCAATACTGTTCATTTTAATCAGTCTTTATTTATTTGATTTAAAAATAAAAGGTCAATACCTAATAACAGAGAACAAATAGCTTATTTCTCTTTACTGAGTTCTTACCATGTAGTTCAACAAACAACCCTCTGTAGAACATCCTACTGTAAGTACCATGTAAAACACTGTGTAACTAACAGAACTTTCTGCTTAATAAAGGAGTAAAAGGACTGTAAAAGAAAGCAGAGCTTATTTCTCTGGTTTTACTCAGTTCTTACCATGTAGTTCAACAAATAGCCCTCTGTAGAACATCCTTCTGTAAGTACCATGTAAAACACTGTGTAACTAACAGAACTTTCTGCTTAATAAAGGAGTAAAAGGACTGTAAAAGAAAGCAGAGCTTATTTCTCTGGTTTTACTCAGTTCTTACCATGTAGTTCAACAAATAGCCCTCTGTAGAACATCCTTCTGTAAGTACCATGTAAAACACTGTGTAACTAACAGAACTTTCTGCTTAATAAAGGAGTAAAAGGACTGTAAAAGAAAGCAGAGCTTATTTCTCTGGTTTTACTCAGTTCTTACCATGTAGTTCAACAAATAACCCTCTGTAGAACATCCTTCTGTAAGTACCATGTAAAACACTGTGTAACTAACAGAACTTTCTGCTTAATAAAGGAGTAAAAGGACTGTAAAAGAAAGCAGAGCTTATTTCTCTGGTTTTACTCAGTTCTTACCATGTAGTTCAACAAATAGCCCTCTGTAGAACATCCTTCTGTAAGTACCATGTAAAACACTGTGTAACTAACAGAACTTTCTGCTTAATAAAGGAGTAAAAGGACTGTAAAAGAAAGCAGAGCTTATTTCTCTGGTTTTACTCAGTTCTTACCATGTAGTTCAACAAATAAGCACTTCAAAAAGAACAACATACAACTTCAAAACAAAACAGAACTGTTTACTGTTTATTATTTATCTCTTTTTTGACACAACCAAGCATGCATGACTGAACTTACATATATATACAATGAGAAAAGCTGAGGACAGCTTTCATTGGGGTAAGCAGCTTGCGGGCAGGAGCTTGCCTTCGCCCCCTTGACCCTTCCAAGCCACTTTAAATTTTCTTACTATGTATAGGTACAGGTTTGAGTAAAATGAACACTGTTATTTTATTCTATAAACTACTGACAATATTTCTCCCAAATACTAAATACAAATATTGTTATTTAGAGCAGAAAATGAGAAATGGTCAAAATAATGAAAAAGATGCTTTAGTGCTTTCAGATCTCAAATAATGCAAACAAAAAGCAGTTCATATTAATTTAGAAACAACTATAATAATGTTTTAAGAGTTCAGAAACCAATATTTGGTGGTTTTAATAACCCTGATTTTTAATCAGTTTTATTTCATGCGTCTTGGCATCATGCTCTCTCTCCTCCACCAGTCTTTCACACTGCTTTTGGATGATCTAACTCCGTCACTCCTGGTGCCACAATTCAAGCACTTGTGATTATCCATTTTCCTCTTGATTACATTCTAGTGGTTTTTGAAGTGGTATGTTAATTTATATATATTTAACATGTAAGACCTTATTCTACAAATTATGTTTAAAAAGGGGGTAAATACACATATTCTTATGGTATACTTTTTCACCCTTAAACCTTGTGACATGCTCTAATATCTTTAAACAAACGGCCAAGTATTCCATTCCTGTGCTGTCTTCCTAGCCAAGAATTCCACTCTATAAACCTTAAATTCATTTTTAGGGATTTCTCAGTCAGGTTACCTCTGTACCTATAGATGTCTTCTTTATAATTTCGCCAGGCTCTTTCAATATGCTGGGTATGAGCTCCATTCCCAGGATGTACAAAATGTTGCTGGTGATTGACTTGATAGTGGATATAGCCATGCTGAGCCAATGTGTTGTATGCACCCCAGGAGTCACTAATTACATGAGATCCAGGTCTAACATACTTCCTTATAATTGGCAACAAACGCCTCCTGGAACGATTTTTCACAAGTTTTAAAATGGGGCGCCTTCTTGAATGCTTCACCTCCAGCATGCCAAAAACCCATGAGCTCCTACGCCATGTAGGCCCTCGCCTCCCACGTCCATACTAAAAAACAAACAAACATTAGTCAGCAGTCGATTGTGCACAAGCAGACATATATAAAGTACTAGAGACCCATGCTTGAGTAAAAGTACAAGTACAAGTGTCTTGAGTAGAAGTGTTCTTTAAGAACTATACGTACTAAAGTAGTCAACATTTTTTGTACTTAAGTACTGCAAGTAGTTCATTCTAAAATGTTCGACTCAAATACTGAAAGTAAAGTACAAGTATTGGGAATGAACAGGATAGAGTTCATGTACACGGAATGTTCCATTAACTCTCTAAACAAATCTGCCAATAGAGAAGCTAAACACAACTGACAACAAGAAATTTGGATATTTTAACCAAATCAGCATAAAAAAGGTGACTAGTTGGTTTATCACTGTTGTAAAATAAACTAAAGAAGTCAAAGGCCAGATACAAGTGTTTCTTATGTAAAAACAAATGATTAGCACCTTAAAAGACTGAGCTTAACTCTTTATAAACAAAAACATGTTGAAAATGTTCCTTTCTCATTTAATTTGTCTACACCCATTGCCTGCATAAGCCAATAAAAAAAATAGGCAGTAAAACGAGTGAATCAGAAGACACATGCGCACTCTCTCTCACACACACACACGCGGGTGCGCACTTACAACCACACGCACACACACGCGCACCTACACACACCAACATAATACTCCAGTAGATACAGATACAGCATTTTAGTACTTAAGTACAGTAGTGAAGTAAAAATAAGACTCCAGTAGATACAGATACAGCATTTTAGTACTTAAGTACAGTAGTGTAGTAAAAATAATAGTCCAGTAGAGTACAGTGGTGAAGTAGTTCTACTTCATTACTATGCATCTCTGTGCACATGTTATTAAACAAAAAATTCAACAAGAATTCAACAAGAATTCAAAATAACTCACCTTTCTTTTGTGTCTGAATTTGCTTTCATCAATTGCAACAAAAGCTCTCCTCCCTCCAACTTTCATTTTCCTTCTTCTCTCATATCGCCTTATTGCTCGTCCACACACTTTCCGCAGATGTGTAGTCACCCTGGTCAAGGACTTGCTGCTCCCACATACACCATCTTCTATCATATCCACATGTCTCTTCCTTAAACCCTGAGCCAGACTAAAAATAAAGAATGGGACACTCAGGACAATAAAAAAACAAAAGGTATAAGATGGGATGAACTAAAGAGGGTTTTCATAGTCTCCTCATATCTACCACAATTTCCGGGCTATTGAACGCACCTGAATGTAAGCCACACCCACTAGAAACTTATTTGTACATATACAGGCCACATTTGACTATAAGCCACTGTTGTCCATGTTATATAACATGATATAGTTACACAGAAAGATACAGTTACAGAAACTTTTAATTAACCCTTTGATGTGCAAGATATGCACACCCCCTCTAATACGCAACATGGGTCAAAAATGACCCGCATTCACTTTCCATGTAAATTCATGTATGGCTGAGGGTTTCTATGATATATCTTAGCAATAAATTAATTCAGAAATTCAGAATTTATAGTATTCCTCAATTAACTTGTTTTTGGTCATCATACATTGTTATTTTATTTTTACCTTTCTTACTTTTTGAATAAAATCAATTTTTGTTTCACTACCCCTCTAATGCACACATGGGTCAAAAATGACCTGCATTCATTTTCTATGTAAATTCGTATATATGGCTGGGTTTTCTTTATGATATATCTTAGCAATAAATTAATTCACTCATTCAGAATTTAAGGTATTCCTCATTTAACTTGTTTTTGATCATTATACATCCATATTTAATTTTTTTACCTTTTGTGCTTTTTGAATAAAATACATTTATATGGAACTCTCCCTCTAATGCACACATTAAAAATGTTAATTCATGTATGGCTGAGTATTTCTTTAGCAATTCCTTAGCAACCACCTAGCAACCACTTAGCAACCCCTTAGCAACCACCTTGTAACACCTTAGCAACCACCTAGCAACACCTTAGCAACACCAGCCACACATCAGCTCTGCAATCACACTCGCAGTTTCTGCATGAACTGCAATCTAGTTATCATTATTATTATTATTATTATTAACACAATCTGTACATAAAAGTCAGAATCAGTTTATTCGTTATTAGTCAGTGTATTCTTCAAATTAATAAAATATTTCAGATATTGTCACCAAGAATATCATTATCACAAAAATACACTGTAGATAAATGGCCTACCAATGTTCTTAGCTAAGCTACTACAATAGATAAACTACAATAGATTTCTAAAATAGAATGTCAACAGCCAATAGCTAATAATAATTACTTGTAGCATATCAGGAAAAGCCACGAGAGTAAAGTTGTAATATAAAAGGGAGAAGTAGATTAATTACTTGGACAGCCAGTCCAAAAGTAAGTGCTTTTATTCAAAAAGTAAGAAAGGAAAAAATAAATTAAGGTTGTATGATGATCAAAAAACAGTTATTTGAGGAATAACTTAAATTCTGAAAGGCTATATTGCTAAGATATGCCATAGAAACACTTTTTACCTATGTTGCGCATCAAAGGGTTAATGCTGTAGTTTTACAGTTAAGCCGGGGGAACTTTGTGCAATTTAACCCAATCTTGTCGGTTGTGTGTCAGAAAGCCGATTTCTTAAGAGAAAGCTGAGGTCACACACTGGATATTTCATACATCCAAAATACCAACAAAAATATAATCAAACGAATTTCAAAAGATAAAAACGAAAAACTCTGCACAATAGTAGAAAAACTAATATTACACACAAAAAACGCAAATATCACAAAAGTAAATGAACTGAGTATGGGCGACGACACCAAACAAAAATACATTAAAAGAAATGAACAAAAACAATAATTTAACAGCCACTAAATAGGGAAAAAACTGATACTGGATATTTAGAGCCACTTTAAATGCACAAAATGCACGAAGCATGTGAAAAAAGTAGCAGTATGAATCAGTGAGGAAGCAATAAACTAATTTGAATACAAATTTTGGCTAAGCAGCTGATCACGTAACCAAGAAGTGTGCCTGATTTTGTCATTTTGCTACAGAAATGGTGGAGACTGTAGGCGGCCAGTCAGTTTCAGTTGTTTAAAATGCAATTAAAACAGGTGAAAAGAAGTCTGCACAGGACTGCCTTTTCCCGCTCCCGCTACAAATCGTGTGTCAGAGCTGTTTGAGTGATTCTGGGGAGGAATTGTACAGTAACTCTTCAGTAATAATAATAATAATACTTTTGGGTCATTTAGAGAGGTTTGGGGCTGTATGGAACTTTGTGCCATTTGGATACAGTGTGGGACACTTGGAGACGTTTTTGGCACTCTCCGGTTAATCTTTCATAAAACTCAAACCGTTATAGGTAGCTCAACAAAATTTAGTAGTTAGTGCATATGTGTAAGCAGAATTAGTTTGATATCATCATGTACTTTGAAGATATGATCATTTGTGTGGGACAATAATAGGCGATTTTCAGTTTTTTTTTTTTAATTTTCAAAATATATAATCAATGAGAGGTTATTTAATTTACCAAATTTTGGGTTCCATTTTTGGAACCCAAGTATCTACTTTCACATGGTACAGGGGTACAGTGTGTGTGTTTTTTTTTAATATTCTAAACTGAACAGAGGGACCCAAAATAGGCGAAAATCGCATTGTATGGCCACCGTGAAAAGGGGTTAATCCCGCGCCCGCCCGACACACACATTTCTACCGCCCTATGAATTTAATTAATTAAATGTAGTTTTTTTAAGGCATTTTCCATCGGTGTGTGTGTTTCGGTCCATCCTCCGCTTTGATATTTATCAGTAACACTCTGAGGGTTAAGTTTTGCTTGCATTGGCTATTATCTTGAAACTCTTTTAGGCCTGTAAACTGGATGAAGATTGATTCAGGAATAAAAAAATACAATTTAATTCAATTAAATGAATTAATATATGCATTATTATTAGTAGTAGTATTAGTAGTAGTAGCATTGTTATTATTATAATAAAAGCAGTCCGTACAGACCTCTAGCTTATACCCCCGGAAATTGCGGTAATATGGCAATATTGACAACCCAATTGCCAAAAATAGTACTCGCCTGTGTATTATTTGCAACCAGGATGACAATGAAATGTGAGACCGGGAAAATATGGAGTTCTTTTTGATGGAGCATGTAACCTTCCTTCCCCTGTGGCTTGCCCTTCTACACATCCTGGAAAATTAACCAAAACAAAAAGATTTTTGTACCAAATTATAGATCACTGGACTAAAGACAATCCAATTCATGCTTATTTACAATAATTATTATAATACAAACTTACCATCGGTAGCCATCCTTAGTAGTTGCTGTCCTAGTTAGTTTCATTCTGTGTTGGCACACTGAACATTTTTTTTTTGCAGATAAAAGACCCTGATTCTGCAGCCATTTTATCAAACTTTTGCCACCTTTCCCTGCCTTCTTAATTAGTTCCCTAGTTAGAGTCATATACTCAATGTAACAAGCCACTCTTTATATCTGATAAAATTATAACAGACCGAGCAGTTCATCTAATGCTGAACACACGCAAAGAACGCCACAACAGAAGCCTGAGGTTGAGTCATTTTAGGCTGAATACCAAATTGCTCCTTACTCCCTATGTATAGGCAATATAACATTCTACATCGAAATAGTGCATTAGAGAGTGATTTCTATTTACATCTATGTCGGACGATTATCTGTTTTAAATGTTATGCATTATTTCGCTGGAAGAGCCACAGATTCATCATTTATGTGGTGCACTGCATAGGGAGTAGGAAGCAATTTGGAACTCAGCTATTTTTTTTTTAGTACGCCAAGACATTTGAGGCCGTAAACCAATCAGACTGCTTGTTATTGTTGTCCTATTTTGGCGCAAATTTCTGCTCTCAGCGCCATTCCAATGCAAGCAACAACTGATGCTTGAAGAATTCCATGGATTATTCTAAAAAAAACGAAAGGTACTGTTTTTATTTGGTTATTTAGGCAATGGTGCCTTCGTCAGGATATGATCTAGTCTTGCTTTATTTAACGCTAGGATGCATATGAAAATAAATAGTTTATCTTTATTTTGGTTAACGTTACCCGTTTTTAAAATAAATGAAATAAATGAACTGACAGTATTGGTGGAACACACCATAACGATTTTAGAAAGTATTTATTCTGATTATTTGCAGACTGTATTTATTTTCTCTGATTTGGTCTCCGATTACTTTTATCTTGAAATGGTCTTTTCTTGTTTATATGCCAAGTTCAGCCAGAGCCGTAGAGAGAGAGCAGCGCTTACAACTGATGGCCACACGTTGTTAGCGTTTTACTTTCAAATTGTGAAGCCCACAATTCTGGCTGTAATAGTGGTAGAAGCTATGTAATTAATGAGCGATAGTTTTGCAGATTTGAATCGGGTAAATATACATATATATATATTTTCGTAGTAACGTTATAACTAAAAGTATTTCAGTTAATAAGACATATATCTCTGCAGTAGTACTAGTGCTGGGCGATTTTCACGATTAATTCGGTTAATTCGAATTAACGTTACAATTTTAATGTGATTTTAAAATGGTGTAATTACGTGTTTATCTGCGTTACCATGGTTACTGGCGCCTCTCACAGACCAACGCGCGCGTTTTCTAAACAGCGTCTTTAGGAGCGGTTCAGCTGCGCTACCTCTCGTCACCTCTGTCTCCTCACCAAGATATTTAGGTTAGAAAGGTGAGCTTTTTCAGATTTCTGCAGGCAGGTAACGCAAGTAATCAAGCTAGCTTTTATTTGTCTCACCATCTTTACAGGTCACTTGCTTTAACCTCTTAACACGCCCTGGCCCGTAGACGGGCCAGAAAAATATGAATTATTATATCTTGTTTTGTTTCTGAATAGTTATGGACATTTATAGGCTCAATATAGACAACCAATATACCATTTTAAAGCTTAGAATCTCTGCTTTTCAGCTATTCAGCCTGTTTAGCAGTAAATCCTTTCAGAAAATAAACATTTAGGGCGAAATATGCCTTGCTTCTGAGAAGTATGAAATATGACATTCATATTTGCTTTTATCGTTTGTCCATATTTGATCGAATGCGGTCATGTTATACACCATTCGAACCGTCCGGCTCTCCGAATTCCGTAGGATGTACGGTTCCTGAATTATAGCTGAAAGAGCGTGTCAGAGCGCATGTTTACAGTAATAAAAGGCTCTGTTTTTGTCCTGGGGTAACCTCCGGTCACTGCCCCCACCCCCCCAACACCCAGCAGCGCTCAGCCACAGGTCCTACCTTCAAAACGCGTCCAGGCTAAAGAGAATCCATCAATCCAGTCTCCTGTAATCCACAGTTATATCCCACCCGCGCTGGAAATCTCTTGATCCAGAAATGAGAGTAATCTGATTTTTATCTCCTTATTAAAACCGTTTTATTCAGTGCTCCGCGAGTTTCCGCATAGAGCCAGACAGGGCGGAGTCTACAGGACATGCAAGTATGCAAATGAGGGCTGCCAGCCAATCGGGGGCCGAGTTCTGTCAGCTGGAAGGCAGAGGGCGTGACCTGGCCGGCCACAAAGAGTCTATCAGAGAGATCAGACACTTTGAGGGTCACCGCTCTTAAACAGACACTGCGGTTTTTTGTTTGTATAGGAGTAGACCACACAAAACCCAGAGTTTAATGCAAAATGAGTTATAAAAGTGGTAGATTTTATTATTATAAAGTTTACAGTCCTTTGGAGAAAGAAAATACCATTACAGGCTCAGATCACTATAATTTCTAACCAGTAAAATGCAGCATTTTATCATTTTATATGATGATTGTAAACACATTATAGCACAATGTAGAGCTGCCAAAACACTTCATCCATATAAATAGTTCATTTTATATGTCTGAAAATAAAAAAATAAAATAGAAAATCTGAAAAGCGCCTAAAAACTGCTTTTTGTCCCATTGTTATACAAGAACTTAAAATAAATCTAAATCGTAATCCTGAATCGCTCAAGGATGTCTCCTCAATATCGCCCAGCACTACTCTGCAGTCAAACTGGTTCAGATGATCACGTTCAAACTCATCCTGTACTTATTTTTAAAACCACAAACAAGTCATTAACTTCGTAGGGCCTATCTGTTACATTGTTGTTAAATGCTAAATCATATGCACTGTTGTTGGTTAAATGTTTAATGTATATTCACATTATGATGTTTAACTTGCTTTGCTATGCTTGTTTTATAGCCATGCCTAATATTAGAAAAACGAAGCGTTCCACCAGAGGCTCAGTGGTTGTCCACTCTGAAGGTATATTAACTGCCTAATGTGAATTTAGTTTTAAAGACAGATTTTTTTTACATTTACTTTAAATAAACTTAAATGTTATATATTAATTATTCAGATTATTTCTATATTGTGTATATATGAAAAAACATTAAATAGCTATAATATTGTGCTTTAGAAATACCTAGGAAATCCCATAGTATTCTCAGATGGCTCTCTCTGTCTGTCTTTTTCTCTGTCTTTAGGAACTGTAGTTACACCAGCTGCAGCACCAACTGCACAATTAAGCATTGATAAACTCTGTGAAGAGACCAAACGGCTTAATGAGGAAACAAGGTTCTTGAAAGAGGAGAACCGCCTCTTAAAAGAAGAAAATCGACTCCTTAAAGAAGAAAAGGATTTCCTTCGTGAGCAACTTGGCAAGAAAGAGACTGGGAGTACTTCTAAATCTGCAAAAGGTATTAAAATCATGCAACACTCAAAACTAATGTCCCCTGATGTGTGTGCGCGCGCGCGTGTGTGTGTGTAAAGTAGGTATTGTTTTTGTCAGTTTAAATAAAAATTAATAATTAATAATATATAAAAGGTTGTTATTCTGATGGAGGCATTTGATCCTTTTAAAATTATTGATATTCTGAAAGTCATCATTTTTAGGGTGTGTACAATTGTGAATGTGTTTAACTCTCTCAAAGGTTCCAAGAAGATAAAGAAGAACTACTCATCAGACTCTTCCAGCTCTTCTGAATCATGGTCTCACTCAGACTCTGAGTCAGAACAAGAGAAAAGAAAGAAGAAAAGAAAGAAACACAAAAAAGCAGCTGCCTTTGGGAAAAGAGGTATTATAGTTTTAGTTGGACAATGAAATTGAAACACCTGGTAGTTATAGTTGGACAATGAAACTGAAACACCTGGTTTTAGACCGCAATTATTTATTAGTATGGTGTAGGGCCTCCTTTTGCGGCCAATACAGCGTCAATTCGCTCCTCCAAAACACCCCAAAGTGTCTCAATAATATCTAATAATATGTGGTGACTGTGCAGGCCATGGGAGATGTTCAACTTCACTTTCATCTTCATCAAATCATCACCAAATCTTTCACCACTCTTGCTGTGTGTATTGGTGCATTGTTATCATCCTTCAGGATACAGTGTTTAAACCATTGGATGCACATGGTCCTCCAGAATGGTTCGGAAGTCCTTGGCAGTAACACAGTATTAGGCCAAGGGAATGCCATGATATGGCAGCCCAAACACGCACTAAAATGACAGCCTGGTGGTCAGTCTTCATTAATTGCACATTGCACCAGTAAGAGCAGAGTGTGAAGGTTCAATTATCAGGGTAAGAGCACAGTTTTACTCTAAATATTAAATTAAATGCACACAACATTGTGGGTGACATACCAGAGTTCAAAAGAGGACAAATTGTTGGTGCACGTCTTGCTGGCGCATCTGTGACCAAGACAGCAAGTCTTTGTGATGCATCAAGAGCCACGGTATCCAGGGTAATGTCAGCATACCACCAAGAAGAACCAACTAAACCACACCCAACAGGATTAACTGTGGATGCAAGAGGAAGCTGTCTGAAAGGGATGTTCGGGTGCTAACCCGGATTGTATCCAAAAGACATAAAACCACGGCTGATCAAATCACGACAGAATTCAATGTGCACCTCAACTCTCCTGTTTCCACCAGAACTGTCCGTCGGGAGCTCCACAGGGTCAATCTAAAACCAGGTGTTTCAGTTTCATTGTCCAACCTCTGTGTATATATATATATATATATATATATATATATATATATATATATATATATATATATATATATATATATATATACATATATATACAGTGCCTTGCAAATGTAAGCCCCCTTGAGCTTTTCACATTTTGCCCCTTAAATGTATTTTATTGAAATTTTAAGTGACAGACCAACACAAAGTAACACATCATTTTGAAGTGAAAGGAAATGATACATTGTTTTAAAAAATGTTTATAAAATAAAAATAAAAAGTGTGATGAGCAAAAGTATTCGGCCCCCTTTACTCTGAAACCCCTAAAGAACATCCAGTGCAATCAATTGGCTTCAGAAGTCACTTAATTTAATTAATAGAGTCCAGCTGTGTTTAATTTAGTCTCTGTGTAAATCCAGCTGTTCTTTTAAGGTCTTAGTGGTTTGTTAAAGAGCACTAGTGAATAAACAGCATCATGAAGAACAAGGAACTCACCAAACAGTTCAGAGATTAAGTCGTGGAGAGGTTTAAAGCAGGGTTAGGTTATAAAAACATCTCCTAACCTTTGAGCATCGCAAGGAGCACTGTTAAAAAAAAAGACTTTTGATATAGGGGGGCTCATCACACTTTTTATATTTTTATTTTATAAAAATAATTGAAAACAATGTAGCATTTTCATTTCACTTCACAATTATTTGTTACTTTGTGTTGGTCTATCACTTAAAATCTCAAAAAAAAAAAAACATTTAAGTTGTAAAGTGACAAAATGTATAAATGTTCAAGGGGGCTGACTTTTGCAAGGCACTGTATATATATATATATACAGTGGTGCCCGAAAGTATTTTGAATTTTGACAGTGGTTATCAGACAAAAACATGCAGTGGTCCAGAGTCTGAGGAGGGACATGTATATAATCATGGCATATTCTATACAGTATACATAGTGTTATACAGTGCAATGTATTACAGTACATACAGCGGTGCCCCAAAAAATTCATACCCCTGACAAAGTCTGGATATACAGTGAATATACACTGTATATAGTAATATACAGCCTGAAAATATTCATACCCCTGACAAATTCTGACGCTTCCGAAGATTGCAAGAGAATTAAAAGAATTGCTTGTTTGCATGTCTCCACTGGTATTTTTTAACCCATTCATCTCTAGCAATAAGGTCCCTGATCTTTAGCTCCTCCTCAGACTCTCATTTGGTCAGGACTCTGGCTGGACCACTGCATGTTTTTGTCTGCCAAAAGTCAAAGTCAAAATTTGCCAGGGGTATGAACACTTCCGGGCACCACTGTATATGTGTATGTGTAAGGTTGCATAACACCAGTCATAATCTTATTGAGGTAACTCAAAGCATAAATTAGATTTTCTGACTGAACGGGGAGCCTGGGTGCTGTTCAAAATAATAATAATAGTTCATCGCGATTATTTCTGGGACAACATATCATCCAAAAAAATTTAATCGTGACGCAACATAATAGATAGTTAAACATAATAGATAGTAGCATGGTCACATGGTTGAATTCACAGTATTCTCAGATTGCATTGTTTGTAGAAATTGTTTTGTTTACAGTTTTACTGAGTTATAATAATGTAGATGCTTCCTTTTTTCTGTGGCCTCTTTGTGTTCTGTAGTAAAGTGCCCCGAAGATGTCTTACATCGATACAAGGCAGTACTTAAAGAATTTCAGCGAACAAGGAGTGTCACCGTAAGCTGTGAGAAACTGAATGTAGACAGGAACACCATTGCGCTGACTGCGATTATAGCAGAAGTCACCATCGCTGCACAAGGGCAGGACATTGGGCTAGTTCCAGAGTTCAGAGAGGATGAAACACTGAATCATTTTGCTCAAAGATGCAAGGCCTTTCTAGATGAAAATGAGGAGCTCAGGGACAAAATCAAAGAGCTGAAAAAAAGGTCAGAGCTTATCCCAATAAAGCAAAAGTTTCGTAGATAAACTTATCTGAGCTCTTCCTTGTGTGCCTTGAAATGCTCAATGTTGATGTTTATTGTTCTGAGGGTTAAATCATTCTTACAGAAATATATTCACAATTAAAATAATGACATAATTGCTTTTTCTAACTGTTTAGATCTGTTCACAGCTTAATATTTTAAATGTTACTGTTTTAATGTCTCTGGACAGAAAGATTTATTCATTTTTTTTAATAGGGCAGGTTGACTAGTCCAAATATACTGCAGTGTTCAGTCGGTATGCATGCATTATACGCTTAAGAAATTAGTGAAATTGTTCCATTTACTTTCACAACATACTTACCTGGTAAGATTTACTATTGTATAATCTCATACAGGAATAGTGTCAAAAGAGATTTTTCAAAAGTGTTAATAAACCGTTTCACCATTGTGAGAAATTCTGTTTTGTTTCGAAGTTGTATGTTGTTCTTTTTGAAGTGCTTATTTGTTGACCTACATGATAAGAATTGAGTAAAACCAGAGAAATGAGCTCTGCTTTCTTTTACAGTCCTTTTACTCCTTTATTAAGCAGAAAGTTCTGTTAGTTACACAGTGTTTTACATGGTACTTACAGAAGGATGTTCTACAGAGGGTTATTTGTTGAACTACATGGTAAGAACTGAGTAAAACCAGAGAAATAAGCTCTGCTTTCTTTTACAGTCCTTTTACTCCTTTATTAAGCAGAAAGTTCTGTTAGTTACACAGTGTTTTACATGGTACTTACAGAAGGATGTTCTACAGAGGGCTATTTGTTGAACTACATGGTAAGAACTGAGTAAAACCAGAGAAATAAGCTCTGCTTTCTTTTACAGTCCTTTTACTCCTTTATTAAGCAGAAAGTTCTGTTAGTTACACAGTGTTTTACATGGTACTTACAGAAGGATGTTCTACAGAGGGTTATTTGTTGAACTACATGGTAAGAACTGAGTAAAACCAGAGAAATAAGCTCTGCTTTCTTTTACAGTCCTTTTACTCCTTTATTAAGCAGAAAGTTCTGTTAGTTACACAGTGTTTTACATGGTACTTACAGAAGGATGTTCTACAGAGGGCTATTTGTTGAACTACATGGTAAGAACTGAGTAAAACCAGAGAAATAAGCTCTGCTTTCTTTTACAGTCCTTTTACTCCTTTATTAAGCAGAAAGTTCTGTTAGTTACACAGTGTTTTACATGGTACTTACAGAAGGATGTTCTACAGAGGGTTGTTTGTTGAACTACATGGTAAGAACTGAGTAAAACCAGAGAAATAAGCTCTGCTTTCTTTTACAGTCCTTTTACTCCTTTATTAAGCAGAAAGTTCTGTTAGTTACACAGTGTTTTACATGGTACTTACAGTAGGATGTTCTACAGAGGGTTGTTTGTTGAACTACATGGTAAGAACTCAGTAAAGAGAAATAAGCTATTTGTTCTCTGTTATTAGGTATTGACCTTTTATTTTTAAATCAAATAAATAAATACCTGGTTATTGTCTAGAACATGTGAGGTATGTCAGGGTAAGGAAACTGTATTGGTACTTATCATCATGTTACTGGGGTTAGTACCTCACACTTACCTGGTTATTACCTAGAACCTGTGAGGTATGTCAGGGTAAGGAGACTATTGGTACTTATCATCATGTTACTGAGGCTTGTACCTCACACTTACCTGGTTATTACCTAGAACCTGCGAGATATTTCAGTGTAATTAAATTGAACTGTCCTTGTTCTTACCATCTTGTTAACCAACATAATTACCTAGTACTTTGGAGTTTGTACCACCCATGTACCTTTTTATTACCTAGTTCCATTTCAGTGTAATTAGGCAAGACTGTCCTGGTACTTACCATCTTGTTACCCAAAATAATTACTTAGTACTTCCGAGTTTGTACCTCACTATTACCTGGTTAATACCTAGACATTTCAGTGTAATTAGGCAAGACTTTCCTGGTACTTACCATCTTGTTACCAAAAATAATTACTTAGTACTTCCGAGTTTGTACCTCACTATTACCTGGTTAATACCTAGACATTTCAATGTAATTAGGCAAGACTTTCCTGGTACTTACCATCTTGTTACCAAAAATAATTACTTGGTACTTCCGAGTTTGTACCTCACTATTACCTGGTTAATACCTAGAACTTAGGGTACTGTAAAAGAAAGCGTTACCAATACGTCTTCTGAGAAATAATAAATCAACGTTTGAGCAATAAAATTTTCCTCTGGGGAAGCATCATCATTGACTGAGAGAAGCAAGAGGGTCATAGAGATGAATTGCTCACCATCTGCAGTGGTGTAGTGAACGAGAAACCTGCACTGCTACCTACAACAAAGCTGTTTGGTAGGTTCTGTTTGGGACCTGAGGATGGTCAAGTTTGTGTTTGGAGGCTTTGTGAAGAGGCCTTCAGTTGTGCCTTTGCTGTGGAGCGACACGATGCCCCAACGGCTGGTGTGATGTTCTGGAGACAGAGCATTGTATACGACAATCAGTCACCCCTAGAAGTGATACGGGACACACTTGATTGTAACACTTCCTTGTCCTGCCCAGGTGTACAGAGCAGGATCTACAGGCCCAGCTGCAACATCTGTCGGTAAATGTGCTGCAGGATGCCATATGAAAACTGTGGGATATTGTCTTTTAAATTTTATTCAATGCTATTTTTTTATCTTTGTTTTAGTACAGTTTAGTACAGTCCTTCTATATTATCAGACTGGATATAAAGTATGCATATACAGTATGTATATTTAAATAGCCACACCCATCCCCAGTGAGCCCAGGTACTCAGTTCAGCTGTGAAAAAAGCACTCTGGGATTTCACTCATGAGTTCAGCTCTCTACGAATAAAGGAAGTAATTAGTGAAAACAGATGTTGTGATTCTCCAGCCCTCGATAAAGTGAACTCAGCGTTTCATTCAGTTAACTTTTATTTGTTTGTTTCTCCAGCAGACATCCTCCCAATACAACTTCCACTCAGAACTTTGGGTACGGCTTCCTTTCCGTGAACAACATTTGATTATTATTGGGACAGGATGAGAATTACGACATACAACTAAATCTGTATGATATTGTAGAGAAAAAAAGATGATAGACATAATTGCAAACAAATATAGATACATATAAGAATTGGGTCTATTTAAGAGTTTTTTAATATATGATCAATGATTTTGATCCCATATGATTGATTCTACCTGTTTCTCTATAGAGTTTAGTGATGTTAGATGCAGCTTCCAAAGGAGCATCATCATGAGGAAGAGGAAGCAGGAGGAAGATTCACTAAGAAGTACCAAGAGTCAAAAAATAAGAACATTCCCAAAACACATCCTAGATCCCCCCTTCCTGGATTCTAACAGGAATCTTTTACCTTTAATAACTTAGTTTAGCTTCTCAAAATCATGAATTAGCACCTCACAATTATAACAAGGACTTGATATCCTACAATAATGAGATACATAAAACTTAATATCTCAAAGTAATGACTTAAATAAAGACAATTTTTCATTTTTCTACAATGAAAGTGACACATAGCTTTATTGTGACATATAAACAATTTATTATGCCATATCTATGCCCCATTGAAATCCAGTCTGCTGCTAGCTCTGCACTTTAAAGAGTCTAATTGGCTGAGCCTGTTTTTGTATCTATCCATGTTTCACAACACTGTGTTTTGGAAGTATTTCTACAAGTCTTGTTAAGCAAGATGGCTTCTGGCCTACAGGTGCTCTGGCATGAGGATAGGCCACACCCCCATCAAAGATTTTTCAGACCTATTCATATCCATTTTCAACTTATCCATATCACATGCTCATGTGTGGCCTGTATACTCTAAGTAGCCCAACTGGGAACCAGTACGGGAAGTTCACAAGTTCCATATTGGACCCATTTAGAGAGTCATTGATGGACCCCATTAGGGTCAGTGTTAAACATGGAGCTTCCAAGGCCTAGATGTACAAACCCACTCAAAGCCCATGTCCACATGGAATGCTATCTGGGCACTATTTACCATTTTGTATCATTTTTGTTGAAAATGCATGTAATGTACAAATCATCTATGGTTCAGAAGGAAATCTACAATGTGACCCTTCAATGATTCTGCCATAATGAGCCTTAGATCCATTCTGGGTCCAAACTGGGCTGCAAGGCTCTTGGGAATGCTGTAAAGTTTGTAGTTTGAGGCAACATGACAGCAGGCTTCAAATAGATGGGGCCTATTCTTGATTTGTGCTCTTGTTCCTGTTTGATTTCTTTCTGCTTTTTGACTACACTACGATTTAGTATCTAAAAAATGCTTAGTATTCCAAAAAAATGGAATACAATCTCAGACCATTGAGTTTGATATCTCCCACGGCTGTGTTCCATTCTGATCCTGACTTATACAATTCTAAGTGGCTAAATGTCTTCTAAAGCAAGATGGCATCTGGTCTACAGGTGCCCAAGAACAGGTGCAGATCAACATTGGTCAACATATTTATCATATTTATCATACAGGTGATCCTATATGAGAATCATGTGCTGTTGGACATTGGCTGATAAACCTAATATTTACTGTTTTGTATCATATTTTTGTAGACAATCTACGGTTCAGACGGAATTCTCCAACGTGACACCGGACCTGCCAAAACAAGCCTCGGATTCATACTGGGTGCAAACTGGGCCAAAACGCTGCGGGAAATGCTGTAAAGTTTGTAGTTTGAGGCAACATGACAGCAGGCTTCAACACAGATGGGACGTATTCTTGATTGGTGCTCTTGTTCCTGTTTAATTTCTCCCTGGCTATTGATTGAAGTGGAGAAAAAAAAAAAAAAAAACAAGCATAAAATTTAATAAATAAATAAATAAATAAATAAATAAATAAATAAATAAACTCTAAATGCTACAAGTAAATTGATGGGCAGCTTAACTTTCTGTAATAGTAAGTGATATATGAGCACTTCATTATGCTATCTCCCAGGGCTATGTTCCATTCGGATGCTGTCTCGCGGTAATATACAGTGCCGTAATACGCACATGATGCAACACAGTGTCACTGAACAATGTCACCGAAATTGAACGAAAACTTATAATGGCATTATCCATAAAATGTCAGGCAGACCCTGTATTAGAATTAAGGAGTCAGTGGATTTGACAGCAAGCGCTCTAAGGCTTAGTCTTACTTGACTGGTGGCTGAACAGCTTGAATGAACATATCAGAAAACGCGTCCAAATTAAACCGTTCTCTGTGTCGAGCTCAAATCCCCCACGAAAGCGCAGAAAATTTGAACTTCCTGTTGTGCCGTCATGGCCTGCCGAGGGTTTCATAGGTGATTGGCGGTATCCTTGGCTTATCAATCAGCCTAGACCCTTAATCAATCGACGTCTGCTCTATTGCTAAGTATAAGCTGTCCCAGAGATGATAAAAGTAATAGTAAATGTTAATGCCAGCATATTTTGGACAGTCCGTTGAGCCAGTCTTTCTTTCCTGAAGGCTCAACACCTGATGTAAACCAGTGTAAGCTGGACCTTAAGCTTCCAGTCCTGCACTTTTCTGGACTTTGTCATTTATTGTAATAATGACTCAGCAATTCGCTTAATAATTAAAAAAAATGGGTGCTAGATTATTTATTCATTCATTCCAGTGGTGGGAATTGGCTTTAATAATAATGAGCCCCTATAGATAGACTCTGTAGTTGTCTTAAAAATGACTGAAGAATCCTGCATTTATTTAATTTATTTACTACATTGTACATTAATATTAAAGACATGGAAACAACTAAGGGGCACATATGGAATTCCGTAGTAAACAAAAAAACACAAAAAAGTGTTTGTCCTCCACAATCCCCTGATCCACAGTGAATCTGGTCCATTAAGATGGGTGATTTGGGATGAGCTGAAGCTCCAGGAACTCCTTTAAGACGCTGAGAAAACTATTCCAGGTGACTCTACCTTAAAAAGACACTGAAAAAACTACCAAAAGTGTGCAAATCTGTCCCCAAACACTTTGACTGGTACTGTATATCCACAAATCATCTCAAAATATTAAGAAAGTATGTTATGATAACGGGAAACCCTTAAAAGGTTATGGACATAACGAGAGTTTCTCAGATAAAATGACATAATATGAAATAATTTTGAAATATCAGGAAATCATTTCATAATGTGATCTCAAAATAATGTGAAATCACCTCATAATATTAGATAATCTCAAAATATTGACAACTGTTTCTCAAAATATCAAGGCATGTCTTAAAATAATGGGAAATCATCTTAAAAAAGCAATAAAAGACCCAAAAATAATTAAAAGAATGAGTAATTACCTAATAAGATCTTACAAATATGACATTGCAATTCACCTTATAATGGAAAAAAAAAAAACATTTTACTTTTTGTCTTTTTTTTTCTTTGAAAATGGGTTTCCAGAACAATAAGACTATAACTCAAAAGAAGCTTGAGAACCAACACCTTATGAGGATTGTTATATAGTTTGTAGCCCCCCACTAAAGCACACTAACATCCCCATCATCTAATACTATCCACATCTACCTAAATTCTATCAGAGGTCTTCAAATCTCCATTCCTGGATTCAGTGGTCTGTGTGGCATTGTGTAACACTTGGTAGGTTTGATATTATTGAACCAATCAATTAAATCCATTAACACTACTACAGATTTTCCCTAGATTTCCAATAGATTACAAAATCCAGGACCATAAACTCATTTCAAAGCCCAGATTTGAAGACATGGGAGCTCCGGTGGATCATCTGGACTGGTGGAAGCTTCCAGAGCACTGCTGCTTTTCTTACCTGCTGCCAAAAGGGGGCACTGTGGTGCCACTGTTGGTTGCGTGCCCGCGAGCAGCACAGTGAGCAAATCCTCGGTGTGCTCAGGAAAGCATTATTTTCATGACCGTGTATAAAAACTTCTCTTGGAAACTTGCACACGTACATTATCCCCATGCTGGCCTAATGTATCTGCCAGGCACATATCAGATTCCACAGGAGGGGAAACGATCTGTCGTGTGTGTGTGTGTGCTCACTCTCACACACACACACACTCTCTCACGCCATATACACACTCACCACATACACACACTTACACACACACTCACTCACACTCGCTGTTTTCTTCAGGCTTCTGATGCAGGTGTTATTTCGAGCACACTTATCTAAGCTCTACAAATGGTGTGATAAATTGAAAGCGAGGAGAAGGACGGAGCAGAAAGCTGAGCAGTTTTCTGACGATAGGCATACGCTAAGATGGCTAAGCTAACGCTGCAGTAAATGGATTTAAATAGCACTCATTTGGCAAAATGTGGCATCCGTGCTAACGGCTAATTGCTAATTGCTGACTTGTGCTATTAATGTGTTAGCGTGGTGACCTCTATTATCGGCCATTTCAACCAAAACATTGGAAATCAAAGCCCACTGTAAATAAACGGAAGCGCTTAACTCACCCAAATAAACAGGAGAGAGTTTTCAGGAAAGAGATATGTGTAGATTAACATCCAGGATTCAATTAACTTTGATAGAAAATGTTGTTTTTGAGAATTAATGTTTTGTTTACTCCGGCACTCCCCCCCCCCAGTGGCGAGACCTGCAGAGTTACAAGGGTCCCCTATTATTGGCCACCCTACTTTATGCTTAAAATACCCTAAATTAACTAGAAAATATGTATCGCTAAGCTTTTATTTTCATAATAACAACTCTTATCATGATATTGTTGGCTGAAAAGGTGTGTAATAATGCGTATTTTCGAATCGCCTATTGGAGACATGACATTTCTGCACTGAGCCTATGGGATTCAGCGGCTCCCAGTGGTGTACATTGACATCGCATATTCCTGTGTGGGCGTTCAAACTCTGATTACGTCAGGAAAACCTGACGTTTACTTTTTAGGGACCCTAAATAGTGTACAACATTAAAATCTAATAAATAAATTAATTAATTAATTTAAAATAGCCGTTGCGCTACGGAAATGCTGTGCACGCTCCACATATTTTTTTACGCACAGATTTACAACATTGTTGGCGATACTAAAATAACGTTTTATGGCGGGATTTTTTGTGAGATTAAAATTTAAATGTTTGTCTAAATTGGGAGCTAATGTGTTTTAAATTTCTTTAAACTACTGCGCAGTAGGCGGAACTGGGAGACCACGTGCTAATGTATTAATTAGCCATCATATGTATGGATGTTTGAGGGTGAGTTAATGTGAATTGTGACCTCACTCCTCACACATAAATATTAAGATGCTACAGTATAGAAGCAAAAGTATTAAGACACCTGCTCCTCTACGGTGTACAGCATTAATATTAAAAGCATCCACACAGTTTTTTTTTCTTCATATCATTAAAGATTCTGACTATATATCAAACATATAGACAAAAGGATGGAGCAGACAGCTGTGCATTTTTATGATAGGTATTGGCTAAGCTAGCTAAGCTAAAGCTGCAGTGAATGGATTTAAATATCAAATGTAAGCTATGGTGGCTAAGCTAACGCTGAAGTCAATGGATTTGAATAGCAGTCATTTAGCTAGACAGGTAGAAAAATACAGATGAGTGAAAAAGTGAGTTACAAGGATTTTGCACGGCAGCAATGATATATAAGTATAAGAAGAGCTTCACTGCGACGCATTCTGTTTCCTGCCATGTCTCTGCCATGCAGTAACTAACCTTTGTGGACAGAGCATGGAGAGAACAATATTAGACGCTCCCTAAGCGCTGTATGAACAAGAACGATCAATAGGTCAGCAGTCCCTACATGTAGATCGGCTACTTTCAAACAAACTTTATCAGCATCCATCAAACTTATCACCTCAGATCATCCCTGTCACAAAACAACCTTGTATCTTCAAAACAGCAACTTTGTAAGAATAAGATTTTTTTTTTTACTTTCAATGGAAGTAATTTTGGGGGATTTATATCAGTCCATTCATTGTGAAATGACACAATATAGGAGATAACTACAATGTAAACAAGGAGACAAAAGGTTTTTGCACAACAACAGTGATATATGAGTATAAGAAAAGCTTCACTGTGGCAAACAGACAAACTTTCACCAAATATTACACCAAATCTGCAGCTCCTCAACCTCAGTCCACATGCGTCTTTTACTTTCAGTGATAGCTCTCTCAGCTTGTCCAGAAATGCATGTGTTCAATAGGGGAGTCTCAATACTTGTCTCAATACTAATCTCAGACACTTTCTCAATGGAGGGGGAGCCCTAGATCAAGAAATACCAGTTGTCATGTGATGCAGCTGTAAATTACTCAAGAGGGACAAAAAAAAAAAACTTTCTTACTTGTCAATGTAAAAGTCATTGTTTAGAAGCATTTCTGTTGTTCCATTCATCGTACAATTCTGACACAATACATAGAAGTACCAAATTTATATTCTATTTACAAGTCAATTTAATTCAAATCAATTCAATTCAATTTTATTTATATAGCGCTTTATTCAACAAAAGTTGTCACAAAGCAGCTTTACAGAGAAAAACAGGTCCACGCCTCTTATGAGCAGCACCACAGAGATGCCATTTTATGGTGTCACAGTGGCAAGGAAAAACTCCCTTTAAAAGGAAGAAACCTTGGAAGGAACCAAGACTCAGTCAGAGGAACCCATCCTACTCGGGGTTGACCTGCTCAGTACAAACAAATAACAAACAAGTGAACAACAATGGATGGACAATGGACAGCAACAAAACATGAGAATAATAACAGGTGCTAAACTATATGGACAAAAGTATAGGAACACCTGCTTGTTCGTTCTTTTTTTCTGAAATCTGAAAAGAGTTTGCTGCTATTGTTGGATTCACTCTACTCTTTATAGTCCAGAGACGTCTTTCTATCAGATTTTGGAGCATTCAGTCACAAGAGCAGCATTAATAACGTCAAGATGTCTGGGATGAACAATATCAGACACTCCCTGAGCGCTGTATGAACCAGAAACATCGGTAGGTCAGCAGTCCCTGTAGATCGGCTACTTTCAGACAAACTTTCTGAGCGTGGAGTTACACCAAATCTTCATTTCTGCAAATATGCCAGTAAGTGCTGTATCTGCAGGCAGTCTGATCTGAGGAGGTTTCAAAGGGGGTGGCATAAGCCTCCATGAATAAACTCGAAACTGAGAGTCTTCAGGCATGAATTGCATTCACCAAGGTAATGATCAGATCTCTTTATAGTTCTCTTTCTCTCTCTATCTCTCTCTCTCTCTCTTTCTCTCTCACTGTCCTAAACTTTTAGTCTCTTTACTTTCGTCTCGCTCTCTTATCTCCACCGCTCTCGTCTTCATTCTCCTCTTTGAGATTCTTTTTTTTGGCTGCTCTCTCCCTCTCTCTCTCACTCTCTCTCTCTCTCTCTCTCTCTCACTGCAGTAAGTGGTCGGGGGGATTTAGAAGAGATTCGCATTTAAATATTTGCGATTTTCCTGTGAGGATCAGCACTCCTCTTTTTTCTCCCTCGCTCAGCACCACTCAGCAATTCACTTACCTTACTAAACATTCTCTCTCTCTCTCTCTCTCTCTCTCTCTATCTCTCTCTCACTCTCTCTCTCTGTCTCTCGCTCTAGCTCTCGCTCTGCCCTGGCCTTTATTTAGACATGCTGAGGCTGACCAGGGAATGCACTGTGCTTGCATACAGGAAAATAGAGAGGGTAAAAAAAATACAAAAAAACAGACAGCGAGGCAGAACAAGCGAGAAGGAGAGAAAGGGCTGTATAAAGTGCAAAAGAGAGTGATGGAATTAGAGAGGGTAAGAGAGTGAGAAAGAGAGAGAATGAGAGTAAAAGAAGGAGAGAGGGATATAGCGACAGAGCGATAGAGTGAGCAGGGCCCTGGAGAGACTGGAAGGTACAAGGAGAGAGAGAGAGAGAGAGAGAGAGAGAGAGAGAGGAGAGAGAGAGAGAGAGAGAGAGAGAGAGAGAGAGAGAGAACAGAGGATGGTGGAGAACAGGGAGTTGGCTGGAAACAAGTGAAAAATGTAGAGGGAGAACAGAGAGCAGGGCGTCCAGAGAGAAGCTGCTATTTGTATTGATATTTGTTCAACAAACATGCATAAAACAACTCTGAGAGAATTCCCCTCCCCAGGCTCCACCCACCAGTGTATTTTTCCCTATCAACTGCAGTGAAGTTGGACAAGCCTTAGAAAAAGGCTGAGAAAATTCCCATTTAATCAGTTAAATGAAAAAAAAAATAATAATAAAATACACAACTGCAGCACAACAGCTCCGGCCATTTGGCCTACAGCATATAATCTTAGAATTTGCGCTGTGCGATACTGCAAAAGTGGATATCGATCCAATACCAAGTAAATACAGGGCCAGTATTGCTGATACCGGTACCAATATCGGTACTTTTTACTACTACCATCTACATTTGTGTAGGGGAGAGCAATGTATCATAATTTATTAAGTGAATGCATCATCTATATGCAAATTTGAATGAAAAAATTTGATTTTTTACGATTTTTTAATTATTTTGTAAATTTCCTTTAATTAATCATGTTTATGATATTAATAAAACACAGGTCAAAGTATTTTTAGGCAAATAAAAATACTTTTATTAAGTAACTATTTAATAAAATATTTATAGAAAACTTTTGGGTGGTGGTAATCTGCATTTGCAATTAACAAACTCAAGGTTTGTTTTTTTTTATTGTTCCTTTGACAGACCTAAAATATTTATTCAGCCATATTAATATTTCAGGTTTGAGGTATAGCTATATCTTTTTGTAGGTAGCATGTCTATTTTTCAGTTCCAGTGAAAAAATTCATGTAGTTTTATTTCAACTGGCTGAATATATTCCCTATGTGACTGTCTGAATAGTCTATTAATAATCAGTCTCCTAAATTACTGTGCTGACCAATTACACTGAAAAATGGCATAAAGGGGAGGGGCTAATTGAGCATGAGTGAAGTGATAGAAGAGCGGTGTGTTGTACGGCCAGTCGGTCACTCTGTAAATGCCTGGAGATAAACTGAAACTGGGAATCGATCTTATAACACAAGTATCGACCAAAAACCAATACCAACGTTAGTATCGATACTATCTATATTTTAAATCGATCCGCACACCCCTACTTAGAATTTAGCCTACAGCGTCACCATTTCAACCAACAGCCATTCTTAAGCCCATTTTAGAAATGCATGGTAACCCAGACTTTTTTGGCCATTACTTGGAGGACCACTCTGTGTAAACAAAAAGGTCCAAATCATTTGTTCTGGACATTGCTTGGACTTTATCCTGGCAGTCCAGCTAATGTCCGAGTTCAACCTATGCGTGAATAGAGCAAGGAATTTACAGTTGATGAGATGATTGGCCGTTTTGTCTGCCACCTTTAAAGTGGTGTAAACACTGTTATTTTTTACCATGACTTTTTTGCATCCTGCTAATTCTACATTACTTTTACCTCAACCAATCACCAGCTTCCACTAGTCTTCAAAGAACATCTATTCACACGCCTATTTTGCTGCTTTCAGATGCTGACGTATCATCTTTTTCCTTTTCGTTTTTTTTTAGCAATAGCGTTGTCTCAGCCCCTGTGTTCTAAATTTTTTATAATTTCTATTGATTGATGTATCACACAATTCTGACACTAGGTTAAGATCAACAATCAGATATTACAGATATTATATCATATATCAAGTGAAAAAACAAAGTTGTGAGGTCTTGTAATATTACATTTCCAGCGTTAGTCAGTGATGCTTCCAGAAATGCAAGTGTAAAGCGTGTCCTTTCTGTGTGGCTTAAAATGTGAATTGCATTTCCTGACTGTAGGGGGAGAACAGGAGCAAAACAAACTGTTCTGCATTACATTCATTAAATGAGGGTTACATTTTATATTTAATAAAGATTTTGAATGTTGTTCTATTATCTACAAATAATACACAACAAAACATAGGGTGTAGGTTGTGTTACCAAGCTGGACTGCAGTGCTGTAGCTAATTGAAACTCAGCTGGCTGAAAACAACAGAGACAACAAGGGGATTCACAGGGAAAGAGAGAGAGAGAGAGAGAGAGAGAGAGAGAGAGAGAGAGAGAGAGAGAGAGAGAGAGAGAGAAAGAGAGAGAGAGAGAGAGAGAGAGAGAGCAGGACTCTGGAGAGAGGGAAAGGTACAGTGAGTGAGAGAGGCAGGGGTTCTGAGATATGAAAGAGAGAGAGTATAGGAGAGGAGAGAAACGAGAGTGGAGGACAGAATACATACTGAAAGAGATGGAATGGTTGCAAAAATGCTTTTATTTAGAGGATTATTCATTTATATTTACCCTAATGAGAGACTGTAGCTCCGCCTCCTCAGTGTATATCACAATACCTACATCTACAGGGTTATTAATATTGAAATCTGTGCTGTGCTGCCTCTGGCTGAGAGGGTGTGAGAAAGGAAATTGATCGTGGCTGTTTTTCTTATTGCATCACAAGGAAATTGATTGTGGCTGTTTTTCTTATTGCATCACACACATGGTGGAGCAGGGCAATTAGTCCATCAGCTGCTCTGGGAAAATATCTTTTCAGACCCATTGGCTCGTCTTTCAATGCTTTCACAAGACCGTGCACTTATGCTCATTTTTTTTTCATTCCATTTGCTGACAGATTCATTCTGAATTAATTATAGACTCACCTTATTATTATGTGCTTTGCTTTGTGTATATCCATCTCCTACACCAGACAACATCAAAACCAGACCTTGAATCTGGTTCCCAGTTGAGGGATATTATAGTCACTGGGAATTGATTGACTTGTTGATGTAATCGGTTGGTAATAAAGTGTCATGTCAAACCAGGATTCTACAGCTTAGCTCTGGAGGCTGTATACCACAGCTGAGATGTTTTACTGATGCTTTGAGGTGACAGTCTCAGAGTACCTGTACCCTCTTCTTCCACAGCCATACCTTTGGAATGTATGCAGCATGTGGTTTGCATTGTCTTGTTGAAAAATTCTTTGGGGGTTTCTGATAAAGCTAATATCTCAATGTACTTTTGTGCATTAATTCTGCATTACAGAAGAATATTGATATAGATAGAACCTGGCTTTTAGACTTGGTCATCAAGGTGGTAACTTTGTCTGATCTCTTGTTTATGTGGTTCTATCCAAAGGCCAATAAGCGGGTTTGACATTGGAGACACATTCTGTTGTATATTTACAGTTTAAAAAAAAAAACTCAGCAGAATTGGGTCCTGTGTTTTTAATGTTGTCTACTGAACGCACTTCTTTTTTTATTTTGATAATTTTATTTCTGATTTTTCCCCATTTTCTCCCAATTTGGATATCCAATTGTCCCACCCCTTTGTGCGTCCCCATCACTGGTGATGCCCATGACACTTGGAGGATGCGGACGAGCACACGCCTCTTCCGACACGTGTGAAGTCAGTCACCCCTTTTTTTGAGCTGCTGTGGATGAATCATTTCCTGAGCAGCTAGCACGCTCGGAGGAAAGCACAGCGGCTAGGTTCCGATTCATCCACTCACAGACGCCTCGTGCCGCAACAGTATAAACATTAGATAACCCAAACCCTCCTAATCTGTTAGCAGAAAAAGACATTATCCAAAAGTCGTTTTTATTGCAGTATTTTGTGATTGTTGTGATTTGTTGCTCTCATCACTGGCCTCACATGTAAAGCCGGTGTTGTGCCGAATTCAGCACCCCCACCAGGAAAAGCACCCCCTCTAGGGAGCGCTCACACACATCTTCTTTACTTTAAATTTACTTAGATAATAGAAAAACCCAGGATACTGTTCTAAGCTACGCTGACTCGTAAGAAATAAGGAAAAAAAAAACATGTCACCTGCAGCCTCTCCCGAGATGTGGTGCTTTTCCTGGCAGGGGTGCTGAAATGCCTAAATCTGCACCCTCATGACACCGCCATGAAAAGGAGCCCCTTTCTGCAGTGCGTATGCACCGTCTTCTTCATAAAAACTGAGATAACTGCTTTAGCTAATCTTAATTAGAAACACACTCCCGAGAGGAGGTGCTTTTCATGGCGGGGGTGCAGGTTTTGGCACGCTTTTAAAATAAACGTTTATTTTAAAACAATTTCTGCTTTTTGTGCTGTATCATTTTTGGTGGGGGTGGGGACAACTTCACCTATATCTCATATTGGGTGGGACACTTCCCAACCATCCCCCGGTTCCTACACCAATGGTTCTATCTATATGCTATTATTGAACAAATGTTCTAGACACATCCTCCATCCTGCATTCTAGTTGCTCAGTAGCCTTCACAATTTCGAAATCAGGTCTCGTTCCTTTGCTGCAGAACATCCGGGCCTGTATTGCTTCTTCTCAGAGCAGAAGAGCTGATTTAGGATCTGTTACTCTCAGTAAGATCATTGTAAGTTGGAGAGGTATCTGATCCGAGATTAGTACTCCTCCTCTGAGAAGCTTTGTAGTTACCTACCTAGCTCTAGTGTCTTTAAGTGGTTCTCCCCCACAGAGCAGGGAACACCGAAGGGCTTGATGAGGATGAAAATGGTGCAAATTATATGATGTGATCTTCACTGACATCAGGTCTCCACTGAGGTACTGCCCTGATATTATAGAGGTTTTGTAGGGGCACGCCGGACATCACTCTCCAGCAGCATCATTATCATCATCAAAACACTTGACGAAGAGGGGGTGATGTTTTCAGAGCAATAAAGCCCAATTCAGTGCTTCCAGTGGTTCAGACAATCAGCTTCAACAGAAAGGAGACGTGGTTCTTCTTTTCTGTCAGAATTGAAATGAAGAAGACCAAGCTCAGAGATAAACTGCAGACAATAAGAAGTGATAGTATTCTTGTATCCAGTGAATCTGGATTTCTTAAATTTTACTTTCTGTTGTATTGCATTGCTTTATTCCATGCATGGAAGTCCCTAGAAGATGTTTTTTTTTCTAAGATCTCTAAGATGCTGACTGACACACCCATACCATGACAGAACCTGGCTTTTGAAATCCAGGTTGGATTTTCTTTTTACTTTGTTGAGGAGTTCATGGCATCTATTTCTTTCCCCAAAAATTGTTTTTTTGTTGATCACAAAAAACTGTGTTTCCACACTGTGTTGAGCCTTTAGAAACACCAATGCTGTTTCTAAACATGGTTAAGGATTCTATACTGGGAATAACATTTTGTTTTTGACTATAACAAGGAAAATATAATATTTCTCCAAATGTTTGCGGACACCTGTTCTATTAAATACATTCAGTGACTTTACGTAGGTTGGACCTACACTCACAGCTTGTCTAGACCCAAAAGTAGAGAAATACTGCCAATAAATTAGGACTTTTTGAAGAAGATACATAAAACCTAATTCTAAAGAGCATGAATTAGAGGCTATAAATCAAAAAAGCATCCCCAGAATTGAGCTGTAGAGCAGTGGAGCTGTGTTCTTTGGAATGGAAGTAGAGCTCCATTCAATACTTTGGTTGGGATGAGTTGGAAAATTGGGAAAGCAATCAAATCATCACAGCCAAGTTTTCTGAGAAGAAAGATTTCCTCACATTAAAAGCATGATATACTCTTGATTTTAGAAGAATATGCAGTGAGTACGCATCCCAATACTTTTTTTTTTTCCATACCATACAATTTTTCCTATACTGCTCAAATGGAAACCTCAAACGAGCGATCTTGCAGAGATGTCAGAGTCTCGACCCTGCAGAGTTCGAGTGTTTGAAGACGCTGCAGCGCTTTGGTTAAGCTCCGGTTCTCTCTCGGGTTTCATGTCGCACTCTACCTCACCCCCACCTCCCCTGCCAGATCCGGAGCGGCGTGAGAAACGTGCCACTTCAGGCTGGGGGGAGAATAAGGCAGCGCAGCGGAGTGGTGGAGACAGACGGCCGTGCTTCTGTTTTTATAAAGGAGATAAGCAAGGCTAACCTTCCCTTGCACCGACGCTAGCCATCCAACAGCAGCAGCCGCAGCAGCAGGTGTGTGAGAAACACACACACAGACATATAGACTCGTACACACACACCCCGCGACACTCTCATGTTCACACTCTCAAAGCGTCTGCCGGTGTGTCAGCAGCCGCGGCGCTGCGCCACATGTTCAAGCTAATTAGCGGCGAGGCTTCAGGCTTGCTAATTGGCACCCTAAACAACGTGCCCTCTTGATCCAGCGGCATGTTTACAAAAAGAGGAGCGTTTATGGTAAAACCCCCCCTCGAGCACCGTCTCTCTCTCTCTCTCTCTCTCCCTCTCTCTGACACATTCCCACTCTACTCATCATTTAGCATCACCTTTCCATCTCTTCAGGCTCTTCCTGGCCTTGCAGGAACTGAAATTGCCTCTAGGGGGTGCTAAACACTGCTTAAAATAAACAGCAGCTAAAGAAACTCCACCCACTGCTAATTTCAGCCTCAATAATCTAATCATGGGAAGCTTTTCAATACCAATAATGCAAAGAATGGACGTGAGTTCTTGGAAAGAAGGTACCTTGCAACAGTGAATTTGCAAGAACACTGGAACAAAGGACACATGTTTAGATGTTTTGCTATTTTATTTATTACTCTATATTAAATGATAGTAATGTAGGCTGTAGATAAAATCTGCCTTTCTTGATAGGGTAACATTTTACAGTGGTCTTGGTCTTGGTTCAGACTCAACATATCCTGGTCTTGTCCTGAGTCAACTACTAAAGCCACGGTCTTGGCTTAGACTTGACAAGACAGAGGTGTCTTGTTTTGACATGGACTCGACTACTAAAGTCTTGGTCTTGACTCAGACATGACTGGTCTTGGACTACTAAAGCCAATTTGACATGTCCCAGTCTTGGCCTTGACTCAGACTCAATTACTTAAACCTTGGTCTTGACTGGGTCTTCACATTTCCTGCTCTTGGTCTTGACTCGGACACGACTACTTAAGCCCTGGTATTGACACAGACTCGATAAGTCCTGGTCTTGGTCTTGACTCAGACTTGACACGCCCCGGTCTTGACCTTGACTTTGACTAAAGCCTTGTTCTTGACTTGGACTTGACTACTAAAGCCTTGCACTTGACTGGGACTCGACTACTAAAGCCTTGGTATTGAGACAGGCTCGATATGTCCTAGTCTTGGTCTTGACTCGGACTTGACTACTAAAGCCTTGGTATTGACATAGCCTCGATATGTCCTGGTCTTGGTCTTGACTCGGACTTAACTACTAAAGCCATGGTATTGACTTGAACTTGACATTCCCTAGTCTTTGTCTTGAATGGGAATCAACTACTAAATCCTTGGTCTTTACTCAGACTTAATATGTCCTGGTCTTGGTCTTGACTTGAACTAAAGCCTTGGTCTTGACTGAGATTCGACTACCAAGGCCTTGGTCTTAAATCATGCCAATAATAATTAGTTAAGACATGCTGTTGTAAGTTGTAAAGTGTTACCCAAGTTAGTTACTATTATCCAAAGTTAATCACCTTAGGTGACCACATACTTTGTATCAAATGACCTAAAATTTTATAGCTTTTCTACCCATTTCTCACCAAATCTACTAAAACAAAACTTGAAAATGAGGGTCTTTTTCCATTGTGTCAGCACTGAATTCGCAATGAATGCTGGATATGTCGGTTTGATTTCCTCAGCAATTGACTGATGCAACCGATGCATCCTTGTTTTTCAGGGTGGACCAAGAACATTTAACCGAAAACTTTAACAATTCTAGGGGAATGCGTTAGTGGGTACTGCAATGCAGTTTGGCAGTGAAAGACAATATCAGCACAAGAACCTGAGGTTTCCAAAACACATTTTGTGAAACGGCCATGAAGTCAATTACAGATATATACAAATGCACTAACGGAAATTATTAATACAAATGACCAAACGGACCATGTCAAAATTAAAGTCACTTATAAAAACACACAAACTAATAAAAAACGAACATATAGACTGCCTTAAACATTTAAAATCAATGGTACAAATGAACAGGCCATGTCAAAATAAAAGTCTCTCACTGAACTCTTTTCTCTTCATTGATCACATCACTAATGATCCGTGGTCAGGAACAGTGCGGTCATCCCAAGCCTTTCCATTTACTCTTCTACTTTCATAACCACACACACTCACACATACACACACACACACACACACACACACACACACACACACACACACACACACACACACACACACACACACACACAAATACACACACACACACACTCAAGCCCAAACCTACTGGACAAACATTTGTACACCCACTCACACCTGTTCACTCAGACAGACTTGTTTAAAGAGTTTAGTGCTCTCAGGAGGCCGTGTTTATTTCAGCACAGATGGGAAATAAATCAGAAAATAGTTTTTTTTTCCTTAAATTAAGACTGAATGGAAATGTCAAACGTCTCAGTGCCAGTTTTGAGTTTTTAAATGCCAGTTACTCTGACAGGACGAAGCTGAGATGAACAGAACATGCTGTCTTTGTTGTAAAAAAAGACAAAAGTACTGCTCTGAATTTACATTATCGCCATGGGTCTGAAATATACATAATTATCAAAAAGAACGTAAATCAAAGACAGCTTAATTATGTGTAGCTGATGTAATTAAAGGCAGCACATTTTACTTTCATAAAAGTTATTTAAAAAAAGAAACAATACTTGTTTGATTGTTGTATTGGTGTAAAATGATCTGTGTATTAATCATGCTGGTTATTTAATGTTTTACTAAGAAAGTACTTAAATGAATGCTAATGATATTAGAAATTCATATTGTCTTACTTCTCCATCAGCAGCTGGAGTCTGAGAGAGTACAGTAGGTCATGCTGTTTTTCTCTCGGCAGATACAGTAGGTGGCGCTCCCTTCCCTTATCACTCTTTTCCCTTATCACATGATGATGCTAGTCAGCACAGGTGTCTGTTAGCTAATGTATCAGAGCTGGGGGTTCGGCACTTTCCTCTGAGCGCAGTGTGATGCTGCCTAGGGATGCTACATTGATTGGCAGCAGTTGGAAAAGAGGCGGAGTCTGACTTCACTTGTATCGGAGGAGGAGGCACACACTTGTCCTCACTCTCCTAGTATTGGGGGCATCTCAATTTGTCAAATAATGATCTTTTAATATTCTCTTGCGACATAATTAAAAGCTCTTTCACGACACCAAAAAGAGAAATATCTCAACGTGGTGATATTTTAAGACAAATTAAGGCTTTCCTTACTTTACAGTAAACTTGTGTTTCTTGTATTTTTCAGTGGGCTAAGCGCTGCCAGTATGATCAGGAGATCACCGGTTCGAATCCTGTTCATGCAGCTTGCCATCGGCTACCGGAGACGCGAGAGAGCACAACTGACCTTGATCTCTCTGGGTGGGTAGATGGTGCTCTTTACCCTCATCACTCCAAAGGGTGATGTCGCTCAGCACAAGGCATTTGTGAGCTGATGTGTACATCTGTGAGTCGCTGTTCTTTCCTCTAAGAACTCTGTGATACTACAAGGCAATTCTACATCAGCAGCAGTTAGAAAAGAGCTGTGGCTGACTTCACATGTATCAGAGGAGGCATGTGCTAGTCTTCACCCTCCTGGTGTTGGGCATCAGCGCATCACTAGTGATAGGGGGAGTCCTAATGAGTGGGATGGGTAATTTGCTATGTAAATTGTGGAGAAAATGGGACAAAAACTAGAAATAAAATTATATAAATTATATAATGTTTTTAATAGATGTGGCTTTATTAAGAGCTTTCTAAGATTTTCAAAGGCATTTTAAGATAAATAATAAATGAAGCTGTTTTTTTTTTTAGCTAAACTAATTTAAGACTTAAGAAAAAATTCTTTGTAAGGATCAGTGGACACCCTGCATGACCCTGAATAGAAGATGAAGGTTTGTCAGTGTGTTTTTATATCATTCAGATGATGTTTGTTGTTATTTAGCTTCCTACAGTTTGAGGTGCTGTAAAGGTTTAGACCTTCTAAAGAACATATTGATGCTCAGCACAGTGGTGTTTCTGCTCTCGCTGCTAAATGTGAAGGATGCTTACACAATTGGACGCGGTCAGTGAGGTGGCTGCGAGGTGAATCCGATGAAAAGATCAAACGCTGAACCTCGGTGGGAGGGAGTCCTCTTTAAACTCATCTGAAGCGCGAGTGTAGTCTGAAGGCCTCCACCCAGACCCTGAACCTGAGCCGACTGTACAATCACAGCCTGTTAGCCACCTGACTGCATGACTGCTATTTGTCTAATTGGGTAGAACAGACATAGACCGACAGGTAGGGTGCAATGAGAGAGAGAGAGAGAGAGAGAGAGAGAGAAGGAGAAAAAAGGATGAAATGTTACATATATAGGATCTACAGAGAAACAGTTGAAGCCTATACCCAATAAGGCTCTAACACTGAAATATATGTGGCATAAACCTACAATGTATGATAGATACCCTTCTGAAAAAAATAGTAATAAAAACTGCATAACCCAGCATGCAGTTGTGTCTCAGATGGCAGATGATGTAAATGATTACAGGCGTGGTCTGCACTGAAAAAAAAAAATGATGCGTAAAATTTACTTATAAAAAACTTTTGCAACTTTCTGCATTTGCTTTTTTTTAAGTAAATTTAATTTCAGATAGATTTAAGTAACTTCAACTCGGTTTCAAGATTGTAATGTTACATAAAGTAAATAAGAGAACTGACTACTTAATTTCTGAGTACAATATTACCTAATTACAATTATTTCATTTATACAATATTACTTAAATAATTTATGATACATAATATGTTATAATTCCTGAAATGTAAATATTTTTAGTTAGTATACTTAAAAAAATTACTACATCCCATTCATGTTTTGAGACAGTGAGACTTGGTCTGTTCACAAAATAAATCTTTGAGATTAAGTAAATATTTGAATGTGTGTTTTAACTAAAATTATATCTAATAATATTGTATAAATTAAGTGATTGTAATTAGGTAATATTGTATGCTGAAATTAGGTAAAGGTTACTAAAAGAAAATTCACGCATTTACTCTATGTAACATATAAGTCTTGAAACTTGAGTTAAAGTGACTGAAATTTACATGAAATTAAATTTTATTAAAAAAAAGCAAATGCAGAAAGTTGTGAAACTTTTTTTGAAGCAAATTTTATGCATCCTTTTTTCAGTTTGAGTAAACCACTTTTTTTAACAGGGATTCCGCCAATTTCCCAGACTTTTTGGAGGTGTACCTCTTGGTGAGAGATCATTCAGTGGTAGCCATGCCTACCACTTTTTTATTTTTCAGCAGGCTAATGCTCACCCACACACATAAAGATTCTCCAGACTTATCACCAATCAAGCATTTATGGGAGCAGCTGGGATGGTATCTTCAGAAATCTACAAGTGTATAGAGCAGGATCTACAGGCCCAGCTGTAGCAATATCTGTAGGTAAATGTGCTGCAGGAGCCATACTGAACCTGTACCCCTCCATGCCCAACCATATCTCATCTTGCATCCAGGCTAGAGGCTCCAAAAGGAACCTAAATCCTCCTTTCTATTTTACAGTCAGAATCTTACAAGACATAAAGTAAATTAGTGTAAACCAGATTTTATTCTGATGTGATACACAGTAAATGAGAGTAATAGCACTGAATCACACCAGCGCTTGAAAGCTGACTCTCTGGATGTCTAAACATTTGGACAGCTGCTTGTTTATACGTCCATTTGACGCCCACATCAAGAACTGCACACACACACACAGCATAGGCTTAAAATACATTATACATACAAACATATCCAGACTCTTCTTTTAATTAGTTAGTTCAAATACTTTAAATTTAACCCACTGCTGACACAGGTATCAAGTCTGCTTTCACACCTGTCTAGAACCTAATAAATTGTCCATTTGGTCCAAACCAAAATAGCAGGTGGTGCTGCCAACTACTCAGTAAGAAAAGTAGCTACTGACAGTCCTAAAAGTCGCTAGATGTCGCTAATGACGTCATCCCTAAATTTGCATAATATATGTTTTTGAAGCTGTAAAGGATTAACGTTGTGGGAGAGAAAAAAGTAAGTAAAAAACACTTTTAAAAAAGTCGGAAATGTTATAAATGAGCTCTAACAAATGAACAACTTCTATTGCTTTTTAAATAGGCAGTCACTTCTCAAAATAACTTCATTTTTACGTAAATTACATGAATCAGTTTTTTGCCCTTTTGTTAAATGTTATTATAAGAGCAGCAGTTAGCCGGAACTGTTATTCTACGCTTTTTTTTTTTTAGTTTTTTTTCAGGGTTTTTTTGTTTTATTTTATTTTGATTTTTTTTACGTTTTCTTAAGTTTTCTTTATTTTTAAACCTATTATAGACAAATTGTTCAATGATGAGGTAGCTAGCTAGATGTTTCACAAAGAGGCAGACACTGTGGAGGAGGTAAGTGACAGGCTATGTGGTGAATGAGGTGAGTGACTGACTGAGACTGTGTGAGTTAAATTAAGTGATTTTTTTTTTTCGTGTCACACTGAAGACATATTTATATTTATATTTTTGCTCTGTAAATAGGGGGCGGGGTCAGTCAGGGGTGGCTTTGGGCATGCTCAGTTGATTTACAGTGTTTTCGTGTAGTGGTGAAGGTCTGCCCTTACTGTGAGAGACTGCCCTGTGAGTGTTGTGGGCAGGGCTCACGGCACCCGCTGCTCGCTGCGGACAGTAACTGAAGAGCATGTGTATTCATCTCAGAGTCGACAAAAGCCTCCAATAACTTCATAAAACTTGCTAGATTTGTCGCTAGTTGCTTTTTTACAAAAAAAGTCGCCGGAGGGTCTAAAAAGTCGCTAAATATGGCAACAAAGGCGCTAAGTTGGCAGCACTGATAGCAGGTGACAATAGCCATGGACTGGACTGGTTTCAGCAGGATAATGCTCACCCACACACAGCAAGATTCGTTTCTCCACCAGATTCGTTGGCACACTTTCTTGGACTGCCCGGTTGCCAGATTTATCACCAATCAAGCAAATCAGACCAAACAACCATACTTTGTTCTGAGTAGAAGAGGTAGATTCTGTATTGTGACCTATTAAACAACAAAAGAAGAAAAAGAGCTGGTTCTGTACTAGGGCTGGGCAATGTACCAATATTTTATGTATTATGGAAAATTTGATATTGTGATAAATGACCCACATGTATATTGTGGATTTAAAAAACAAAAACACACTGACCAACTGACCAAAACATTTTATTACAGAGAGTGTAATCAATCCTATTGAACTAGATGAAGTTCAGCATATTTTAATACAAATCCCTGTATTTAAATGTGCAGAACTGTAGAATTTTGTAGAAAGTGTTTTTTTTTTGAGAATCTGCTGCTACTAATAGATTTTGTCTGCATGTAAAAATATGATGACAAATAGTGTGCAGTGTGAAGATTATATGATATTATACCACAGTTAGCTCCGACCCTGCAGTGTGATTGGCTAAGAGACGTTTTTTTATGGCCATTATCAGCCAGTAATGCACTGTAACTGAAGCTCTCCATGTATTACAGTGGAACTATTTTAACTTGCAGAGTTTTCATAACCAAAGAGATCGTATTTTCTGGTCCTTTTTAACTCAAAATCCTAAATAAACAGTGATAATGGAACTGTGGTATAATCGCAATAATACACTCAAGATTCATGCTATAACCTGTAACATTGCCACTGCTGTTCTGATCTACGACCGCAGTCCAGTGCCAATATTACATGTTATAGCACAAACCTCAAGTGTATTATTGCTTAATCGCCCAACACTATACTAAAACATTTGGACATATATGGCCCTATCTTACACCCTGTATACCCCCCCCCCCTGTTATGCACACATGAACATGCAGCAGTGCACAAACCCATAATGCGTGCCTGTAGGCAGCTACGTATGAATAATTGTACATCAACAATAAACAGAATGATTTAGCATGAACTAGCAGGTCAGTTTTCTCTGCTGAGAAGCATTGGACACACACAGGTAGCTGCACCCCTGAAATACCAAAGTCAGAGGACACCTGGTTCTTAAAGGGAATGGCAAATGACATGCTGATTGGTTTATGTTTATTGCATGCTACATCTAGAACACACCCTTGATTAATTAAGAGAATTAGAAAATAGCTTTTACATGTTTTGAGACAGAAAGGCATACTTTTCCTGTTGTTGCGATAGCAAAGACACACTGACATGCCCTAAAATAAAGATACATGGTGTGTGGTGGACCGCTCGCATATTAATCGCTAAAATAGGGCGCATAGTGTATGAACGGCCCAAAAAAAACGATTTTTCTATACAGAAAGCTCTCTGTGTCATTATCAAACATGTGCAGTTATTAATATCATCTCTCTGAACCATGGATGTCCAACCCTGGAAAAGTTGAAACTTCCAGTCGGATGATTTTTTTTCTGCTCCCTCCGGACATTTCAGCTGCGTTCATTGTGAAAATGCTCTGATGAGAAAGTCTGGCTGTTTGAACCTGTGAGGGCACTCTTAATTAAAGTGTTGCATATTAAAACGTGCACTCGAGGCTTAAAGAAGGAGCCCAGCCCAGAGAGCCCTCACACATCTAAATAATTATCATCTAAAGCGACTAAAGCATTTGTCAGACGAGGGAAGGCCTGTAATAAATAATTCATTAACATGGAAAAAAAATATCAAGATTGTGAAACGAAGATATTATTTTACATACAGAATATGTGTGTGGATCATGGGAACATTATACTTTAATACACTACAGGAAGCATAGGGGGCACTCTATAATATTTTATAATGCTTGTATGATCCAAACACTCATTCTGACATATTGTAATACACTATAGGAAGCATAGGAGGTGCTGTATAATACTTTATATTGTTTATACGATCCAAACACTTATTCTGACAGATTGTAATACACTACAGGAAGCATAGGGGGGCGCTGTATAATACTTTATAATGCTCATATTATCCAAACACTCATTCTGACAGATTGTAATACACTACATAAAGCAAAGCGGGCACACTATAATACTTTATAATGCTCATACGATCCAAACACTTATTCTGACAGATTGTAATACACTACAGGAAGCAAAGGGGGTGCTGTATAATACTTTATAATGCTCATATGATCCAAACACTCATTCTGACAGATTTTAATACACTACATAAAGCAAAGTGGGCATTCTATAATACTTTATAATGCTCATATGATCCAAACACTCATTCTGACAGATTGTAATACACTACAGGAAGCATAGGGGGCACTCTATAATACTTTATAATGCTCATATGATCCAAACACTCATTCTGACAGATTATAATACACTACATGAAGTGTAGGGGACACCCCTATGAATTATATGTTTATATGATCCACTTTTTGGGTCAGAATGAGCGTGTGGATCTTGTAAAGTTTATAGAGCATTATAGAGCAGCCCCCATGGGTCCTGTAGTGTATTACAGTCTATCAAATTCAGCAAATGTTATTAATGGACATTATAAAGCATTATATAGTACCCATGTGCTCCTCGCAGTGTATTACTGCCTGCGATATTGAGCATAAGCCATCATATGAACATTATAGGGCATTATAGAGCACCCCTACATGTCCTGTAGTGTATTACAGTCTGTCAAATTAAGCATAAGTCATCATAAGAACATTATAGGGCATTATAGAGCACCCCTACACTTCCTATAGTGTATTACAGTCTGTCAAATTAAGCATAAGTCATCATATGAACATTATAGGGCATTATAGAGCACCCCTACATGTCCTGTAGTGTATTACAGTCTGTCAAATTAAGCATAAGTCATCGTATGAACATTATAGAGCATTATATACCACCTTTACTTTTCCTGTGGTGAATTACAGTCTGTCAGATTGAGTATAAGCTATCATATGAACATTATAGTGCATTATAGAGCACCCTTTACACTTCCTGTAGTGTATTACAGTCTGTGGGATTGAGCATACATCATCATAAGAACATTATAGGGCATTTTAGAGGCCTAAACTGAAGGCGTAGGCCTAGTCACGAATCACCACTGATAAAAGTAACACAGTTAAATATTATTAATGAAGAATATTATGTGATATTTATTACATGATTCATAAAGAATTTGAAGATGTTTTCCGTTTGATGAATGCATTTTTTTATAGAGTCTGAATTGATCGTTTTGTTTAATATCTCGTACAGCTTCAGGAAACGCAATTATTCTGAACTACCAATTGTATTAATACGTTTTTTTTTTTTTTTTTTTTTTACTTTTCCTCACTCACGCACACACACACAGACGCGCAGGCAGAGATTATTAAAACCCATTTTTAAGATCATTTAAAAGCAATTATGGGCACAATGTAAAGGCGCAATTAAGACATTCCACAAAGGGCTGGCAAAACATTACTGCAGCTACAAAGAACTGAAACGGACTACGCTTCCGCTAATACAAAGATAATTCTGCAAACAGAGAGTTTGGACACAGATCCTCCTCCAAAAATGGCTTGTCAGCTTGTGTTTTTATCACACGCTAACAACCAGCGCTCTTCGGAGAAATAAATTAGCACATTGTTAGACGAGGCTTTGTCACTGCCAACATAATTACAGCTAATGTATCTGCCAGCCTTCCAACTAGAGTTTATTTGGTTAGGGATTTTAAAATGGGCCGGTCCGACAGCCCAAATGTAATTTAACCTTAAAGATGAATTGTTAGCGCAGCACTGTAACTCTCCCTAAATGACAGTCCATAAATTCTCACAAGTACATTAGCGAGTAAATAGTCTAAAGGACTCTAAGCAAGTCATTTGCTTTCATTTAAATCAGTGCAGGTGCTCCTGGTTGGTGTTGCTTCTTAATTGGGCTGCCCGTTATTCCCGCCCCTTAATTCTTCTTCATCTGTCTCGGCAGCGGCATTAGCTCAGGCCTGAGTGTCTCCAACAGTGCTGCCTCAAACCTGTGCTTCTATAGGATTAGTGCTACCTTAGTGTATCTGCAGAACTGATCTTAACTCGTATATCTACAGAACTAGTCCTAGCTTATGAGTATATAGGGTATATAGAATTAGACAGAGCTTCTTTGTGTTTATAATTAGTACTGTACTGCACTGTAGAATTAGTACTAGATTTAGTCCTAAACTACAGTAAATATAAATCATTCTTACTTAATCAGTGTTACTATATTACATATATTACGGTGGCCCTGAAGAGCAAAACCAAATTTAAAACATAAAAAAAAAATGGCAAGAAAAAAAAGAGGCACATTTAAAAAATGATGAGCAATTAAAAATAAAAGGAAGGCGTCGAGTGGTCCAGCGGTCTAAAGCTCTGCCACTAAAAGCGGGAGGTCGCAGGTTCGATCCCCAGCTCATGCAGCTTTGCCATAAGCGGCCGGCGCTCAGAGGGAGCACAATTGGCCCTGCTCCCTCCAGGTGGGTAGATGGTGCTCTCTCCCCACATCACTAAAGAGTGATGTCTGCAGCACAGGGCGTCTGTGAGCTGATGTACCGGAACCGAGTCGCTTCGCTTTCCTCCAAGTGTGCTCTGATGCTGCTCGGCAGTGCTACATCAGCAGCAGTTTAAAAAGAAGCAGTGGCTGACTTCACATGTGTCGGAGGAAGCATGTGTTAGTCTTCACCCTCCTGGTGTGTTGGGGCATTACTAGTGATAGGGGGAGTCCTACTTAATGGATTGGATAATTGGTTGAGTAAAACAGCAGCAATAAATTAAAAAACTGACACACTTTAAAAAAAAAAGAAAAGCAATAACTGATGCAATTTTGTATTGAGGATTTCTATTGAAGCATTACATAAAATGGTTTCATGTTTGATAAGAAACCTACCTGAAAATCCTAATTGTTTTGTATCACCTGCACTTTTTCAGTCCGTTTTTTTTTTCAGTCCGTTTTCAGTCCAAGGTCTGTTAAGGGGATAATAAGGCCTAACCTGTGTTTTATAGAGTAGAGGTGGGCGATACCGGGAATTTTGGTATCGATCCGATACCAAGTAAACGCAGGGCCAGTATTGCCGATATCGATACTGATACCGATACTTTTTAATATTTAAGCTTTATAGATCCAAATGATCCAAAAACCTAGGATATAATTTCACCAAACATTGTAAGTGATAACAAAATACTTTAGTATCACAATCAACATTTTTTGTTTAGAAACAATGGAACAGTAACAAAACAAAGTTTAAATATAAAGTAAAAAAATATTAAAAAATAAAATAAAAATTCTCCCCTCACTAGACATCTTTTCTAGTTCTTTCTTTCTTTGTTTCTTTTTTTAATAGAATTGTCATTTGTAAAAACAATAAATAATAAGGAATTGTCTTCCTTTCAGTGCAATTCAAATGCAAGTTTTTCTTAAATAAACAGAGTGTAAAAAAATATCACTCAACACTAATCTCCTGAGGTAGAGGCCTGTCGACTCGAGGAGAGCGCTGAGTGGGCGGGGCCAGGCTGAGCCTACCTGCGTGGCGGTTTGGCTGGCTTTGCTGAGCCATGTGACGCATTTGCAACAACAAGAGACCAGAGAGTAGACTGTGGTGAATCCTCGTGCGCAGCAGTCAGTGCGTGCGGCAGAGAAAAAAGCTTGAATATCGATATTTTTACACGAGTATTGCTCAATACCAATAACAGCGTTGATATCGATATTATCGATATTTGGATCGATCCGCCCACCTCTATTATAGAGTGATAAAATTATTTTTAACTGATGTATCTAGAGACGTAGTATTAAGTAAGCGACTTTTACCTCAATCTATATTACAACTTTAATCTTGAAGTAAACTGTTTTTATGTATTTTTTAAGAGTGGCCCTAAAACACTGTCATAATTATTATTTACAACTTTCTTAAGTATTAAATTAAACATGTTAATTTAAGTTAATGATTAGTTTAGACGTTGCGTAACTATTCATATATATATATATATATTGTTATTTGTGACCCTTATTTTAAATGTTACCAATTAGCTATAAATTTCTGTATCAGTTGAGGAAAAATGACTCTCTGATTGGTCAGTTTCATTTATAGTTAAATGGCCCCTTTCTGTTAAGCTAGGAGGTTGTGGTGGTTCTAGATCTTCACGCTTAAGTCAGATTCGTGAGTTTCAGGGGAAGCTCAGCTGTGAGGCGCCTCTGTAACTGTGCCAGCTGTGCTACTCGCTGAGCTCAACCAAACCTGGGCCTTTGTTTCGACACTAAACCAAATCTAAGCCTCTGGCAATCTGAAATGTTCTCTGATGTCCTGCCGTGACACTCTTACACACACACTCACACACGCACACACACTCACACACACACTGTTTGTGCTTTTGTTATTTTGACAGGCAGACACTCCAGGGGCTCTCAGCGGAGGTGCCCACCACAGCGATGCCCAGGTATTGGCTACTGCGCCACGCTCCAGCCCACAGATCCTGTCACAACATAATGCATGACTGAGGAAGAAGATGGAGGAAGATTTCGTTTTGGGGCATGGGGTGTGTCGAGGGGATGAAATAAATATAAGCACAATTTAAAAAAATGTTGGGATGATGTATAAAATGTGAAATCAAATATAAATAAATTAAATAAATACAGTAAATACAAAATTCTAATTTCATAGATTTATATTTTAGCCACAATAGAACAGAGAACACCTATCAGATGTTAAAAGTGTGAGAAAGTCTGAGTATTTTATGAAAAACATTAACTCATTTAGAACTCATTTAGAATTTAATGACAGCAGTGCATTTCATTAAATTTGGGATGAGGCAAAAAAAAAATCCCCCAAAATATTTCAGCAAAACAATTCAAAACCACAAACTGCATCCATCACAACTGCGTTTTCCAGTTCTTTGCAGAAAAGTCTTCTCCAGCACATCCCAAAGATTTTCAATGAGGTTAAGGTCTGGATTCTGTGGTAAGAGTCCCATGAATCCTGGTATTGTCATCAGGGAAGAAAAAATCCATTATTGGAATAACCTGGTCTATATTCAGTATATTCAGGTAGTCAGCTGACCTCATTCTTTCAGCACATACTGTTGCTGAACCTAAACCTGACCAACTGCAGCAACCCCAGATAATTTTTTTTAGATAACAATTAATGTAAAGTTATTCTTTGGCGTAGGCCCTGTCATCGGCCCAGGTCTGCAGCATTTGGACCCTCACAGATCCTCCTGTATGTAGGAGGCAAGGGAGGAGCCAACCCCCGGGCAGCCAGCGGGACCAAACTGGAGGCGTTGGGGAGGAAGGAGGGAAAACGAAACAGCCCTGTATGTAGAGAAGGGTGTGTAAGAGGAGGTTTAAAAAAAAAATCCTTGCTGGATTTTTCATTTTATGATGTGTGAAATGTTTTCTATTAGTGAAAGCTAAGGGACTGTGTGCAGACCAGTAAGTTTAGCTCTTGGACTCTTCTTCTGTGAAGTCATGCTTCAGTCTCTGTAAAATGTTGTTTTTCTACACAGTAATCTGAGTTACTTGTACAATTTTCCAGCCTATGGTTGCTTGGTAACATCAATCCATGCTCTACCTTCTGTCCTCCTCTATTTCCTTCAATATTTCCCTTTGGCCTTCTTTAGGCCCTGTCTAAAAACGTCTTCTATGTCCTCTTTTGCTAAATGTACATCATTATTTGTAAGTGGTTTTGGAGAGATCAAGATTTAAAGGATTTAAGCTCAAAATGGATTTTCATGGACTGGTAAAATGTCTGATATTAAAAGAAACTGTGTTTTATGTTCTACAGCGAATAAAATTTGGTTCTAGCAGAATTGGAGGATTACAAACCATTGCATTCTGTTTTTACTGACATTCATGTACATTTTACACATTTCTTTCGAATCTGGGTTGCAGATAAATAAAGAAGAGTCTCCTCCGGGCTCAGACAAACCTCATGAATGTGTGAAACTTATCACTTTAGAGCAAGCAAAGTGACTTCACCCGACTCCCGTGGTCTCGCAAAGGGCCCCTACTGCTTCTGGAAATTGCTCCAACCGCAGAGAACAAAGTGTCTCGTCGGGAGGAAAGCTCCGGCAAAAAGCTGCTTTTCTTCAGCGGTGGAAGGAAAGAATCGCTCGGCCGCCTTTGGAGGACGCCGAGCCGCAGTGGGGGGAAGACAGCCGGAGAGCCGTAATTGGGGTACAATCAAAAAAGTGACTTCATTAGATTACAAGCAGTGGCTTTGCTGCCTCTTGAAGGCGGCTTTTATTGGACACGCGAAGGGATATCTCGCTAAGCCCTTATCGGCGCGTCGCCCCCGTGCCAGCGCAGTTAATGATGTTTAAGAACGGGGAACGGGGAAGTGCGGCTCTCCTTCTCGAGTGTTCTCTGAAACACTCTCGTGCTGTAGAGCTCAAACAAACAAACAAAACAAAAAAATCCAACAGAACTGCAGCAATTTTTTTTTAAAAAGCAGCGAATGTAGAGCAGTCTTCACTGGGAGCACTGATAAAGATGTACAACCAAGCCTTACAGGATGAATTTGCCTTGAAGTTTTTTTCTCTTTTTAGTCAATAACTGTCTGCTGGTTCTCGCAATAACCAACACAAATATATACATCATTCCTGCGATACCATGCACCATCATAAACAAACAAAAACAAACAATCAAAAAGAACAAAGAATTCCCAAAGAATATACAGTATAAACCCAATTCCAAAAAAGTTGGGATGAGGTTAAAATAAGTTTATGTTTTCATGAAATGGTAAAATGTTTCACCTTTTCTAAGATCTGATGTGTGTTTTATGTTCTACTTTGAATAAAATATAGATCTATCATATTTGTATATTATATACAGTATATTGCCCCAAGTCGTGCAAAAACCTTTTGCAAGACAGTGCTGATATATTTAGTAGTTCAGAAGTGGTCCATATGGACTGTAAATCTGCTGAACATTTTTTAACGGAACCATAGACAAAGCAGTGTTCACTCCCCATAGGAACTGTATACGAAAATAGATTCTAGTACCAAAATATGGTTCTTTAACAGTGGAACCTTTTTGGGATTGTCAGAGTCATCTATCTATACAATAAACCACTTTGAGATTCTGAACATTCAGCAGCAGTACTGGAACAGTGTTTATAGGTTGAGTAATCTAGCTGGGTTCTGATGAGTCAGAAAATCCAGCCTGAACGCTCCAGCACTGAAGAGAGGGGATGTACTGTACAGTAAGTGCGTGTGTGTTTGAGTGTGTGTGTGTGTGTGTGTTTGAATGAGACTCTGGGAGGGGGTTCAGTGGTGATGGGAACCCTGTACTGGCGTGTGCTGGCAGGTCGGGCTCTGTGGTGTGATTAATGGTTCTGGACCGGTGTGAAGCTGCAGGTGATAATGAACAGATCACTCTCCAGCAGGGCTGGAGAAAATCATGGGGCTGAGGGCTGAGCGATAAAACCTTAAAGATAACATCAGAATCAGACATTTATCAATATCAGTAATACTGAAATACTTACTTTACAAGAAAAAAATAAAATAAAATAAAGCTGGATGGTTATATGGATGGATGGATGGATGGATGGATGGGTGTGTAGAGGGCTAAGTGGACGTCTGTGGATGCATGGATGGATGAATGAAAGAATGAATAAATCAATGAATCATTGAATGAACAAATAGATGGATGAACAAATAGATAAATGTATGGATGGCCTATTGGCTGGATGAATAGATGGGTGGGGTAAGTTGGTGGATGGATAAATGAATAAATTAATGAATGGCTAAGTAAATGGATGGACTACTGGATGAATGGATGGATGGATGAATGGATGGATGGATGGATGGCCAGGGTAAATTGATAAATGGATATATGAATGGATAGAAAGATGGCTAAATAGATGTATGGATGGATAGATGACTACATTGATGAATGGATTTTTGTGCAAATTAAAGAATTAAAAGGTGTTGGTGGATATAAAAGCAAATAGACAGATGGTTGGATTTATCTATGAATATTTGCTTGAATGAAAGAAAGGATGGATAAAGAAATGGATGAAGGGATGGATTGGTGGATGAGCAGATGTTGGATGTAAGAATGAGTGGATGGAGGGGTGCATGAATAGAAGAACTGATGGGTGATTATACAGTTGGATGGATGGATGAATGTATATTTAGGAAGAGTTAAGTAAATGAATGGATGAACTGACGTGCAGATTGATGAATGCGAGGATGGATAGGATAGACAGGGAGAATTAAGTAAATGGATGAGTGGATGGATGGATAGACAGGGAGAATTAAGTAAATGGATGGATGAGTGGATGGATGGATAGACAGGGAGAATTAAGTAAATGGATAGATGAATGGATGTATGGATAGACAGGGATAATTAAGTAAATGGATAGATGAATGGATGGATGGATAAACAGGGAGAATTAAGTAATTGGATGGATGAGTGGATGGATGTATAGACAGGAAGAGTTAAGTAAATAAATGGATGAATTGATGTGCAGATTGATGGATGTGAGGATGAGTGAATTGATAATTGTATGAATCTTAGCAGGATGGATAAATAAATAAATGGACAAGGGGAGGGACAAGTACATGCATAGATAGATATCAGATACAGTAGATGCTTAAATGAGTGGAATAATAAAAGAATAAAATAATAATAATGTAATTTTTTTTTTTTTTTTTTTGGGGGGGGGGGGGGGGCGTCCATATATAGAGGTGAATATGGGTAAGGTGATTGAAATCAAACAGTAAATAAATAAATATAATTGTGAATATTATTCTAAGTGTTTCTCCAGTGCTGGGTGGAAGCTTTGTACTGTGTCTCTGCTGGAGCTTGATGATGAATTCATAATAAATCAGCTCTGTATTTACAGACACTATAGTGTGAACAAACATGCAGTTTAACAGATGGATCATGTGACCCCGTGTTATTGATGGTGTGAATGTGCTGAGGCGTGGATTACAGGCGTGGATTCTGCAGGAGTCTATAAACTCTTTATGAGTGCTGGGGTTTTAAATCTCTACACAGAAGTTGCACAGACAGAACTCTGCAGAAACCAAGCCTTATTAATTCCGCCAAAGTAACACTGACCGGTGCTTAGTCCGATTCTGCTCGTTTTTACGCGCTCAGAAAAGTGGAAAACGCATAGCACGAGCTGCTACCCACAAAACATGCTACTGCTAGCTGTTCACTATAATTGGGTTTGCAATTTATTCCGCAGGACTAAAGGCCTTAATTGGGTGATGTATGTGATGGGTGATGTTACACTCATATACCCAATATGGCATGGAGCGTACATCCTTATCTTATATATATATATATATATATATATATATATATATATATATATATATATGCATATTATTAAAATATTTCTTCATTTCTTCACTTATATTTCTTTTCAAGTTTCAGCAAAGTTTTAATTTGGTGAATTTCCTTGTCCATAGAAACAACTGTAAAAATAGACTTCCAATATCCAATAACAATTAACAAACCACTGTAGAAAAGCACAAACAGCGCCTCTGCTGGCTGATTGCAGTATGATGTGTACAGTGTATATTAGCTCCACCAATTCCCTTATGTTTAAATGACAAAACAGCCCTGCCTATTTTCTCATCTCCTTTTTTTACTACTCCATCTAAACTTTCTATCTTCCAATGTTTCAACAATTTTAAGCCTTTCATTTGCATTTACTTCAGTTTATAAGGAGCTTGTAAACCTTATTTTTCTATATAATTAGAAATAGAAATAGAAATTAAGAGACTGATTGAGAGCCATGGCTGGAACAAACTGAATATCTATCTATTAACCTTTCATGGTATGTAGATATTCTCAACATATTTAAAAGAACTGCCAACACAAAAACAAACACTGTAGCTAAAGCCAACATACAGAGATTAATAGAAACACATAATAAAAGTAATTTGCTCTTAAAACTTACAACACTGAGGCTTAGCAACCAGAACAAATATTACATTTAATGCAAGCCTAGGATAAGGTAGCTTTGGGCAACAGACAACACAAAGATGGTAAGCAAGGGAGAGGCCACACCCAATATGCAAATATATGGTACCAGGAGCCTATAGGAAAGCTGAATTAACCAACACTGTAGAAAAAGCATTGACTTGTGTGTAGTAACTAAAATTTGGTTGAAATCCCATTTTTTCATTGGTTTAACAAGCATTTTTTGTTTTCAGGTTGAAGTTCTCTGAACTCATTTTATTGAGTTGTTCTGGCCAGTAAGTTCACTCAACTTGATAATACTAGTTCTCCTGAGTCAACTTAATCTTTTAAGTTTTGAACAAAACCACATGCAGTCGTGCCAACTAGAAATCTTTCGCCCAGATAATTAATTATTCAAAAGTATTGAAATTTAATTTGTGTTTTTAGGCGGCATGATTTAAATTCTAATGTGTTTTTTTAAGATGACTATCATTTAGGATCAACTAAAAAAAGTAGGTACCAATGAAATGTTTCACATTAAACAAAATCATTCAGTGGTAGCAACACAATAATATAACTTTTGTTTATTTAATGTAGCGACTGAGAACTCAGAATTTATGACTATTACATATCAGCATTGTTATCAGTCATATAACACTGGTACTAATGCAAAAAACATACATTTCAAGGTTGATCCCGCCAGCATGTAGTCAGACCCAGCAACATAAAATACAGCAAATTGCTCCTACAGCCTTGAAGACTTAGACCACACGGCTACTATTACACAACCCTCATGCAAATTGCAAGAGAAGGCAGTCTATGAAGAATGACTACACCCTGATGGTGAGTGAGAGATGTGAGGACATGCCCAATATGCAAATACCATGACCAACATGAGGTGAAAACCCCTGCATAATTGCTCAGTAGACCCTGTTTAACTAAAGAGTGAAACTGAGCATGTGCAGTAGTGCAGAGTAGTTGGCTTGCCCTCAACTTGGCTTGGCCTCAACATCACAAATGATTTAAATTTTTAATAAGAAACTTAATAATGTTAGTTGAGGCGATTAGTTTCCTATAGTCTTTGGTTCCAATACATTTTTTTGTTCAGCTGATTTAAAAAAACACATTTGGGGAAGAATTTTAAGTTTAGTTTTTTTAAGTGTATCTATTCTGACACTGGTCAATGTACATAATATAGAGGAGAGTAGACAAGCAACCTCCTTGAGAAGAACTACTCGAAGAGTGTAGATGTTTTTATCATTGACCTTCACACATCTACAGGTCTGTGATCTGAAGGTTAGAAGATTTAATTTCCAGCCAAACATATTTTGATCAAAATCAGGTTCTCTGCTAAAATATAAGTCTGAAAGGTGTTAAAGGCTGAAGTAAAAATCAATAAATAACAATCTTGCATGAGATCCAGGTAGCCCCAGATGTTCAAACAGGAGATTAAGTGGCATTAAAGAGCATCCTCAACACCTCTTAAAGCTCTGTATGCAAACAGAGACTCCACACGCGTAGGTGATGATGACTGGGTGTAGTAAAGTTCTTTAGTGTTTTCAGTCACTAACCTGCAGTGTGAAACCACAAAAAAATGAATAGTGATGTACATTTAGCAACAGAGGATATAGACATCAACGCAAAAACCTTTTTTGACAGGATCTTAAGGAGGTCAAGGGGGAATAGTGGAAGAGAGAAGGAAAGGGAGAAAAGTAAAAAGCAACGCAACAATTTTCAATAGACTTTATAAGTTGTGTCAACATCTTGTAGAATCACAGTTTTCATTTAAAGTAGAAAACATTTTTAAACAGCTTGAACTTAACTGTCACTGTCAACTGATTTTTTGTGTGAACTACACAAAAATAATCTTACATAAACCAAACTCACAGAATAAACACATTGCTATTTGTTTAACCATTGCAGTAACGCAAAAATGATCAGCTGGATCAAGGCAGTCACACAAACCATAGCAACTTGCGCTTATAGCCCTGAACACTGAAGCCAAGCAGTTACTATTATACACATAGATAAACCCCAGAAGAAGGCAGTCTGTGGGGAATGACTACACACTGATGGTGAGCGAGAGGTGGGAGGACACGCCCAACATGCAAATAACCTGACCATCATCAAGTGAACACCCCTGCAAAATTTGCTCAGTAGACCCTGTTTAACAAAAGAGTAAAATTTTGCATGTGCAGTAGTGCAGAGTAGTTGATTTGGCCTCAACTAGGGTTCAACAACATTTTGTAAATTTTTCTAGGCCAGCTTTTAACAAGGAACTTAGTAATGTTAGTTAAGGCAAATAGTTTGCTGTATTTTATGATGCACCTCAAATTTTCTTGTTTAGCTGATTTAAAAGTCACCTTAAAGAGAACAATTTTAAGTTTTGTTTTTAAGTGTAGCCTATAATTACCAAAAATATTAAAATATTAGTCTAATTAATTAATTTGTGCATATACCATATATTTTTAGCCTTCTTGTATGCCCGTCTGATGTCCGTTTTGCTGAAGTCTTCTTAATAAAGTCAAACAATGTCAATATTCAACAGGATGATCAACTGTATTCTATACTTTGGTCACACAGCTCCTTCCTCACATATTTAAAACTGGTGTCTGGTGGAGCCTCTCTACGTCTCCAGAGTGATTTCCAACATGTCCAAGAGGGTGGAGAATTCAGATGGATGAGAAAATAAAGTTGTCTAATAAAGATAATTAAGTCGCTAGAAAATGACATTTGTATTGTAGTGTTTAATGGAATTTATTTAGTCTGCCAAATATATGTAACTTGTTTTTTATCTTAAAACAGGATATTTATATAAGTATAAGCTGAAGGCCACAAGAATTACTTTTAAGAGTGTATATGATAACTTGAATCAGTCATGACAGTTAACCATATTTTTAAAAAACTGATAATACTCTTACTCCAAACAAACTTACCACGACATCTAGCAATTAAGAACAAAGGTAACTTGCTCTTATAGCCTATAACACTAAGGCCTGCCAAACGAAAACATATACTTCACTAAAGCATGCCCAGGATAAGGTAGCTTTGGGCAACAGACAACACAAAGATGGTAAGTTAGGGAGAGGCCACAGCCAATATGCAAATATATGGTGCCAGGAGCCTTATGGGAAAGCTGTATAAACCAACACTGTAGCAAGAGCATTGACACATGTAGTAACTAAAAGTTGGTTCAAATCACATTTTTTTTCCATTGGTTTAACAAACATTTTTAGGTTTTCAGGTTGAAGTTCTCTGAACTCATTTTATTGAGTTGTTCTGGACGGTAAGTTCACGTAACTAGATAATATTAGTTCTTCTGACTAAAACACAAAATCACTTTAGAGTGTAGCTAGACGAACAGTCTGGATTGCTTTGTGTGAATGTTTGGCAAAGGCTAGACGGCCTTCATTGGAGGAGTGCAGTGGACAGGAGAGAACACAAGCTGCTTATGTATGCTTAGGCTTATATCAAAGCAAATTTATTAAAGGCCTGTCTGGTATCAGACTTTTTCTCTACCCACGTGGTGATTGGCTCTTTTTACTACAGGGTGGGGCTTCCTTTTCTAATACAGTCACCTCGCCTGATAGCGTCTTGTGGTTCAGGTGCGGACGGATCTGGGTTAGAAGAAAAAGGAAATGGACTGATTAGATAGAGAAGCACCGCTTTATCCCCAAATCTCCCACCGAGCAGCTCCATGCCTGGGGTGCCAGATGTTTCTGAAGATGCTGGAGATTATAGTTTCACAGTATCAAGGACAAAAGTGGTAATCTTTAAACACAGCAATAACTGCCTCTGTCTGAATTCGCAATTTAAAAAAATACCTGTTCGCTTTTTTTTTTTTTTTTCTTTTTCTCTTTGGATTTGGAGTCGATTGAGGCCGTACAGTAAAAACGCCTGAGAGAATTTATATCCCAGAAATGCTAAATAAAAATGCAGGACAAAGTCGAGCAAAATAAATAAATAAATTAGAAAAAAAAAATCAAACTATCAAATGCATCTGATTTGAATACCAATGGCATGCAAATCCATTCCGCCTGAGCTTCCAGCATGCGGTCCATGCAAAATAGGGGCTTATTCAGAACTAACGTAGCTTTACTCTGAATGGCACACAAACACACGTGCACACACACACACACACACACTCCACAGTAGCATCTAATTTCCTCTAAAAGTAAAACGTGTTTTTAAGTGGTAGAGAATTTGTAAATCAGTTGGCTGGGACTTTTTTTTTTTTGAGTATTTTATCTCAGACTGCTATTCGTTAGCACTGTCCTGGTGGGGGATTAGCTTAGCCTCGGAAGCGTGCCTAATCTGGGCTCTATCTTAACATGCTATGAAAGATTATGGGTCATGGTACAGAGGAAACATCCACCAGGTCAGGAGGAAACTTGTCCCATATTCCATATCTGAGAGAACACAAATCTGGGAGGATTTAATTTCACATAATCAAATGCATTGGATATATGCACCAATCAGCCATAACGTTAGCACCTCAGACAACCAGACGACCTGAGATACATTGACTCTATAGTGATTCTTTATCTTCAGTGGCTTCTATAACAGGGTTGGTATACATTAGGCAGCGAGTGAACAGTCAGTCCTTTAAGTATGAGAATATGTTTGAGCAGAAGATGTTCTTCAACAAGCACCAAGCTTTCCCATAGGCGCCTGGCACCATATATTTGCATATTGGGTGTGGCCTCTCCCTTACTTACCATCTTTGTGTTGTCTGTTGCCCAAAGCTACCATATCCTAGATGTATTGTGTATTAGTGTAATATATATGTTGATTGTCTGGCTTAAGTGTTGTAGGCTGTAAGAGCAAGTTACCTTTGTTCTGTATTTCAAAATGTCATGTTATGTTGGTTTGGAACTGCAGAGTTCACTCTAATGCTACACCAGCGTTGTGCTGTCAGTATTGGCAATTCTAAAATAAAATAAAAAAAATCCAAAGTATGTATAAAAGACTAATATATGTTAAATAAACTAAGATCTTTTAGCCCAAAATAATACAAATATAAAAATAATACAACTTAACTGAGTCTAAGCAAAATGAGAACTCAACGTAGTTAAGTTGAATAAACTTAAAATTGTATATATTTACAACAGGGCCGCTGCTAAGGTTTTGGAGGCCCTAAGCATAACTGGCAACTTCGCGCGGTGAACTTGTCTCCTGCCAAACTCAAGTAGCGTTGCTACTTTAGTTAGGACTAAGGTTGCCAGATAAGTTACGATTTTTCATCCTATTTGTTTATTTTATTTTAAGTTTTTAACTTACACAAATATTGCACTGGACAAGTTTTTGTATAGAATGGCCACATACACTTTAAAAATGGTTAAACATGCGCAAGATTTAGCGCCTCCATGCATTTTTTGATTATTTATTTGACTGGAAAATGTCACATCTGGCAACAACCAACAGAGCAAACCGAGCCGTGCCATTTCAGGCAATAGGGGTGGGGGCATTATATTATGCACAAAAATAATAACGTGCCGCTTTTAAGTAGTAGAGTAGGTGCCCCATGCAATGTTTAAAGACAAAAAAGATGAGCGTATCATAAATAATTCACATTGGGTTTTAAATTTAATAATGTCATAATTTCAACACATTTCATTCTCAGTCAATTTGGCTCCCTGCAACTGCAAAATGGTTGAGGCCTAACGCTGGCTGCGTTGTCTGCGTATGCAGAGCGGCGGCCCTGATTTACAACTTAACTGAGTCAATGCAAAATTATGACCTAAGTTAAGTTTAGCCAATGAATACTTTTTTTTTTTGTGAGACAACTGATAAACTGGCTTAACACACTGCTGATACACTGCTTATGGAGGCTCCAACCACCTCGCAACTTAAAGAATTTATAGGATCTACGGCCAAGGATTAGCTAATAAGGTCCTGATAATCAGTGGCACACACTCCAGGATAATGCCTATCCATATACTGCTGTTACCACATCAAGAGCTTGCCCTGAAGCCACATATACCATATCATGTCTAGCTGCATCTGCAGACCTATCCCTGATTTTAAAAATGCTATTTTGTATGCTATTAGATGTGCTATCAACATTCCCAACCACCCCTACCACTAAAATCTGTGTTAGAAGTGTAGGAATCTTGGAGCTGCATGAAATGGATTATCACAGGACTCCATTAGGAACCTTAGCAACTCTACAATGCTGATATATCTTCCTTTCAAATATAGTATCATTGCAATCCCACGCGATTAATCGCTCAGCTTTAGTTCCTGACCTCAATTTCTTTTATTATGCAGGTTTCCCAGAACAGTTTAAAGATAATTACACTGAAAAAAATATATTTATTGGCTCAACGTAATTCAGTCATCATTTTGCTTTGACTCATTTAGATTGTAAATATATATAATTTTAAGTTCATTTAACTTAACTCAGACAAGTTATCATTTCATCATTTAATTGTAAATATATATAATTTTAAGTTAATTCAAATGAACTCAGACAAATCTTAAGTTTACTCAGCTTCTTTGAGTTCTGTTCACACAACAATAGTTCAATTTGCTCAACAGATATTTCCAAATATTGTGATAAACAAATTTAGTTTTTAACATATATCAGTGTATATGTATTCTCAAGATATTTAGCATATTTTTAAATAAATTCCAATAGTGACACCATCATAGTTCAACAGCACAAGAAAGAACTCTAAACCAAGATATTGTGACAACAGAAAAAGACAGAATAAAGGTAACTTGCTCTGACAAACTTCAACACTAAGGCCCAACAATCAACTAAAAGATTGCTCTAATGTATGCCTAGGATAAGGTAGCTTTAGGCAACAGACTACACTAAGATGGTAGGTAAGGGAGAGGCCACACCCAATATATGCAAATATATGTTTCCAGAAGCCTTATGGGAAAGCTGCATGAACCAACACTGTAGAAAGAGCATTGACATGCGTAGTATAATAAAAGTTGGTGGAAATCACATTTTTTCCATTGGCTCAACAAACATTTTTAAGTTTTCAGGTTGAAGTTTTCCAAGCTCATTTTATTGAGTTGTTCTGGTCGGTAAGTTCACTCAACTTGATAATATTAGTTATTCTGACTAAAACACAAAATCACTTTTTAGAGCTAATACCGTTAAGCTCTGGAGAAACCCTGGAGGAACAGGTGTCTACATATTTTTGGATGTGTAGATTGAGAATCTGCGGGACTTTAGCTCGCTCTCTAATGGAGAGTGATGGACATCTCCATGTTAAAAGTGCGTCGGGTAAAGCAGAGGGGTAATCAAACACCCTGCTTTAATGGAACGGACATGCAAACATCAAAGCGATCATTTCTGTCCATCTGGAGAGCGGCCATTGTCATGCCTCAGCTTTGATGCTGAAAGTGTTCATGCCAGTGGTTTCCATCCATTCTTTGAAGTCCACTCGCAAGAATCCAGCCGGAGCTCCAGCCCTTCAGGAACTCTCGCTACATATAAGCAGCTGATTGCTAATTAGCGTCCGTGTGTGAAGAGTTGCGGTTTAACTGCGGTACACAGCGCTGGCCAGAGTTAGCATCAGCTGTTTAAAGCTCATTATTACACCGCTGCAAGTAATGGCATGGAAATTGGTGGACGCATTGTGTGCCCATTAAAATATGAAACCATAATCAAAAATTCCAGGTTATAATCATTCTGATTGTTGGATCAGGTGCGTTGATTTATTTAATATTCGAAGTGCATTTATTGTGTTTTTTTGTCAAGCTGCACACTTCTAAAACATTACAAGTAAACACTTTTTTTCATTATTACTTACAATTATTAATATTGTTTATTATTCCTGTGCTTTTTGCTATGCTAGTATGCCACTGATTCACTTTATTGTTGCCATTCCTCGTACAAAAGATCGTCCAACATCATGTCATCTTGACTTACTATTTTATTGTTCTTGTCACTGAACACAACCAAATCCAAATTGCAGTGCAAAGTGCTGACACAATGATCAGGAGGTTGCTGGTTCAAATTTCTGTCATGCAGTTTATAGTAATAACAAGGATGGGATGCTTCAGAGAATAATAGTGGTTTAAAGGATGGCAGAGCCTATCTGATGTTCCATTGGTATATAACTCTGTGGTTCTCTACTGGTTTAAAGGATTGTTTATTCTGTGCTTCTTTTACAATTTAAAGAACAGAAGACTTTAAGTTCCTCTAGAATTTTAAAGATTGGTAGATTCTGGGTTTCTCTACTGGTTTAAAAGAAGTTCCATTGGTTTAAAGGTTAGTCGATTCTGTTCTTGTGCTGGTTTAAAAGATGGTAGACTCTGTGTTTTTTCAGTAGTTTAAAGGATGGTAGACTCTATCTGATGTTCCATTGGTTTAAAGGTTAGTTAACTCTGTGTTTCTTCAGTAGTTTAAAGGATGGAAGAGTATCCAGAGATCTATTGGTTTAAAGGATGGTAGACTATGTGTTTCTCTACTGGTTTAAAGAATGGTAGACTCTGTGTTTCATTAGTAGTTTAAAGGATGGTTGAGTCTATCTTTTGTTCCATTGGTTAACCGGATGGTCAACTCTGTTTCTCTACTGGTTTAATAAATGGCCGACTGTGTTTCTCTATTGGTTTAAAGGATGGAAGACTCTTTATATCTTTAGTAGTTTAAAGGATGCTAGAGTCTATCCAAAGTTCCATTGATTTACAGGTTTGTTGACTTTGTTGCTCTACTGGTTAAAAGGATGGCCTATCCTGTTCTTTACTTGCTTAAAGATGGTTGACTCTACCTGATGTTGTATTGGTTTAAAGAAGACTCTGTGTTCCTCTACTGGCTCAGATCATTTGCTTAAAAAAGCTAAGCAATAGGTAATGAAAACTTAGGTTAGCATAACTAAGAACATCAAGTTATTACAACTAAAGAGGAAGTCGATTTAACTTTTTTATTTCTGTTATACTGTAAGACCAGATAAGTTGAGTTTACTTAACTTTTCTTAAGACAGCCAATTGGCTACATATTTGAGCAATATGGGATGAAAACTTAAGGCAGCTTAAACTTAAACCAACAAGTTGTTACAACTAAACTTGAGCTTGATTAATTTCTAAAGTAGCCCAGGGGAATCACTACACACTGATGGTGAGTGACAGAAACTGTTGGACACACCCAGTATGCAAATAGATTGTGACAGAAGCCAATGGAAAAGAAGCTGCCAATGGCAACAGACAAAACTCAGTTATTATAAGTTGGTTCAATTTAAAGATCTCAGTTTAAATGTTTCAAAAACATTCAACTAACTCAAAATATTTGAGTTTTGTTTAAAAACATTAAATTTTATTTAGAACAGACTTAAATCATTTAAGTTCAAAAGTATGGGTTTACAGTGCAATGTTAGATTGGGTCAAAGGATGGTAGACTCTGTTTCTTTAGTAGTTTAAGGAACAGTAGACTCTATCTGATGTTACATTGGTTTAAATGATGGTTGTATCAAATCAAATGTATTTGTATAGCGCTTTTTATAACTGATGTTGTCACAAAGCAGCTTTACAGAAACATGATCACAGGACAAAGAATCAGGCAAAACATTAAACATAAAAAATACAATATAGAACCCCCAGCGAGCGCTGAGGCAAGGAAAAACTGCCTCAGAGCTGGATGAGGAAAAAAACTTGGGAGGACCGAGACTCACATAAAAGGGCTTTTAAATTCATTTTAAAAAGTCTTTACACATCCACACAGATTTTATATATGTAGGGGTATAACAGCACCATTAATAGAAAAAGTTAGAGTTCATATAAATTTGGTTGTAATCTGTAGTGGATAGAGAAATGGATAATAAACAGCTGATCTATGGAGGGCAGTCAGTAACTCAAGGAAGACAGAGACATAGAATTAGTCTTCACAAAAGTTCTCTGGGATACCTCTATCTGATGTTTCATTGGTTTAAAGAACGGTCAACCTTGTGCTTCTCTAGTAGTTAAAGGACGGTAGGCTGGTGGACTGTATCTGATGTTCTATTGGTTTAAAGCATGGTGACTGTTTTTTTCTACTGGTTAAACTCTGTAATGGCCAACTCTGTAATTATCTGATCAGTTATCTGATGATTTATTGGTTCAAAGTGTTCCATTTCTTTCGACTTTCATTAGATTTCTGTGCAAAAAGACATACAGCTTTCCCATAGGCTGCTGGCACCTTATATTTGCATATTGGTTGTGGCCTCTCCTTTACTTACCATCTTTGTGTTGTCTGTTTCTCAAAGCTACCTTATCCTAGAAATATATATTATATTTGTTTATTGCCTGGCCTCATTGGTCAGGCTGTAGGAGCAAATACCTTTTATTTTGTGCTCTTTTTTGTCGTAGTATGTTGGCTTGAAGGCACAGTATTGTGCTGTCAGTATTGGTCGTTGAGTTGAATGGACTTCAGTTTCAGTTAACAGCTGTTCTAAACTTGTCAAGAGTTAATAATTTATTGCGCTCTTGAGAACTTTGAAAATATATTCTTGATGAAACTGGCTCTCATCAGGAGCACCCCAGGAAAGAAAGCTCAAGAGTTCATCAGAGTTAGTCCTTATATGTTCCTTCATAATCTGGATGATTTTGGTATTAATTTAAGATTTAGAAAAAAAAGTATGTTCTATTCTATTGTTGTTATATAATCTCGTAATCTTTATAGGAATTCAGTTCTGCTAGCAGAGTGATCACAGGTTAAACCCATTAGCATGCTAATGCTAGTGCTGCTGATTGTGAATATAGACTCTAACAGTCTGCTGCGGGATGCCGCGCATAAGCTGATACTTGGCGAACAGATTATTGATTCTCAGAGCTCCTGCTCCATCCATCTTTGCTGGCTGGCAGCGTGACGTCTGTTTCTGTGGGATAAGGCCCGCCGCAGGACTTTAGATTTCCTGATCGAGGCTCACGGCTGGACGGATTTATGACATAGCAGGATTTCACTCACCACGTCCTAAACTAATCTGGACCCAAATCTCTCTTTTTTCCCTCTTTAAATTCCATAGTGGCCCCTTTTCCGCCACTTTCCGAGTTTGTTCTCTGGAAATCTCTTGGATTGACTTTCTTCCAATCAGATCGTCCCTATCAGCCTGACGGGCGGGTCACACCGTGTCAATGCGCTTTCTGCGCTTTCAGCTGGACAGCAGGAGGAGACTTCCCCTAGTGACACTGTTACAATGGAAACACCACGCAAGTGTTCCTCTTCATTTTTGATTGACAGCAGTATGACAGCACATGCATGAACGATGGTGGCGTCAAATGACAGTTTAACACCCATCTAACAAAGGAGCCAGACACTCTGAATGAGTTCTTCATCTCAACCCTACACTCTGAATATGTTCACCAATCAAACCCACACTCTGAATTAGTTCATCTCAAACACCCACTCACAATCATTTAATCTCAAACCCCCACCCTAAATGAGTTCATCTCAAACTCACAATCAGGAATATTTAATCTCAGACACCCACTCTGAAGAAGTTCAACTCAAAATCCCATTCTGAATTACTTATTCATCTTAACTCTGCACCCTGAATATGTCGAAAATAGTTGATCTCAAACACCCACTTAGAACTATTTAATCTCAAACACCCACTCTGAATAAATTTGTCATTGCAAACCCCCACTACAAATGAGTTAATACCAAACCCTTATTTTGAAAACCAAAACTCTGAATGAGTTTATCTCAATCCCCAACTCTAAAGTTCAGCTCAAACCCCCACTACGAAGACTCTATCAAACCCCACTCTGAATAAGTTCATGTCAAACCCCCACTCTGAATTAGCTCATCCCAAACCCCCACTCTGAATTAGTTCATCCCAAACCTCCACTCTGAATGAGTTCAGATTAAACCCCCACTCGGAATGAGTTCATCCCAAACCTCCACCACCAATGACTCCATCAAACCCCCACTCTGAATGAGTTCATCCCAAACCTCCACTGTGAATCACTCCATCAAACCCCCACTCTAAATTAGCTCATTCCAAACCTCCACTGTAAATCACTCTATCAAACCCCCACTCTGAATGAGTTCATCCCAAACATCCACTCTGAATGAGTTCAGATTAAACCCCCACTTGGAATGAGTTCATCCCAAACCTCCACCACCAATGACTCCATCAAACCCCCACTCTGAATGAGCTCATTCCAAACCTCCACTGTAAATCACTCTATCAAACCCCCACTCTGAATGAGTTCATCCCAAACATCCACTCTGAATGAGTTCAGATTAAACCCCCACTTGGAATGAGTTCATCCCAAACCTCCACCACCAATGACTCCATCAAACCCCCACTCTGAATGAGCTCATTCCAAACCTCCACTGTAAATCACTCTATCAAACCCCCACTCTGAATGAGTTCATCCCAAACATCCACTCTGAATGAGTTCAGATTAAACCCCCACTTGGAATGAGTTCATCCCAAACCTCCACCACCAATGACTCCATCAAACCCCCACTCTGAATGAGTTCATCCAAAATCCCCACTCTGAATGTCTCCATCAAACCCCCACTCTGAATGAGTCCATCCCAAACCTACACTGTGAATCACTCCATCAAACCCCCAATATGAATGATTTCATCCTAAACCCTCAATGTTAAAGAGTTAATCCCAACCCCACTCTAAATGACTTCATCAAAACCGCCACTCTAATTGAGTTAATCCCAACCTCCACTGTGATTGACTCCATTAAACCCCCTTTCTGAATGAGTTCATCCCAAACCCCAACTCTAAAAGAGTTAAACCCAACCCATCTTCATCACACCCTCACTCTGAATGAGTTCAGCTCAACCCCCCACTCTGAATTAGTTCTTTTAAAACCCCCCACTCCGAATAAGTTCATCCTGAACCCTTATTTCGAAAAGGTTCACTCTTAAACTCCCATTCAGAATGAGTTCATCCCACTCTCCCTCCGAATGACTCCATCAAAGCCTCACTCTGAATGAGTTTATCCCAAACCCCCACTTTGAATGACTCCATCAAACCCCAACTCTGAATAAATTAATCTTAATCAGTTTTTCTTAAACAACAACAGTTTTACAGAGATTGGAAAAATGGTGGAATTCCCATTTGATACCAAATTTCATTATGTGTTATATTATATAATATTATATTAAAGGTGGCAGAGAATCCTAGGAGTTATGAGTTAATTTCGTGTTTTATTTCAGTCATACTGAAAGAACCCCGACAGGATCTGGCCTCAGATTCAGCGGCGCTGGCTGAGATTCAGGAGGTCGAACAGCGAGGTGGTGTGTAAGGTGGTATATGAGGTGCTGGAGGTGGGGGTTTATAAGGTGATGTTTGAGGGATATGAACTTACTTTTGTAAGTCTGAACTTGCGCCAACCTGCAGACTTCACAGCACTTAACTCCACACAGCAAGACCCCTTTGAGGATCATCTATTAAAAAAGAACAGAAAAAAACCCTGCTCAAATCTATCATGACCGTGAGAGAGAAAGTGTGTGTGTGTGTGAGAGAGAGAGAGAGAGAGAGAGAGAGTGAGGGAAAGACAGAGGTAGCAGATGAGAAATAAAAAAATACATGACAGCTGCAAGGTAGAAGATTGACATGGCGTCTGAGATAGGCAGGTCTATTACAGCGTGGTGATGGGTGCGAGAGAGAGAGAGATGTTCTGAAAAAGAGCAAAAATAGTGAAAGTTGAGCAATTGTAAAGGAACATTGTGTCTTTCCTTAACTTAATCTCAATGTCCTGCATACAGCAGGTTCTATATTATACTGAAAATAGTGGTTTCTGTGGATATTTGAACCATGGATCCCCCTTTTTTGTGTTATATATTGTAGCAGTGCTGAACATGAGAAGTCCTATGCTAATGGCAGTATATCTCTTTTATAGGGAATAGATAAGATACATGTGTATATTTGTACATCTTTATTATTTAATTCATAGAAATATGTTTAATTTAACATATTTTGATTATTAAAATAGAAAAGAATATAATGAAACAATGAATGAAACAACAAAGTGTAAAAAAAAACTACAGTATGTCAGATTATCATTATCTTTTTTTAATTATTATTATTGTTATTATTATTATTATTATTATTATTATTATTATTATTATTATTATTATTATTATTATTATTATTATTATTATTTTCTTAATTGGATGATAAATCCCCCTCCTTGGCTGTATGGGGAAAAATATATATAATTTTAACTCGTAAAGTCTTGTAGAACATATTGTTTTAAGCCAAATCCAATTCGGATGGTCCCAAATATTTAATTGTGGAGAAATATTTAGGTTCAGTGTGTCTTTGCTATCATAACGTCAGGAACAGTACACCTAGCATGGCTGGAATTGTGCAAAAGGCAAATACTAATTCTCTTAATTAATCATGGGTGTGCTTTAGGTGTAACATAAAATACACTGAAAAAAATCAGCATGTCACTTGCCATTGTCTTTAAGAGCCAGGTGAGCTCTGACTTTGGCACAATGCTATTTCAATGGCGCAGCTACGTGAATGTGTCCAACGTCTCTCTTTTAGAGGAGACTATTAGCAAATACCAACAAAAGTAATTCAACAGTGATCTATAGTTTGTGTTGATGTAGAAAAGTTATTTTTTTCAGTATTCTGTTTGTTTTTGATGTGAAAGTTGCATAGCTTCCATTGCTACCATTGCTGTTTAAACAATGGAGGCAGAAAAAATACAAATACAAACTGTTGGCAAGGTTGATGAAGATTATTTTTTAAGCTTTTTATTTGTGAGCATGTAGTAAACATCATTTTAATTTTAATGGATGCTTTTGTATACATATTAATTGTTCCTAATTTTTGGAAAATGTTGGAATTTTTGTTAAAATTTAAATGTATTTTTTTCAGGATCTATCATGGGTTTAGATATTAGAAGAAACAAACAACGAAACACAGCAGCTCTGTAGTATTCTCTTTTTTCCGGATTCTTTCCTTAAGCAAAGCATGTAAAATATGTCTGGATGATGAATCCCCCGCGTCATGTTTTTGGACCGTGGGGTGAAAACGTCATGCTTTTGCCGCGGACAAAAAGTAACAACATAACTCAAAGCCTTCAGTCAGCACACGTTACGTTATTTTGTTTCTGTGACAACCGAATAAATCTTAAAACGCAACCTTGCCATGCAGCACCACTTGGACAACACACTGCCTGGTGAATATTTCATCACCGAGCATCTATCATCCGTCTGATTTGACACGGCGCGGGGGATCCGGGAGCACGCTCCGGTTTCAGGGTTTTCTGCATTGATTCAGACACTATAAGTTCTCTGGGTGAAAAGATGAAGGTTCGTGGAGACTGATTTATAATATACACTACCTGTGTACTATTTTTTTTTTTTTTAATAAATGAGCATGTTTTCTTTGTCAGTTTGCAAAAAAAAGACGTTTTTAAGAAAGATGTTTGGATATTGCCATTTTTCTTTGCAAATAAAAGGAAATAAATAATAAAAAGCAGAAAAAGTTAAGGAACTCCTTTTAAAAAGAAGCATGTCTACCATTTATTATGTTATCACCTTGTTGTGAAATCAGCGCTCAAATGTTATTTCAGATTAGATTATGCTTCAGATGTATTATACACTGATATGTCAAAAGTCATGGGATGGATACTAATATTGTGTCCCACGAATTTTACCATGTCCCATGGTTGAAGCTACACCGTGTTCCAAATCATTATGCAAGTGATATTTTTCTCAGATTTTCTTAAATGGTCAATGCAAATGACAGTCAGTATAATTTCAAGTCATGACCCATTATTAATGATATAAATCCAATTTTATTGAACAAACCTTCCAATGATATTTTTTTTTTAAATAAAAAACTCAAAATGCACTTTTCCAAATTATTATGCACAACAGAGTTTCAAAACATTTTATAGGTTGTAAAGTGAAACAAAAAAAAAGGAAACTGAAAATGTTTTTTTTTTTTTTTTTTTTTTTTGCAGCATTAAGTGGTCAATCAAAAGCTATTTTAATCAAACATATCCTAACAGGCCAAGTTACCTGTTAAGATACAGTATAAAACACTGCACTGGCCTGTGGGATATGTGGGCTAAATGTGTGTGAATGTGATTTCTGCCACAGTCAGAAAGCCACCTACTGCACATCACTGCCCTGTCCACTTTGGGTGGTAATGCTCTCCTTCTATGGTGTATTCCTGGTACATACATGACACTGTGGATGGAGGAATGATAAATACACCACCCTTTAACTTCAGAAACAGAACCTCCTATTTATCTGCACCCACTTTATCAGAGCTGACTCCAATTCCCATAATTCACCTGGGTTTACCATCTACAGTATGAGCCAAACTCGTGATCAATTTACAGTACAAACTGCTGTCCCATGACTTGTGCCATGTCAGTGTAAAAGGCATGCAAAATCTTCCACACATAAAGTGCAGTTATAACAAAGTGCACATCATTTTTATTGATATAAATAGAAACTGTCACTTTCAGTGATAATTAATGGAGTCTATATGCGTTTATTGTATGTTTATTATGTGTGTATGTGTGTGTGTGTGTGTGTGTGTGTATGTGTGTGTGTATAGATTGTACATGTATGTACAATGATCAAAAAGCCTTTTTCCTTTGAGAGGGTTGGACTGGCGTTTTGGGACTCGGGCTGTTGCCTGGCGACCGCGGTCCACTTATCCCTGCGGGAAAGTGAAGTAGCGCCTGGAGTGTGAGGAGCTGGAGCCCATCATCAACACGCAAAGTACCGCCCGCCAGAGAGAGAGAGAGAGAGAGAGAGAGAAAGAAAGAGCAATACTTTGAAAGTACCTCTGTTTCTGTACAGTATGTTAGGAATGTAACCCATTTCATTGTCTCTGTCTCTATTCAGATCTCAAAAGAAAAGTGGGAGTGGCCTAAACATGGAATGTACAGATTGAAGCATTTGAAAAGAGGCTCTAGTACTCTGTCGGAGCCTTTATCCTTGATGTAAGGTGAGATACGGTTGGGCTTGAATTTATACAGGTTCTGTATGGCATCCTGCAGAACATTTACCCACAAATGTTGTTGCAGCTGGGCGTGTAGATCCTGCTTTATACACTCATAAGTTGCTGAAGCTACCATCCCAGCTGCTCCCATAATAAATGCTTGATTGGCCACAAACCTGGAGGCTGTACAGGTCAAGAAAGTGCTGCAATCTAGTGAAGACATTCCTGTCTAACCCTTGCTTTGTGTGGGTGAGCATTATCCTGCTGAAACATGCCAATGGGATGTCCTGCCATTAAAGGCAAAATACTGAATGTAACCACAGGATGTTCTCTACATATCGCTGAGCTGTTAGTGTCCCTTGTATCACTACTAGGGCTACTTCTAGTGGTGTGAATCCATAAGCTAGTCACCTCTGCCAGTAGATTTACCGAGACCATGAGATACAGATCAGCAGAACCAAGGAGAGCAAACCGGGGTCACGTGAGCGAGTGGAGTTTACGGTGGAAATGGAGGTTGTATTTGTGAGTGAAGTGAGGTTTAACCCTCTGGGGTCAACAATCGTACTGATGCATTAAATTGCTGATGCTTCTTAATATTTTTGTTAATATATTTGTAATAATAAAGCACATAAATATATTTAAACAAGCTAAATTGGATGTGAATCACATTTGAGTTACATTATGAGGTTCTGAAGAATGGTGGAGATTGCCATTGCGCCCCATTACCTGATTCTTAGTTTAACTGGATGGCTACATTTTACACTCATTCCACAGTTATGAAAGTCATTAGTTATTTCCAAATGGAGTGTCCATTGGTCAGTTTCACACACAGAATAGACAGATGCTCAAATCCACCAATTAGAGAGGAGAGGCAGATGATAAGCACACAAGAGTCCAGCAATTAGACACAATGAGAGACAGAAGACAAGTTTAACTGCACTTTATTATCACAAAGATCACCTTAACAGGATCATCAAGAAACATAGAGTTTGACTAGCCATTGTTATCCACACCAGAGGGTTAAAACACTACTGTTCATTAAGGGTGTTTATTTCCTATTCTAGTATATATGAAAGTGTATTTAGTTGTTTATAGACTAATATCCCATATTATATTGTGTAGCCATGTTTATTAAGAGTGTTTATGGACTAATATCTCCCATTCTAGTGAACAGGAGTGTTTATTGAGGTTGTTTATTGTCTAAAATCTTCAATTCTAGTCTACAATAGTGTTTATTGAAGTGTTTAGGAATTAATATCTCCTATTCTAGTCTATAAAAGTGCTTATTGAGGGGTTTACAGACTATGTTTTTCTATTTTCATTTAGTAGTGTTCATTGAGGGTGTTTATAGACTATAAACTCCTGTTCTACTGTATATGAGTGTTTATTGAGGTGTTTACCATAGGCGTAGGAACCGGGGGGGATGGGTGGGACATGTCCCACCCAATATTAGAAACAGGTGGATTTGTCCCCCCCAAAAATGATATCAGTTCGCTCAGGTCAGCTGTACTATTAATGAGGAGACAGACCGGACCAATCACGGAGCCGGTTCAGGTATTAAGTCACGCCTCTCAGTAGAAACAGCCAATCAGCTTGCTGGTTTTGCGGCGCGCGGAGCAGAGGCAGTTTGCTGTTGAGGAAGCCCCGCCCCCTCGCTGTGAGATTTAGCAGCGGGATCGGGACGCAGCAGCTTCAGCTGATTTTAAAACAGATATGGATATACGGAGATTTTTCTAAAAGAAAGGTAACGATAGGCTAACCACTTCAACTGTGATGATATGTTTCTGATAGCTGGTTAAAAATACACGTCTCTGAATCAGCACACAGTTTAAACCCACTGTGATTAATAAACTGCAGCTGTGTTAGTGTGTAAGCTTATCTTTGGAATTAGCTAGATTGGGAGTCAGGGTTAAAGAAAAAAAATAAAATATATATGTAATGTTTCCCTGTACCTGATCAGCTAATCACTTTAATTTTCAAACTGTTTATTCATTTAGGATTACAGGACTTACTGTGAGCTATAATGAACGAAAATTGATTTAACTAACTAGTTATCTAGAAGCTGGATGTAGATGATCGCCAGAATTTCGTACAGTACTTTAAGTTGGTAGTTTAAAGCAGTTACTTAACCCCGATCACTGCCCTAAACTAGTGTTTTCCACCTGATCAGCTAATAAACAGTCATTTACTGAGTTTACCTGTTAAAATCCTTTAGCCGCCTATGGAGCCTAAATTAATCATGTATATCCACCAGAGGAAGCTGTAGAATATGCAGAACAGTTTTAATATGCAGTAGAATATATAAGAACTGGGTTGAGAAACACTGCTGTAACGTGACTTCTGTTCATTTGTATTTCACAGTAAGACCACATATCCTGACGTTTATAAAAGTCTCTTTGAAACGTAAAGTTACATTCTTTTACATAAAAGGACACCATCTTAAGAAGAGCTCTCAGTAGAAAAAAATAAAAGTGCAGGAGAAAATGTAAATATACAACAGAATTGACATGCCGATACATAATAATAATAATAATAATAATAATAATAATAATAATAATAATAATAATAACAATAATAATAATCTGTTATATTATTTTAAATATTAGGTGATAACTCAGACATTGCTTGCATAATTTTTCTAACAACAGTAGCTGTAATGTGGAGTAACATGTTTAGGTTTTAAAATCACCTTATAATAATAATTTACTTTTAATTAAAAGTAATTTCCACAAATGTTGTTCTAGGAAACTATTGGGTGGGCTTGGGTTCATATTGGCAAATATGTCCCCCCCAATATCAAGCCCGCTCCTACGCCCTTGGTGTTTACTGACTAATATCTTATGTTCTAGTGTATATGAAAGTTTATTAAGGGTGTTTATAGACTAATATTTCCTATTATAGTCTATAGAAGTGTTTATTGATGGTGTTTATAGACTAATTTCTTCTATTTTTGTCTATAGTGGTGTTTGTTGAGGGTGTTTATAGACTATAATGTCCTAATCTAGTGTACATGAGTGTTTATTAAGGTGTTTATTGACTAATATCTCCTATTCTAGTGTATAGGAGTGTTTATTGAGGGTGATTATGGACTAATATCTCCTATTCTAGTGTATAGGAGTGTTTATTGAGGGTGATTATGGACTAATATCTCCTATTCTAGTGTATAATGTTTCTTTGGGAGTCACACTGCAGTGAATGATGCTGAGGATTTTTCCTCATAAACCACAAACACTCACCCTGATCACCAGCACGGCAACACACTTATTAGGCAGCAACATCTGCACTTCCCTACAGAAAAGCTGAGCCACGGAAATACCAGAACGACAGAACGATGTTCAGTGGCACTGATTTTACACCACATCTCTTCTATTCAATCTTCAACACACCCACTGCCCTAACATCTTCAGACTTCCCATGAACCCCAGCTTTTAAAACATTGCAGCTTTCCCATACTTATGGACTAATATCTGCTATTCTAGTGTATAGGAGTGTTTATTGAGGGTGCTTATGGACTAATATCTCCTATTGGAGTCCCTAGGAGAGTTTATTGAGGCTGTTTATAGACTAATATTTCATATTCTAGTGTATATGAGTGTTTATTGATGGTGTTCATGGACTAATATGTCTTATTCTAGTGTATAGGAGTGTTTATTGAGGGTGCTTATGGAATAATATCTTTTATTTTAGTGTATAGGAGTGTTTATTGAGGGAGTTTATAGACTAATATCTCATATTCTAGTGTATATGAGTGTTTATTGATGGTGTTCATGGAATAATATGTCTTATTCTAGTGTATAGGAGTGTTTATTGAGGGTGCTTATGGACTAATATCTCTTATTCTAGTGTATATTAGTGTTTATTGAGGGTGTTTGTAGACTAATATCTCATATTCTAGTGTATATTAGTGTTTATTGAGGTAATTATGAACTAATACCTCTTGTTCTAGAGTAGAGGAGTGTTTATTGTGGTATTTATAGATTAATATTTCCTATTCTAGAGAATAGGAGTGTTTATTGAGGGCGCTTATTCGACTATCGCAGTGCAATAGGAAGGAAAGCGCCGGATCCCCAGCTCTGATACATCAGATACTTTAACAGAAGCCTGTGCCAGCAGCGTCACTATGGAATTGATGAAGGAAGAGAGCACCACCTACTGTATCAACTCAGAGAGAAACTACAGGATCTATTGTCTGATCTGTCGCTCAGAGTCTGGCTGCTGATGGAGACGCAGCATAACCCGTGATTTGAACCAGAGATCCTCGGATCATAGTGACTGTAGTCCTCTGGGCGACTCAGAGCCCCTACCAATTAATTATTAATTGATTGATGGCTTTTCCACTTAAAGAGATGTGCATTCATTCATGATGTAGGAGTGTGTGTGTGTGTGATTGTGTGTGAGAGTACAGGATGAGAGCATTTAGTGTCTGTTTGGCTTCTTTTCTATATAAAACAGACGGAGAAGAGCAGAGGCTCAGGGAGAGAGCACGACTTCCTGAACCTGTACTGCTGAGATAGCTTTGACTTCACACAGCGATACACACATGAACACACACACACACACACTGTGATACACACACACTCGGTTGGTGTTGTTCTCTTTTACTGCAAGCTTCTTTGCTGCTCTTTTTTTCCCTCCTTATTTCTCTCTCTCTTTCTCTCTCACTGTTTCTCTCACTCTGTCTTTGTGTCTGTGTATCTCTCTCTCTCTCCAACTCTCTTTCGCTCAATGTATCTCTCTCTCTCGCTCTCTCTTTCCGTGCCCCCGAGCCGTCTCGTCTCCCCGCACCCACTGAGTGCCAGGGAGGGACGGAGAGATAAAGAACGAGCGAAAGAGAAAAAAAAAAGAGTGAACAATGTCCATGTCATTTCTGAAGGGGAAAGATGAGCAGGCAATGGAGTGAAGGCACCCTCTCTCTCTCTCTCTCTCTCTCTCTCTCTCTCTCTCTCTCACTCTCTCTCTCTCTCTCTCTCTCTCTCCTACACACACTCTCTCTCTCACACACACACACCCAGAGACACTCGCACGCCCTGCCGGCCATTGTTCTTGTTCTTGCAGCATCCCGTCGCCGACCGCATCCCGTCGCTAGGCAACAGCAGCCCTTTTGCTTTTTGATGTGGCGGAAATGAGAGAGAGAGAGAAAGAGAGAGCGAGAATATAAAGAGAAGAAAGATACATTCAGCTGAATGGAACAGACCATAATATGATGGCAAATATGACTAGAACTCGCTGCCACCGCACTGGCACACGGAGGAGCGTACGGCAGTATCTTTAAAACAATTGTATGACTGCAAACACACACACACACGTACCTACAGACACACACCTACACACATATACACACACACTTATTCATACAGACACATATAGTCATAGTCAACCTGAATCCTTTTATTGTCTTTTTTGTGGGGTTTTTTTTGTAGCCTGAATAAAAACGTCATTCAGAGATTCAGAGGCGCAGGAACGCAAGGGATAACGGCGGTAACAGGAGCGGCACAAAGGAAGGGAAGAAAGGGAATGTTCTGGAGTGGACCGACTGGAGCGAATGTGGTGAGTGGGTCAAGTGACAGCCGGTAACAGACGTACTTTAGATTATGTTCTAAAAGTGACCTTGGAACTTCCATTCCATCAGTGCCAGCACGTTCCCCCATCTGTATTGTGCGGAAGCTGAATAGACGAGTGACTCCAGTCTCTCCAAACTGCTTGGAACGTAGCAGAGAGCTGGTATTCTGGATTTAAAAAAAACCCAGCCTCGTTCTCTTTCAGCCTCATAAAGAGCAGAAAAGTTTGTCTTTCTCAACTTGGCCTTTCTTTAACTCGAGGTTGCGCGGGTTTAGCGCAGCCGGAGAAGTGAATGAGCTTCAGACGAAAGTTCTTAAAAATAACTACAACCAAAAAGATCTTGAACCAGAAATGACCAGCTATTTGCTCCTTTAGTTGAGCACGAGGGCTTTGAAAGTTGTGAACATTAGGAGAGGGTGAGGCTCAGCCTAAAGGCCTATTGACACAAGTACGATTTTTTTCTTTGGATGTAAAAGCTACTGGATTAAAAGCACAGCATCCTTATAGCAGTTAGAATGTATAAGGTACACACAGTAAACTGCAGAACACTCCGTTCAAACCAACGTTCATGTGTTTGTTTCATATTGGTATATTTTGTACTTTAAGTCTGGTTAGTTTTGTCCAGTTTCACACTAAACAACTTAACATTATCCTGTCATTATCACCTATGTGGGCGGAGTCTTGTTAGTCACTCTTCCAAATAATTAAATTCAGGTTCCAATCACTTCCTAGACATGTAGACTTCTTCTACAAACATTAATGAAAGAATTGGTCACTCTCAGAAGCTCAGTGAATTATAGCATGGAACCATGATAGGATGCAGCACCTGTTCAACAAGTCGAGTCGTGAAATTTCCTCAGTACTAAATATTCCACAGTCAACTGTCAGTGATATTAAAACACAGTGGACGTGACTGGGATAAAAAGCAAGTGGCTCAGTCAACATAAAATAACAGAGCAGGGTCAGCAGATGCTGAGGTACACCACTACAAACCTCCAAACTTCAGGTAGCTTTAGATTAGCTCAAGAACAATAGAGTGTAGAGAGCTTCATAGAATGGGTTTCCATGGCTGAGTACCACCATCTATGTCTTGCATTGCCAAACACAAGGCAGGCAAGTGGATACTTTTGGCAATATAGGGCAATATACCTGTTGTCAATTCAGTAAGTAGCATTTTTCAGATTTTCAGATATGTCATTTATTTTGGTTTATAAGCGTGTGGTTATAAGGGTTAATCTACAGTTACAGTAGATACAGGATTCACCAGCATAATCTGTTGGACTCATATTGTTGACGCAAAGGGGATTAAGATTTCAACCAAACACTGCTTCTTTTTCTCTTCTTCTATTGATTAATGTGTGGTGATTGTCAAAGTACAAACCATCCACATAAATCGTTTTCACACTGCAAATGAACTAGAAGATGGTTTAGCTGATCTGGACCAAATGTACACAGTAGGTCCTTTGGTCTGGATTTTAGTTGGTGGCACCTTTCAAACCTACTTGTCTGGCAGAGGTTATGTGTAGGCAGGGCTGGCAGGGCAGGCCCCAAGCAAAAAACAAATCCAAAAAAACAAACAAACCCTGCTGTCCATTCCAGACTGGTTATATACGGTGCACTGAATTATTGTAGGTTATTCCTATGATATATTCCTATGATATATTATCTTAATAGAATAGCTAGCATGGCAGATAAGCTTTGCCACCAAAAACAATTTTGCATTGTACTTTTCCTGTTAATATTATATTAATAACATATTACATTACAGTTTCATATTTTGCCGGCTGCAGGAATCACTAACCTGGATGGCTACTGTCCATAACTAGTGGGAAGTTCTGCATTAAGTCCTATATCGACCATCACAGAATTGATTGGGGCGTTTACACAGTTTTTCATTGCATTCAATTTATAACCAGCCATTGTCTATGGGCTCCAGGCCAGCTCAAGGGCCTTGGGTATTGATTGGTTTGCTTGCCTTGTTGAAACGGGGTACGAAAGTTTAACACAGAATCATAAACTGACCCTAAGGATTTTCAGCCTATGTAAGGAGAACATTGGAAGGAGAAAACTCGGGTTTCAGAAAACACAAAGTAAAACTATGAGGCGTTGAGAGACTCTGGCCAGTTTAGTCTTTGTTTTTGTTTGAACATTGTGTTCAAATCTTTGAAGTCGTCTCCAGTGCTGGTTTATGTTTGTGTGTCTGTGTTTGTGTGTGTATTTCTGTGTTTGTGACGTTGTGTTTGGCTTCCCAGTCAGTATGAATTGGCCTTTCCTGCATTTTCATTGATAAGCCCGTCACACACTTGCACACAAACCCTTTCAGAGCAGAAAGTTTGGGGGGAAGTTTTCTCCATGCTAACTCCAAAACTCCAAGCTCTGCAGAGAATAACGTTTCTGCAATGAGCCTCTGAATTCCCTGCTGGTTTTCGGTGGCTTTCAGTTCCGCTCTGAAGTTCTGCAAACAGTTCCTGAGATAGATGACTGACCTGTCTATTCAACCACCACACAATAGGACTTTTAATCCGGTGTGCAGATGTAAGAACATTGCTATTTCTTTTTTTAGAACAAATCTTTCTTTTTAATAGCCCCTAATTTATGAGCTAACAAATCTTAAAGTTCAATGATGCTACTGTGAAGAGTAAAACTCTGGATAAAATACAGCTTCCAAATATGGTGTAGTGGATTTTATGTAATAACTTACAGTGAGAAGTACAGCTTCCAAACATGGTGGAGGTAGTTTCATCAACCAAACATGGGCCAGAGGGTGATAAAGCCCCTAGAATTAAGCTTTGTGGTGTTCTTTGAATGTATTGCTAAATACAAGCAAATCCTCACTGCAGTGGTTCTCTGAACGGTATAGACAGTTACTTTAGTAAAAGCAGAAAAATCTCTTTTCAAATTCATTGATTTCAGAGGAAACAATGCATAAGCAAGTGTCCCAATACATCAGTTGATGCCAATAATATATAGTCTACTGAACCAAATATTAGATTTTTAACCAAGCAAATAACTAAAATCAAAATATCTATGGTTGCTTTTATGTCTACATTATTTGGTCCAGAGCTTTAAACTTTTTATTGTGGTCTGAACCAAAATAGCAGGTTTCAAAATAGCCAGATCAAAGGACCAACATTTGGTGGTCTGGTTCTGGTTTAGCTAAACCATGATCCACTCCCTTTGGAGTGTGAAAAGACCTTTTTAGATACAGTAGTTTATGAAGTTAAGGTAGGCTATCATCATCCGTTAAACAATAGAAGAAGAAAAAGAACTGGTGTCAATTACGAACCAATCGGTGTCAAGAGTAGGGAGACCCCATCCACGTAGGGTTTAATGACAGAACTAACCAAAACTAACCAGACTAAATGAACAGTATATGACATGACAAAGGCATCAATCTTGGTTCTGGCCCAGAATTTAAGGTGTGAACATGTCCTAAATAATTCTGTGAGATGTTATTCCTCCGTAAACAATCCAGAACCTATGAAGAACCTTTTTTAGAAGTGTAGAACCCAGTAAATGTTCCAAGTTGGTTGTAGGTAATTTGACTTTGTTGTAAAATATTTTTTAAACTTTTGTTTTACCTTCAAACTTTTGGCCCTGGAGCTCTGCAGTCCAAAATCCTGGCACCCTGACCACTGGCAGGTTCCTAATACAGGTCCAGAGCAGAGAGTGACCCGATAAAGCTCGAGTGTTTACCTTTCGCTACTGTATATATTTCACTTGCTCTGAAAGGACAGACTCGACTTTAAAGCAGCCACAGAAACTTTGGAGTGGCCACAGGAGTGGAAACACAGAGAGAATCCATCATCAAAAGAGGACGAGCGAGGGTGAGAAAGAGAGAGAGAGAGGGCGAGAGAGAGAGTGAGAGAGAGTTCTGAAAGCTATTTCTGTAGTTTGTGTTTGGCTCTGTAAATCTTTACTGAGAGGAACATCAGAATTTTTTTTTTTTTATGATGTCACCATGCACCAATATTAACCATGTATCATTTCATGTTTCACTTACCCCTGCCACCAGCGTCTAAATGTCGACACTGTCGTCAGGAGGTTGCAGGTCTGTTGCCCTTCTCTCAGTGTCTGGGAAACCTTTCTCTCTCTCTCTCTGTCTTTCTGTCTTTGGGTGGAAGTGGAAGATGGCCCTTCCTGGCCCTTTCTGTTAGCACAGGTGTCTGTCAGCTATTGTAATACACTGAAAAAAATGATGAGTAAAAGTTTCACAACTTTCTGCATTTGCTTTTTTAAAGTAAATTCAACTCGGTTTCAAGACTTAAATGTTACATAGAGTAAATAAGTGAACTGAACTTCAGTCAATCCTTTCTTTTAGTAAACTTTACTTAATTTCTGCATACAATATTACCTAATTACAATTACTTCATTTTTACAATATTACTCAAATGATTTATAATATATAATATAATATAATTCCTATAATTGAATACATAAGAATGTACATAAGAATGCACAAATTAATTACTAAAAGAAAGCACTTATTTAGCAAAAATAAATTAAATGAAGTTAACTAAAAGAAAGGATTGATTCAGCAAAAATAAACAAAGTAAAGTTTACTAAAAGAAAGGATTAATTCAGCAAAAATAAACAAAGTAAAGTTTACTAAAAGAAAGGATTGATTCAGCAAAAATAAACAAAGTACAGTTTACTAAAAGAAAGGATTGACTGAAGTTCAGTTCACTTATTTACTCTATGTAAACAAATGATGTGGGGTTAAAGCTACAGTTGGTCAGGTTTAGGTTCAGCAACAGTATGTGCTGAAAGAATGAGGTCAGCTGACTACGTGAATATACTAAATATAAAGACCAGGTTATTCCAACAATAGATTTTTTTCTTCCCTGATGGCACGGGCATATTCCAAGGTGACAGTACCAGGATTCATTGGGGTGGAATTGTGAAAGAGTGATTCAGGGAGCATGAGATCATCATTTTCACACATGGATTGTTCACCACAGAGTCCAGACCTAACCCCATTGAGAATCTTTGGGATGTGCTGAAGGAGGCTTTGTGCAGCGGCCAGACTCTTTCGTCATCAATGCATCAAAGATCTTGGTAAAAATTAATGCAACACTGGATTAAAATAAATCTTGTGATATTGTGAATGTGTGCTGCAATCAAAGCTAAAGGAGTTCCAACAAAATATTAGAGTGTGTGAACAGTGTATGCATTCATGCTAGATGAGATAATAGAGATACAATGTGTTTGAACAGGAGTTTACAATACAGACTTCAGAACCAAAAAAGCAGGCATAAAAGGCTACAGCAAACCCCAGTGTGGATCAAAGAACAGAAATTTGGTAAAAGCAAAAAACACTGGTCTCAGCCCAGGTCAACAGAACCACGGTCTGGTTCATCTGCAGTGTGAAATCTGATGGTTCGTATGTTTAGACCAATTACAGAAAGAAAAGTCAGGCTACTGTCACACATTCAACACTAGAAGATGAAAAAGAAAGAAAGGGTGTTGTGCCAAAATCTGACTCCCCTTGGAGTTTAGGCACATCATGTAGCAGTATGGGTACAAGAGATTACACTAGTGATGCCTGTATCTACTGTAACTGTAGATTAATGCTTATTTATAAACAGAAATTTATTCAATCTGAGGGGAATATGCTATACGCTTTCCTCATTCTGCTGCAGGTACACCTACACTTGAAGAGAGTCACATTTTGGCAGGGAGGTGGAATTTTTTGGCAGGCAAAACACTGGAAAGGCATTTTAACGAATTGACAACACATAGATATAGTCTGATGCACAGCATTTTTACAAATCAGTCAGTGTGAAGTATAGGGAGACTTCACCCATATTGGTGATGATGGCAGGATGTAGTAAAGTTGGTTACCACTTTGAAATAAGACTACCTTTATAAAGGGTTTATAAATGGTTTCCAATAGTTTATTAATGGTTACTAATTAGGTTGTAAATGCCTTAAAAAATCATAAATAATCAGTTATAACACATACATAGAAAAGGCAACAATGACCTGTTGTTTGTCAAATAGTGAACCTAATAAATACAACCTAATAAAAACATGAATAAACTAATTGTAAACCATTTATAAACCCTTTATAAAGGTAGTCTTATTTTAAAGTGGTACCTAAAGTTGTTTACCGTGCTCAGTCACTGAACTGCAGTGTAAAACCCAACAAAACTAACAGACTAAATGTGCATAATATACTGTAACAAACAACTTCAGTTTGGTTCAGATTCTGATTTGAACTTTCAAGTGTGAAAATTTCCCAAATTCTCTCTTTTACTCAGTTCTTTTCTTCGCTCTCACTATCCCTGACTTTTTTCTCTGCCTTGAACTCTCTTTTTTCTTCTCTTCTTCTTTTTCTTCCTCCCCCTCTCTCTCTCACACACACACACACACACACACACATACACACACTCTCTCTCTTTTCCTGTGTTTTCCTCTCTTCCTCTTGAAGCATCAAACATTTGACATCAAAGCGTTCGTTTGGTAGATTGTATCTTTCTCAGGTGCCAATCCGCTCCTATCTGCTGCAATCGGCCCAGCTCCCCCTGCAAATGCGCCCGCAGCCGCGGGGAGTGTGTGTGTGTGTGTGTGTATTTGTGTGTTTGTGTGTGTAATATATGAGTGTGTTTGTTGCACTGAAGGTGATTTAGGGGGAAATTTGGGAAGAACACGAGAGGAAATATGGCGCCCAAAAAATAAATAAACAAATAAATAATAAAAGTTTGCATGATGTACGACTTCAGCTGTAATTGAAAAGAAAGGAAGTGAAACAGTATTTCACACACACACACACACACACACACACACACACACACACACACACACAGTGTGTAACCTGCTGGAATAAACTTCACACGTGGACCACAAAACTATAAACATGACAAATATCTTACTGTACAGCATTCTCCTACATGCAGGCACGCACACACACATGCACGCACACACACCTGGATGAATGTACATTGCTGCAAGCTCAGCAGCACAGGTGTTTGGTTGTGTGTCTGGCTGGTCATGTGTGTATGCAATACATTTAAACTGGGATAGAAGATCTAAACTAAGTTAACATAGAATTAAACTTAAAGCTACAGTATACCTGTTTGCTTAATACTTACAAAGTAGTTAAGCAAACAGTCATTTAGATGACTAGCTAAATATTTGCAGAATTGTTACCAAATTGCAATTTCCAACAAATAAATAATGTCAAATATACAAATATATGTACAGATTTTTTTTTGCTTTTTTGTAATACTAATATTTTTCAGATTATCAAACAAACTTTAATATCAGACAAAGATAACCTGAGTAAATATAAAAAGCACTTTTTAAAGTAAAAACTAGACAAACCAGCAAGCTTTACCTATAACCTAAAAGGTGGAACAAATTACCTTCCACTACCAGATCAAGAGAATCTCTCGCTATCTTTAATAAACTCCTGAAGACAGAGCTCTTCAAAGTGCACTTACTCTCCTAACACCTTCTACTATCAGATCAGGAGAATCTCTCACTATCTTTAATAAACTCCTGAAGACAGAGCTCTTCAAAGAGCACTTACTCTCCTAACACCTCTAACACACTAACTACTTCTAACCTCATTTCCTTCTCCCCCTCCTTCACTCCTCTATCCCATTATTTCCATTCGACCTCCTTTAAGCCCTGTCTAAAGATGTTTTACTTTAAACTTCTATTACTTTTGTACATCACTTTTGTAAGTTGCTTTGGACAAAAGCATCTGCCGAATGTAATGTAATGTAATGTAATAACTGGCAATGAGTCTTTCACAACTCTTACTGTTTTTCCACCAATATGAAACCGGTTCGTGAACCTAATTGTGAATTGTTTGCCATCAACAAAAGTAGGTTCTGGAACCAGGAACACTTGTTCGCAGCAGGAATCAAAGAATATTAGGTTCTTCAGCGTGAACCGTGACCAAATCTGTGGCCGTGTCTGTTGGTACAGGAGCACCACCACTGTGCAGCGTTCCCCTGTTGATGATGTATGGTGAGACATGTTGACAGTTTCACTAAAACTGGTGGAAATGCCGACTGGTTCACTGAAAATCACAAGGGTTGTTATAACGGAACTGGTCCAAGAACCTGAGTTCTTTTGGTGGAAAAGCGCTTTACTATGTGGATGAATTTTGGCCCACTCTTCTTTACAGAATTGTTTTGTGACCTCTGGTGGTTTAAGGTGTAATTTTACAGGGGTGGGGATTGCTTTTTGGGTGTTGCTCACTGATCCTTAGGCAGTAAAACATTGTGACACATGTTCAGTAATGCTGTTATTCCTTTCCCAAGGTATATTATTAATTTCACAGGTCCAAAATTTTAAATTTCTCAGTTTTCTTTTTGGCCTGCCAGGACTATTTATAAAATATAAAATACGTTATATATCATAAGATAAGCATAATGGAGCACACAAGTCTGTATCCAATGATATAGATTAGGCTAAGCTTACCAGCTAATGCTAACTGTACCTTTTCCAATTACCAGCTAGTGTGTCATTTTACATTTACATTATGCACCTGATGCTCTTATACAGAGTACAGCATGTAGAATTAAAGATTTTACCTAACTTAACCTAACACTTTCTGGATTATAGTAGAGGATTAGTCCAGACACACCATTATGCCAATGGGAGTGTGATGTTTTTACCCACTACACTGCACCACCCACAACTAAACACCGATCAGCTGTATCTTTAAAATTACCCACAAGCTACACTATATGGACAATATTGTTTGGAATCTTTGTTCATTATTTCTTCCAAGAAAGAGTTTATGCTGCTTATGCTGGAATAACTGTCCAGAAACTCTACTGTCCAGAGAAGACTTTCCACTAGATTGTGGTTGAATGCACTGCTGTGAGGATTGGATTGCATACAGCCACAACAACAAGCATTAAAGGGATTCACAGCTCTGTTATCTGTTAAGCATTGGGTAAGGCACCATCATTCCATAAAAAAAAAAAAAAAAAACACAGTTCCACTTCTCCACAGCTCATTGCTGGCAGCTTTATACCCCTCTAGCCTGGCATTACGCTCGGTGCGAATAGCTTCATGTTTGTTTATCCACCCCAGAGAGTCATATTGTATTGGCCGTACTTCTTTTCTTCTACACTATACAACTATACAAGCTATGGTGCAACTGGGTGCAACATAAATTAGCTGAACAGATTCGTTAAAAGAAAGGGGTACGCACAAACGTTTGGACACACTGCGTGTCTGCACGCGGAAGAGTACAGTTAGGTATTGTGTGTACGCCTTTTGAAATCTCGTAGCTGTTAGCTAATTACGCTAACATGTCAAGCTAATCCACGTATCCCTCATCGAACCTATTATCTTAAAGGCCTTTTGTGTTTTTAGTTGTTCCTCCCTCGTCTGCGGCAAATTAAAACGTCAGGAAGCGCAAAGAGATCGTAAAGAAAGAAGCGGGCGAGAAACTGCTAATTAGGGCCTTTCCAAATGAGGCTAAAGCCCGCGCCGTGCTTTTGTTTCTCACGTGATGTACAGTTTGGCGAAGAGAATAGTCCGTGTAATTAATAACATCCCCTGCCACTTACTGCCCGCCGTACAAAAAAAAACGCTCCATCTCATCTTCCACCGCAACCTCTTTATCTCCCTCCACCACTTTCTGCTCTGCCTTTTTTTGCGCGGTGGAGAACACTGGCTTAAGAGATTAGCGCGCTAAAAGAATAAAAAGATGGGAAACAAAACAGGAGCTTCGTGGGCCTGTTTATCCATTTGCCGGGTCGGAGGGTTTCCCGTAGCAGCTCGCTCTCGCCGCACACACCGAGATTCCCCCAGTCACGGACACCCCGCAGATTTATTACATTGTTCGCTCACTGTAGTCGGAGCTAAAGGCTAATCCGTAGCTTTTGTGATGCCGCTGAGTAGAGATTTGTGTCAGTGGTGTAGCCTCTCAATGCCTGACGGATGGGATTAGAGAGGGTAACACTTGTTGCATCTTATCTGCAGGTTTCTCTATTATCAAACAGGCCTCTCGTAGAAAAGCCGCGGCACACATTAGCCCTCACTGCGGGCACATACCCGGCACTTGCCATGCCTCGCCGTGCCTCCACGTGCTTATCGGACGCTCCCAGGAAGTCATAATTATACAATGCCTCAGTGTTCAAGTGTGTGCTTCAGTATGTAGTCTGAGACATGGATGACACAGAGGACTCACTAATGACTAAAAACGGCTCGGTTAATTTAGGGCTAAGAATAGCTATATAGGCTCAATCCCATTTCAGCCCTTACCCCCTAACACTTAGCCCCACCCCTCTGTTTCACATGTTTAGGCATTTCATGGTGGGGTGTCAAGATTCTTGTTGGGATAGAGAGTATTACGACTTGGTCTAGGGTCAGGCCGTAACAGAAAATGAGAGTGGGCTCTCTCCCCAGACCCTCTGCCAAACTAAACACCAGACACTGAAAATTAATTAAATCAGGGTGATTTTATCAATAAAAATAAGATAATATGACTTCAGGAGTAAGCATATAGGCCAAAATAACCAATAAAGCCTACTAACAAACAAAGACAACTAACTGAAACTGCTTAATTAAAAAATGAAATACATAAACTACCCCCTGGTGACTCCCTGTCACCAAAACAGGAGAAAAATATAGCACAAGAAAATGGCACTCACACCCTAATTTACTCACAGAAAAATGAAAAATTCTAACAAAAACTAAAGCAACACACAGAATACAAAATGAAGATGTCGGTTTGGTCTGAGCAGGAAGTTGTTCCAGGTCAGGAAAGAGGAGGAGCCCTGAATGTCTCTCTCAGGTCAGGTTTTCCCTTGTCCTTTTATATAGTGTGCCCCTGGTGGCCAATCAAGGTCCTGCAACTAAAAATTAAACACAAGGGCACACAAAACAACCAGAAAACAAAACAACCAGGGTCATAACAGAGGGGTAGAGTGTCTAAACTACCCTGACTCCCTCTCAGAGTGTGCCCTGGTGGCCAATCATGGTCCTGCAACTAAAAACTGAATACACCAGAGGGCACACAAGGACAATAAAATGACGGGTCATAACAGAGGGGAAGGGTGTCCCAAGTCTTTTTGGAATAGAGGGATATGGTGTACCTATTCTTGTTGAGATAGAGGGGCAGCATGTCTTGATTCTTTTTGGGATAGAGGGGTAGGGTGTTCTGATTCTTGTTGGGATAGAGGGGTAGGATGTTCTGATTCTTGCTGGAATAGAGGGGTAGGGTGTTCTGATTCTTGTTGGGGTTAAGGGGTAGGTTGTCCCAATTCTTGTTGGTTTAGAGTGGTATGGTGTCCCAATTATTTTTGGGATAGACTGCATATTGCACCATTTAATAAGAAGTTTTTAGTGTATATGATGGACACTTAACTAGGCAAAAAAATATTTAAGCATCTCCACAACTCTTTATTCTGTTGTCCCAATACTTCCAACCATATTGTGCATGCTATGCATTTGCATGCAGTCCTGGGCCTGATAAACACCAATTAAGCTGTCAAGGCCTTTCTTCAGGCCCCCGGAGGGAAGCCGTCGCCTCGGTAGAGCGGCATCCGTCACACGACGCACGGCAAACGAAAAAAAAAAAAAAGAATTAAAGAAAAGAAAGGCGTGAATTATCATTCTTGCGTGCGCTCGTTCTTTCGGCGCTAACTTTTGTTAATCAGTTACGTAAAGCGCCGTGAACAGTGTTTCAGGCTTTGGGAGGCACTTGATGTATGAAGTGCATCGAAATAGAAAACAAGAAATAATAACAAGTGGATGGTTTCTGCTTTTACTTCTGTGCTTTTTTTTTTCTATTTCGAATGCAACTCAGGTCCCAGCCAATCAGAGACTTAATTACTGGGGAAGAGCGGGGAGGGGATGAGTTGTCCGGGGGGACGTAAAAAGCCCGCTGTGGTGTTTCAATATTAATGGAAATTACAGCAAGCTTTGGAGAGTGAATGATTTCAAGTGTAGGGCCAACAGCATGCATGCAAAAACAAGAGCAGGGAAGTGAGAGTTGAGGGCCGTTTAATATTTAATTGCATGTGTGTGTGTGTGTGTGTGTGTGTGAGAGAGAGAGAGAGAGACAGACAGAGAGCAAGAGAGAGACAGAGAGAGAGAGAGAGAGAGAGAGAGAGAGAGAGAGAGAGAGAGACAGAGAGTTCACTTCTTACTTACTTACTTAGTGGTGAATTGTTAATGCAGAGTGTATAAGCGTGGCATTATTGTGTGTGTGTGTGTGTGTTTATGGATTTGCAACAACCAAACATATTCGACAGGCGAAAAATGGCAAAAATAGCACCATCTGTGTTCGGCAACAAAAGTGATAAGACCAAATAATGACATCTGTAACAAACAGAAAAAAAAAAAAAAAATATATATATATATACACACACACACATCAATTTTCAAAAACATCTACTACACACATCCACACTATACTACACTATACTCTACTACACACATACACGCTATACAACACTATACTCTACTACACACATCCACACTATACTACACTATACTCTTCTACACACATCCACACTATACTACACTATACTCTACTATACACATCCACACTATACTACACTATACTCTACTACACACATCCACACTATACTACACTATACTCTACTACACACATCCACACTATACTCTACTGCACACATCCACACTATACTACACTATACTCTACTACACACATACACGCTATACAACACTATACTCTACTACACACATCCACACTATACTACACTATACTCTTCTACACACATCCACACTATACTACACTATACTCTACTATACACATCCACACTATACTACACTATACTCTACTACACACATCCACACTATACTACACTATACTCTACTACACACATCCACACTATACTACACTATACTCTACTACACACATACACGCTATACAACACTATACTCTTATACACACATCCACACTATACTACACATTAATCTACTATACACATTTACACTATACTACAATATACTCTTATAAACACACCTGAGCATTACACATATCCACTCTATACTACACTTTACTCTTATACACACATCTGAGCATTACACACATCCACGCTATATTACACTATACTCTATTATACACATCCACACTATATTACAATATACTCTTATACACACATCCACGCTATACTATACTCTACTACACACATCCACACTATGCTACACTATACTCTACTACACACATCCACACTATGCTACACTATACTCTACTATACACATCCATACTAAACTACAATATACTCCTGTACACACAATGGGCATTACACACATCCACACTATACTCTACTATACACATCCATACTATACTACAATATACTGTCATACACACCTGGACACTACATACATCCACACTATACTACACTATACTCTACTATACACATCCACACTATACTGCTATATACTCCTATACACACATCTGGACAGTACATACATCCATGCTATACTTCACTATACTCTACTATACACATCCACACTATACTACAATATACTCCTTTACGCACATCTGGGCATTACACACATCCACACTATACTACACTCTACTATACACATCCACACTATACTACAATATACCCCTATACACACATCTGGGCACTACACACACAAATCGAATACTTTAAAAAACACTGTACAAGATCTGCCTTCTGAATATATTACAAATAAAATAAAAACATATAAATAAATACAATAAGGTATAAATAAGTTAATATAGGTATAAGCTTTGTAATAAGCTGTGTATTACAGTGTATTACTGTAGGATATTCACATTGTTTATCGTCATTATACCCTCCTAGTTCTTCCAATCACTTTTACCCTCTTTTTCTCTCCTTTTACTCTCTCTGTCTTTCTCTCTCTCTCTCTCTCTCTCTCTCTCTCTCTCCCTCTCTCTCTGGTTTGAGGACACAGCTGGGTCCAGGTGCACACTGTTTGCTGATGTTGTGTTTTCTGGTGTTATCGGGCTTCATGTTTATTACCACTGAAAGAACAAAAAGAGAAAAGTCTGTGTCCTACTCACAGTTTTATCACGAGGGAGATACAGTTGTATTATTATTATTATTATTATTATTATTATTATTATTATTATTATTTGTAGTATTTTTTAATTATTATTGGGAAATATAGGATGGTATTTTCTTTCATTTGGAATGGTTTTATCTTTAGCAATGAATTCAGGTTCTGTTTGGGATTCAACGTCAGTCAGGTTCAAATATGGATACATTGATCCAACTGCTGGTGTGATGATCTAAGGAGCCATTGCATATGACAGTCACTCACCCTTAGTAGTGATATGAGGGACACCCTCTGATAGCAGGGCGTCCTGCCAGGTCTCCAGATTCATCACCATTAGAGCATTTAGGGGGGCAGCTGGGATGCAGCTTCAGCAACTTACAAGTGTAAGGATCTACAGGCCAAGTTTTCCCCAGTAAACTTATGCTTTCACTGCAGCACTACATTCACATATAGAAAAAAACAAGTTTCCTCCATTCCACCCTGGATGCTGGTATGCTTTTGTAACAGCTATGGGAGGGTTGTTTCCTTCCATCTCCCAGAAGCACACATTTTAGATGAATTGTCTTTTGCCCCGCCTGGGTCCCATGTGATGGATTTGCACCCTGTCCAGGGGGCATTCCAGCCTTGCACACAATGAGTCCTGGTGGGCTCCACATCTATCAGAACCCTGACTGTGAAGGAGCAGACAAGAAGAATGAATGAATGAATGAATAAATAAATGTTTTGGAAGTAAAATCATGCATATATATCAGCTTCAATATTTGTCTTTTAAACACATTTCAAACCTGTAAACATAAACCTTTAAGTCAGAATCTTTAAGATTCTGAATTGAGTGGAGAAATAAACAGTGACCACAGCAAGGAAAGGGCCAAGAGGGGCAAAAACATGAGGGTAAAACAGTCACAGCTGAGAGTTCATGCCATTAAAGGTGGGGGCATTGATTTTTAAGTCAGAATACATTTTTTATATTAATATTTGAAGAAATTCTGTTCACGTTCTGGCGGCTGTCAATAAAATATACAGCCTGAGGGGAAAAGTCTGCTATATAGCTGACCTGGACTCTGGAGACGAGAAATAACACAAATAAAGTGAAACACCAACATCCAACCAATCAGAATTAAGGGATCCGACCACCAATGTCCAACCAATCAGGACATAGAGATCCATCCCCCAATATCCAATAAATAGTATAATGACATAATCAGGGCAAGGAGATGGAACCACCAATATCCTACCAATGTCCAACCAATCAGTATGTACAGATCCAACCACCAATATCTAATCAAATAGTACAATGAGATCTGATCATCATTTAACCTATCTTCAAATAATAAGGGCAAGGAGATGGAACCACCAATATCCAAACAATGATGACAACGGACCAGGCCACAATGCTTTTAGGAAGAAGAGCTGTCTTCTCCAGTTTTTATTTTAAGTAGGACACAAGTGGTAAAACATTTAACCCATCAGGATAAGAATGTGGGACTACTAACCATAATAAGAAGACCAGAACACAAATATCCAACCATTTACAACAAGGACACCACGACTACCATCATCTAACTAATTGTAGCAAGAAGACTGAATGGCAAACCACTGCCCAACCATTCAGATCAAGGAGACTGCACCACCAATTTTCAATTAACCAGGATTAAAAAGACCAGACCACAAATATCTGGAACAATTAGAATAAGTAGACCTGATATTTAATGTCTTTTAAATCAGGCCAGGAAGACTCTACCACCAATGCACAACCAAGCGAGATATGAAGACCGTACCATTAATGTCCAATGTGGAAAGGAGATTGTACCATCAACAGTCAACCAGTCAGGTAAGAGAGACTGTACCACGAGTGTTCCACCAATCAGGACATAGAAGCCAGAAGACCATTTTCCAACCAACTACAATACAGACCAATAAGAAACCAAGACGCTTCTTACCTACCAAGGAACACCTCAAAAACAACCTCTGAAATCAGAACCTGAAGTCAAAATTTTAATGCAGCACAAACTAACGAGGTTGGGCCTTAAGTGCAATTTCCAAAACTAAAACTTAGTTAGTAATGATAGTAATGATTATGCTATGCCTAGTTTGACACACACCTTCCCATAAATGTAATTAAACGTTGCAGCAATGCAGACACACCAACGCATAAGTACAGTATAAACACTCACAAAGGCATAGGCTGCTAGAGCAGTAGACAACGCCGCAGACGCTTCATTGACGCAGAAGTAGAACTTGGCCTTGAGTTTTATTCCCACGCTAATTCCTTAATTATTGAAAAAGACACATGATGTCATCAACGTGAATGAATCTGAAAACCATAATCAAGGCCCTTATCAAAAGCCGTATAATAATTTCATAGCTTGCTCTCAGTAAAATGAATAATATAATGTTTTTAAACATGATGAAATGCCGCATAAACTCCCCTCTGAGTGGCTCTTCCGTCTCTGAACGCGCTGAACTCGCGGTTCAGCCAAACTCTAAAGCAAAACTGGCGTAATACAGAAGCCCAGGAGAGTCCAGGAGACCAGTGTTCTTAACGTTTAGTGTAGTGAGACCCTCAGGGGCTTCCCAGTCCACCAGATCACAGTGCCTGGACTGAAATGCTGCTTTTTGAAGGTGCGCTAGTGTAGCAACTATGATATTAGCATTTTTATTTATAGGCTACTTAGCCTTATTAGAAAAATTCCAGCAGCCTTGACATCTGAAGGAGTTGATACATTCCAGCAGCACGGATTTCACACAGATTTGGGCAGATTTATGCCAGTGTGTGTTACCTGAAGCACACCTCCAGCTATCCTTCATGTCTGTTACGGTTGGGGAGTGCATTTGGCGTGATAGAGCAGTCACGCAGGAGCTCATCCTGTTGTGCCGCATAATTACCACCTCGCCAACAGAAACGGAGAACACACAGTGGCCACAGAAAGCACATCCACGGTGTCGGCACAGCCTGTACCCTCCACTCACCGTGACATGCCGCAATTTCTTCTCAAGGCTGTCTCTATTATACTGCACTCTGGGATGTGGACGTTGGACCGACTGCACTGTTTGAAGAAAACAGGAATAGAGATTTGCTGTCATTTGCGCTCGGATTACCCTGAAATAGTTATGTAGGACTGGCTCTTTTCAGAGAAATCTGCTGTATCTGTCACTGTTTTACACTGGAACTGACTGGCACAAAGTCTAACTAGCCTATTTAAAGAAATGTAAAAGAAATATAGAAGAGAATAGATAGTATTTTGTTATGTGTTCTCCCAAATTAACACACTCACTGAGACTCCCCTATTACTTGCTATTGTTTAATTGAACACCTCCTCCAATACATGTGTAGTAATATGGTGTGGTGCAGTGGATAACAACACTGCCTGCTTATGAGCTACCATATTATGTGGGAGACTGGGGTTCAATTCCTGGTCTGGGTGACTATACACCAATGTGATACGCCAATCAGAGTCCTTGGACAAGAGTCTTAACACTACTTTGACCCAACTCTGTAATAGGAATAAACTTGTAAACCACTTTGAATATAAGCATTAGCCAAATGTTGTAAATGTAAATGGAAATGGAAATTAAATGTAAAGTAAGTCTCCACCTCTTTTCCAACTGCCGCCAATCAATGCAGCATCACAAGGCAGCATCACAGAGCACTCTGAAGAAAGTGCTGGATCCACAGCTCTGATACTTCAGCTAATAGAAGCCTGTGCTGGCCAGCATCACAATGGGAGTGATGAAGTAAGGGAAGCCACCTACTGGCAGATGTACTCTCTCGGACTCCGGCTGCTGAAGGAAATTAAAAAAAAAAAAAAAAACAGGATTGATCCTGACTTCTGATTCACTCAACAGCCAGGGCACCCCTGCTGGAAAATTCAACTGAAGACCAGCTTCTGCTCTACAATGGTCAACCAGCATAGTGTATGATGGATTAGATTTTGGTCATACTGGTTTAAAAGTGTGTGTACATACTGATCAACTAGCTTGGTAATACTGGTGATGATGGTCAACCAGTTTGATCTAGACTGGTCATTCCAGTGGTCTAGTTTGATCAGCTTGATCATTGTAAAAAAGACCTAACAAATCTTACAACCTGTGCAAAGCACATTGAGATGCTCATTGCTATCTTACACCCCATCAAAAGTGTATTTTCACATGTGGTGTAAATAGAAACAGTGCTTATGAATGCATATATGCTGTAGGACATGGTGGTTTCAAAGTAAGGTGTGTAAGTAATGTAAATTTCTAGCATATTGCTATCTTGGCAATGGAAAACATAGGTGCGCCACTGACTGAAATTAACCTAGACAGACCCCTAGATTCTCATGTTCATTGCTAGCTTGGCAGTGAATTGTCAACACAGGTGGATCCAAACTGACAATACATCCCACATGTTATAGACATAAGGACATGCAGCAGTGCACAAACCAATATTCTGTGTCTGCTGGCAGCTATGCAAACTTTTACATTACCAATAAACAGAATGAACAAGCGTGAACTAGCAGGTCAGTTTCATCTGTTGAGAACTGTCGGACACGTCCAGGTAACTGCACCCCTTAAATAGCAATCCGTCTGAGTACATTGACTCTTAAAGGTAATGGCAAGTGACAGGCTGATTGGTTTAATTGCATGTTAAGTCCAAAACACATCCACGACTATTTAGGTTAATTAGTACATGCCTTTTGCATATTTTCGAGCTGTGCAAATCATACTTTTAGCGCCATAACGATAGCAAAGACACACTGACGCCCTAAATCAAGCTGCATGGTGCGATGTTGCAGACTCGCCTACATAGTAGATGGCTAAAATAGGGCCCAATCTGTCAAAATAATGCACTGTTGTGAACCAGCTCTGGGAGCTAGCAAGGCTAGCAAAGTACACCTTCTAAACATGGTGGAGGTATGTTCATACTGTGACTGTACAGTACCTAGCCCCTCCGAAGTAAACACAGAGAACCCCATCACTAAGTGTGATGGGGCTGATATTTTAGTTACATCTGTTCTACTTTGCAACATAAAATAAATGGACAGTGTTTGACGCAACAGCTTTCTTTTTACTGATCGTATTTATTTTTTATTTATAAATTGATATTTTGATATTGATTTTGTGTTCAGGTGGGAAAACTGTCCTGCTTTAAATAGCAGAGAATAATAACATTTTACCAGACTGCTATCAGTGACTTTCACAGCTTGTCTTGCCTTTCGTTTTTCCAACAGCTGCTATCAAACTTCATCATAACCATGAGTTCAGTCGTCAGTTCAGTTCTCTCTCGATGTGTAAATCACAGCACAGCTTCTCTCCGACTCTATCCAATCTATTTTAATACACATTCCTTACGACCTGCTGGCACAAGCCTTAAACTTGGTGTTAGCTTTTTTTTTTGTTTGTTTTTTTTGAATGGCATCGCCAAAGCACAACACTTTAGTCTATTAAAGTTCCACAAAAATGTATGAAGCGTAGCAACTGTTGGATGTGCCCTGGCTGAGCTGTTGGAGCCTGTTGGAGTTTGTAGGAGTCGTGCAGTCACACATTCATACTTAGAATGTGTTTTTCTTTTTCACGTCCACACCGTCGTGTGTGCCATGTGTGCGGAGCGTCTGTTAGCACTGCCATTCTTACCGCAGTTCTGTTTTCTACCGTCCTACCAGACTGCACAACTCTACGACTTGATAATAATTGGCTCCATGAGAAAGTGAGCATGTGTATTTCCTAGGAATTGTCAGCGAGTTTCACCATGTGTCATTGTGCTGACCAAGTTTCGGCTCCGCGCATCGCTAGGCGAGGTGTTAAAAGCAAAAATCGCGGCGATAACAATACGTCACAAGGTGACAAAAACCAAACAAACACATCTACACTCAGCAACTCTTCGTGGTTTGATCGGTGTGTTGGTGTGCATGCAAAATTTGGATTTTGAGCACAAATGTAAATGCATGCACAGAAATACAGCCTGTACTGTAGTTCATAAATTGTTTAAGAGGCAACTGCTCTGTGGAACTGACCATATGGACAAAGAAAAAGCCTTCTGGAAGAAAGATTCAGGGTGAATTTAAAGAAAAATATGCTTGGACAAATTATAACTTCAGGCACTAAACTCCAACTAAAATGTTAAATGACAACTGTTAAGCATGGTGGCAGTAGCCATCAAGCTCTAGCCAATCAGGTGGGTATGTGGACGCCCTGGTCTCTGGAAAGGCCTTCTCTTTGTGAAACCCTTCAAATGCTTTGGAAAACACACTACTTTACTTTACATTACTTAACCAAACACTGCAAAGTATTCATGGTGTTATCAGGTTTTATGAGATTTTGTCTCTCTTCATTTTTACAGACAGACAGGAGCCTGACCTTGAGTGACTGAAAATAACTGCCCGGCAGCATCGCACTGCCCACTCAGCACTACCAAGTGAACAGACTTTCCTTTAAGGACTTTAGTACTCACTTAGCCACTTCAAGCCCTGACTATATGGATGAAGAAAAAGCCTTCTAGAGAAAAGTTTTGTGGTGAGATTAGTCAAAGATGTTTGCACGAATTAAAAAGTTCAGGCTCCAAGTCTTTTCCACCTTTTGAACTTTCTGCCAATATTTACTCTTGTTTTATTCCTTCTTTGGTCACTGAGCTTGTCAAGGCTGTGTAGCAGCTAAGGTTCCAGCTAAACCAGCCTGCTTGTTAGTTTCCATGCTGCAGCACCGCTCACCTAGCTGTTGTGTATTGGCAACCTGAGGGGTGGACTTAGCATTGGGGAATGAGCAGCAGGTGCAGTCAGAGGACGAATAAGGACGTACTGGCTGAAACGCTGCTGACAAGAGCTGCCAGTGCTTTAACTCAACATGTTTCCTTAATATCTGATGATACATCCTGATAATTTTTTTCTTTAACTACTGAAAATATAATTCTTATTGGTCCTTTAAGCATGGTGGCAGTAACCATAAGGCTCTAGCCAAACAGGTGGGTATTTGGACGCCCTGTTTTCTCCAAATTGTCACTTTAAATGTAGTTCTGGAATGGAAAGTTCTAAGAATGGGAAAAATTTCCAAAGGGAAAAGTTCTCATATCACTCACTCTTGGCCTAATTAGCTTGTTGGTTATGCCACAAACAGATGAAGAACCCTGAGGTTAATTTATTATTTAGTGATCATTCTCCTCATTTATAATGTCTCTGTGAAAGGCCTTTTCTATGTAGAGACCTTCAAAAAAACACGTTTTTGTGCATTACTGAGCCAAACACTGCAAAGTATTCATGAGCTTTTATCAGATTTTGTCAGTGAACTAAAATAAGAATACAGAAGCAGTCATTTGATCGCCAGTTTAAAGTATTTTAGTCTCTCCACATTCTTACAGACAGACAAGAGCCTGGCCTTGTGTGACTGAAATAACTGCCCGGCAGCATCGCACTGCCCACTCAGCACTGCCGAGTGCTACCAACAGACTTTCCTATAAGGCCTTTAGTACTGGCCCACTTCAAGCCCTAGCCATATGGACAAAAAAAAGCCATCTGGAGAAATGTTTTATGATCACGTTACATAAAGACATTTGGGGAAAAGTGAGGAATTCAACACCAACAGCACTGTACCTGTAACTGTTAAGCATGGTCGTGGTATCACAGTCATCTGGAGCTGACAGAGGAATTGCAACATTGTACATAGTGTGTGGAATAATTGAAACTTGGAAACAGTTGAGTTCTACCCAGACAAGGACTACTTAAACTCAGTTTAACTCATATTTCTCCAAAGCTAAAAGGAATAAAGGGAAGGTTTGGCGGACACCATGCTTGGACCCCACAAAGACATTATGCTTTACAGCTTTATGCGATGACTTATTTTGTTTTGCAGTTAGTAGGACGATGCCTTTATTCACATTCAAAAAGAACACCGTAGCAGCTGTTAAGCATGGTGGTGGGAGCCATTTCGCTTTAAGTGTCCTCAAAGGCCTTTAGTACTGGCCCAGTACTGACCCTGGCCATATGGACAAAAAAAGCCATCTGGAACAATGATTTATAATCAGATTACATAAAGATGTTTGGGGGACAAATGAAGCATTCAACACAGACAGCACTGTACCTGTACCTGTTAATGAAGGAAGACCTTAGGATCAGAAATATCTTGCTTATCATCAGCCAGATGACTTGAGACTTGGAAACAGTTGAGTTCTAACAGGACAATGACCTCAAACAAATGGAATCGGCTCAATTTGACTAAATGTTTCCCAAAGTTCTGATTCCAGTTCGAGTTAAACTCAGTTAAACTCAGTTTAACTCATATTTTTCCAAAGTAAAGTAAAGGGGGGTTTTGCAGTTAGTATGCGGAGGCCTTTATTCACATTCAAAAAGAACACTGTAGCAGCTGTTAAGCATGGTGGTGGGAGCCATATGCTCTGGCCAAACTAGAGATGGGGTGGACATCATGTTTTCACCAAACTACTGTATCGCTTTAAGTGTCCTCAAAGTGTCTTCTTTCTTGCAGAGGGAAGGGAAAGCAGCATATTTCTTATTATATCCTGCGAGACCTTGCAGGAGGAGTCTGATTCTGATTCAGGAGTCAGAACTCGTCAGAACACTTGGAAAGGCAACTTGCTGAACGCCCTAAAAAAATAAAACGCCCTAAATGAATACGCCCAATCCAAAACACAACTTTGATTTGGAGTTTTTGATGTTTGCAGGGCTGAAGGAGTAAAAGGAGTGGCCACTGTTAAGCATGGTGGTGGGAGCATCATGCTCTGGCTGAACTGGCGGTGGTGTGTACAGCATGTTTTTGTAAAACTATCGCTTTAAGTGTCCTCAAATGTTTTTTTTGTTTGTTTTTTTTTATCGTAGAAGGAGCGGAAAAGCAGCATATCTCTCGCTCCATCCTGCAGGACCTTTAGCTTTAGCCTGCGCTTGCTGTCTGTCGGATGATTCGTAACTTTCCCCTGTGCCCATGGACAAGTGAGGGATTTTTCATCACAAATAATTGCTTTCTGGTAACAGGCTGTGCATTGCAAGCTTGACAAGCCTTCCCATCTCTCTTTCTCTAACTCTCTCTCACTCTCTCTCCTCCCCCGCTCTCTCACGCTCTCCCTAAGTGTCTGGCCTCTCCGATCGGCACCTTATTTATTTTAATTATTTTGATTTTCCCCACATGGCTGGCATGCGCGGCGCTGGGGGAAATAGCTGATGGCTGACATTCATTTGTCAATCTCGCTGTGCTACCTGCCAATTACCAAAAAAAAAAAAAAATACAGAAAGTTTGGCACCAGGCTATTACAAGCCAAGTCTTGGCTCTAACAAGCAAGCGTTAACGGGGCCAAAGTTGTTGTCTGTCTCTCTCTCTCTCTCTCTCTCTCTCTCTCTCTCTCTTTCTCTCTCTCTCTCTCTCTCTCTCTCTCTCTCTCTCTCCCTCGCTCGCCCTGTCTTGTTGCAGAAAGAAATAATAAGGAGCCCGGCGGAGAGAGAGAGGGGTGAAAAGGAAACACATTGTGTCGTTATAACTTTGCCGCCCAGCGTGCCGTCTGGGTGACAGCTGATCTAGGAGACCCTTAAACACACACATACATACACATGAAGACACACACACACACAGACAGTCTCCTGAAACCTGTGACACATGCCTACAGCCTTGCCCGGCTTTGCTTTGCTGGAGTTTCTATAAGACGTGGGTGGTGTTCATTATGGCGGCCTAATCATTATACTGGTCAAGTTCAGCCTCTACAAACACACACACACTAACACACTTACACACACACACACATATGTACAGACTAACACACACACACACACACATATTTATTTATACTGTATATAGAGGTCATTCAAGGAACACACTTTTTTTGTGCTTGGCAGTTAAAAAAAAAAGGCTCTAAAAACTCTAAACTCTAAAAAGGCAACTTTCTATTGGTCCATTCATTATAAAATTCTGATACAGTATGAAGAGCAACTGCGAGACTCACATTATGGACAAAACTGAAATAAAAGGACACTTACATTTTATTAAATGGTGAAATTAAGCATACTTCGAAGAGTTTATCCTTTTGTTACTTTTTGTTGTTTTTGTTGGAGTAAATGTCTCTACTGTCCAAATAGGATTTTCTACCATATTTGTTTTAGTAGAAACATTGCTGTGAAGATTTGATTACATGCAATCACATGAGCTAAGAGCCAATGAGGTCAGGGTGTTAGATAATTGATCACCAACTCCCCAGCTCATCCCCAACTCCTCAGCTCATCCCATTCCAGAGAACACAGTTCCACTTCTCCACAGCTCAATACTGGGGGTTTCATACCCCTCTAGCATTAGGAATCATGCCAAAAAATGGGTTCATGTATATGTTTTTTTTGTTGTCTACTCAAGGGAGGTCCTATTCTTCCTAATCTACTGGAAATACTACTACTACTACTACTACAGGGACTAGACAAGCTGTATGTGTCTGAATTTGCTTAAATTTAAAAGTACCTCAATGCATTTATTAGAAGTTTTTTTTTCCACAGATATTGGAAAATTATAAAGTACCTGCATCCATCAGCCCATTTTGTAACTAAGCTGCTTAGAATTAGAATAAAAAAACTCACCTTAACTCAAATTCACAGTCACTCCTCTAAGCTGTTTATTCTGAAATTGAGAAAAAAAAAAGAGTCGCGACAAACAGACAGAATCACGAGCGTCAAAGTCGAGGAAGAACAAAGAGCTGAGAACAGAACTGGTAAACAAACGCAGTAAATTAATGGTGTGCTGTTATATTTAAAAGAACACGGTGCAAGAAGAGAGCGCCATTGATCTGCTTGTCAATTAAAGCAAAGAAAGGCTGAAGCAAGCATCCAGTCTGTGATCTGTGGACACACACACACACACACACACACACACACACACACACATACTTCACAAAACTTCATTTTAAGCTAAAAGTGCTGTTTGTACTGTTTTTGCATGTCCAACAAAAACGAGTAAGAATAATGTGCCACACTAGCGCATCCGTTTAAAGCCGAAATTCACTCAGTTGTCTATTTCAGAATAAACGCAGTCAAGACTAAGGATGGGAATCACAGGGTATCTCAGGATGGCGCATTGCTATTTCAGGGGCGCAGCTACCTGGACATGTCTAGTGCCTCTCAGTAGAGGAAACTACTTGCAGCAGCTACTGCTTAGATCTGGACCTAACAATTGTCCACTTTGTTGATTTTAAAATAAAACTAAATGAGACCCTTCTGTAAGGGCCCTAGCTGTGGCTGGCCAACCTGCTAGGCCACCCCAGGCCACCAGATGGAGATGTTGAGTCACCATAGCCTAATTAGGAGTAATTAGCAACACCTGGGGCCTATTTTAGTAATCTATTCTGCACCAGTCAATTGGCTTTAGGACGTGTCGTTGTGTGTTGGGTATTGTGAGGGGACAAAAAATACACCTTGCACAGCTCGAAACGTGCAAAAGGCATGTCCTAATTCCAGACATCCCAAGTTGCAAAAATTAATTTCCACCTCCACCCCATTCCCCTGCCAAATAAAAATAAATAAATTTACCAGACATGGACATACTTGTATATGAGTTTTGATGGGAGACATGATGCTCCTGAAGGCATCCCTTCCAGGAGGGATAAAAGCAATGTCCTCCCACACTTAAAACTGATTGGCTGGTTCACAGACTATTTGCAGATAACAGGCCATTAAGAACCCTGTCTGTTTTGAATGCGCTTCATGACTTCATTGGGTGTAAATTGGATCGTCAGGTACCACATGTGATGCGAATTGCAATAAAATCTCCTTGACTCCTTGAATCCTTGACTATGCACCCGGGGGAGCGCCATAATGTCCATCTCTATCCCACTCACGATTTGGGAAAAATGTCTGTGTCACCTGCTTGTGTGTCTGTGTTCACTTTTGGGCTACTCATTCTAGATTCCAGGCGATTTGACTTGCGGGCATTAGGGAGCCGTTATTGACATGCGGTAGACTACTGCAACTTCCGGGAGACTTGGCAAGTCTGTAATTCTATTATTGATCATGTGTTTTTTTGATCAGGTGTGCTCTGACTTTGGCACATTTGTAGCTTTTACGCGTCTCTGTAAAGGATACTGACCTGAATGTATGATCTACAAGTTTACCTATAGTAGCCTAGGGGTAATCATACACATCTATACTCTGATAGCGAGCATCAGACACACACCCAGAGACACAACAAATATGCAAATAGATTGTGTCAGAAGAAAAGAAAAAATCAATGGCAACTGACTAAGCACAATTATTATACGTTAATTGGTTATGGTTATAATGTTATGGCGAATGTTATTATGCCTCTGATGTTTTGTCTGTTATATGCAAAGGAAATTTGGAGTGGACTTTGGATTTTGGCGTACTGTATGAGCAACCTTTGGTCATATTTACTGAGCTACACATACGGAAGTAGTGTGTAACGCATGTGTAATAGATGTGTAATGCATGTGTAACTCTGCAATGTGCCTAAAATCTTAGCATGGAGTTCCTAATGAAGCCCTGTAACAATCCAAACCATGCAGCTTCAATGTTCTCACACAGTTCCTGCAGATTTTATGGTATAAATGGGGTGACATCACAATGCACATGGAGGAAAGCGCCAGATTCCCAGCTCTGATACATCAGCTAACAGATGCCTGTGCCAGCCAACATCACAATGGGAGTGAAGACAGGAGAGAAAGCGTCACCTACTGTACCCACCCAGAGAGAAACAGCATGACCTACTGTACTCTCTCAGACTCTGGCTGCTGATGGAGGAACAGCATGGTCTGCTGCTTCATCAAACCATTAATTTCTACGTCATATGTGTTTAATGTTTCACTTATTTAAATATGTACTTAATGCAATTACAAATACATCCTTCATATTAACCAGCTCCACTAATTCCAGTGTTTTACTCATAATTGTATATTTATTTTAAATGTTCAAGAACAGGACCAACAAAATTGCTCCAAAGTGACCTGAAATAGAATATTAATATTATATAAACTTACACTGAAAGTCCCGCAATGTTTTTTTTTTTTTTTTTTTTTTTTGCCTCCCGTGTAAAGTTGCGTGTTTTGATCTGACAGCAGCGATACGCTGATAGAGGAAAAACAGAACCCCCAAAAGACACAACTTGTTTACCTGATTTATTTTTTTATTTTTTTATTTTTCTCTGGATCAAACTCGAAACTGCAGGGAGGGAAAAAAACACGACTTAATAAAGTGCTTACCTGTCGGGATAGGTGTGTAACAGCTTCCACCACTAACAGCAAGCCTCTCCTCCTCCAGTAATCCCACTGGTATCGAGGTGCTAATTAACGAGTTTAAGGCTCCAGTCCGCAGGATCCCTCCGCTACACTGGGACAGTAAATTATTAAAGAGGGGATTTCATGAAGAGGCTTATTATAAGGTTTTATATATGGGCTTATAAAAGGCATTATAAAGGATTTGTTCAAACTTAAAGGAGTTTTATTGTTTTGGGGGTTACAAATATTTTATAAAGAATTTAGTTTTCATGTTTCATTTGTTTCCATGTTTTGTTTAAGAAGTTTCTTACATTCAGAGTTCCAATTGTTTTAAAGATTGTTCATGACATTGTATTCACAGTATTCAAATTATATGTAAACTACGATACTTTTGTATCTGCAAATGTTATGAATACTAAAACAGACAATATGTAATAAATATATTAAATCATTTGCTGAAGATGTACCATGGTAAATCACCCAGAGGGGGATTTAATTAAGACAAGAAACTGAATAGTTTTAAAGGGGATTTGAACTGCCAACTTCTTAGTTACAAGACCAGTGGAAATGTGCTGCACCAACATAGCCACAGATAGATTAAAAACTTTAAATACTTACCTTCTATTTTCTATTTTTTAAGACAAGGTAACCACAAAGGTAGAGGTACCAGAGGAACTTTAAGAGGTTTGAGCAGCGCAAGGTGTATTTTTTGTCGCCTCACGATACCAAAGACACACCAATACGCCCTAAAGCCAGTTGACTGGTGCAAACACCTAGGAACAGGTAACGAGGAGGCGGAGCTACAGATCACAAGGGGAACACACAGGGCAATGTGTGGGGGAGCATGTGGCGAAAAAACACACAGGCACGGAGGAGAACGTAAATAAACAAACAGGAGTGCAGAAAAAAAAAAACCCACAGAGACAAACAGGAAAGACAGAAAACAGGACGAGGAAGTATTTAATTATTTAAGTAAATTCAACCTATCCAGGTTTACAGTGTACAAGGTTAGAAGTTAGAAATAAGTATGTATTTCTTATAATATTACTTTGCTAACCTAAAAATAAGAAATATTAGATATAAAGCCTACATTTTATGGAATTTCACTTTCTAAGATATCATAAGATATCATTTTTGCAGTGCAGGTGTGCATGAAAAACACCCTGCAGTCGTGTCTTGGATAAATATTTTACGCCTCGGCCAGAAAACCGCTCGTTTCTGGCCTAGGAGAACGAGGGCGCTCCCGCTTGGAAAGTGTCTGTCACTCGCTCCGAGCTAATTTGCCGTTCTGCGGTGCAAGTCCTGAAAGTCCGTCTCGCGGGCCGAGCCGGTAAACAAGCAGCTCTTTTGGCCTTTTATGCAGAAAATAAAGCGGGATGGGAATTGAATGCTTTTCATTGTTGGAATTCATCATCCTCCATTCTCTGGGCTGTTTGGCATGAGCCTGGCGCAATTAAAATGAAAACACAGATTGCTGTGATGTGCCCGCTAAATGCCACTGGGTTTAAAGCCGGCCAGAGCGTCGTATCTGCATTCATAATTATTTTGAAAACACGAGTGCGGAAGGAGGAGATGTGAACACATGGGGCCTTTAGAAAGTGCCGGCGCTTCTTACGGAAAAACAATAATAACGACTTTGCGGAACAGGTGGCGGCTCGAGTGGAGGCTAAATATGAGATGAACCTGTCAGCATTTGTCATCAAAAAGCTGTTGCTTTGTGCTATAGAGGGGATTTCTGCACGCACACACACACTGCACATACACACTCGTATACACACTCAGATACACACACACACACACACACTGATCTTTGGCAGTCTTGCCCTCCCCTGGTGAGTAATAGCATTCATACTGAGCGCCTAATGGCCCCTTGACTCATCTGCGGAGGGAAGCAATCCAACACACAGATTATTTCAGCTCAACCTATCCCTGCCAACACACAGCCTGAGACACACTCACACTGCTAACAAGATACACACACACACACACACACTCACACATACACACACTATTACCTCCTTCCTTCATCCATAAATCTATTAAAACAGCTAAAAAGCAAAATGAATTAGCATTAGCACTGTGTGCGTTTGAAGCTAGCCAAGCAATTCAATATAAGTTGCTAATATAAAGATGCTCTTTGAATAAATGAAATAACACACTGTAACTACAGTAGCTAACTCAGCATAAATGGTTCCGACTTCTTTCTATGACTGGCTGTGACTGCAGTGTGCAATCATAAAAAAATAACCTGAAATATAATGATATTATTTAAGGGTACCTTATATTTCGCACTATAAGGTGCACCGTATTATAAGGTGCACTATCAATGAATGTCAATGAAATTTCTAGAAGTTTATACAGGGTGGGTAGATACAGTAAATAAGTGAAGTAAAGCTAAGCTAAGTACACAAAACTACAATTAAAAAAAATACTTTCTTTTATAAAGTCAAACTAGCACTGCATGTTCATCAACACAGATTTTTCTGCTTTATTTATAGTAAGTTTAGATTCACACATTTTTCCAGCACTAAGACAGGAGCATTAGCATTACTGGCGGGTAATGCTAATGCTTCAGCCTTGGTGCTAGCATGCTAACACTCACCCCTGAACAGCAAAAGAGCTAGTGCGGTTAGCGGGTAATGCTAGTGCTGCTTCAGCTGTGCTTACCTGGAGTAAGCAGAAGCTACAGGCTGATAATACTCACCTTTGAACAGCAATAGAGCTAGCACGGTTAGCAGGTAATGCTAATGCTGCTCCTGCAGTGCTAGTCGGGGTTAGGAGCAGGCTACAGGTCGATAATACTCACCTCTGTGTGGAGAAATAGCAGTAAGTGGCTAATGCTAAACTAAACTGAAACTCCTGAAACTCCTGAAAAACACTGCAATTTGGCGGAATGGCTTTACTGATCTTTACAACCTGACTGGTAAAATTCATACATAAGGCGCACAGTATTTAAAAGCGCACTGTCGATTTTTGGCAAAATTTAACGTTTAATTTTAAGTGCTCCTTATAGTGTAAAAATTCATCCAAACATAACCAGAAATCCGCTGTAATGACTTGAATTAAGCTCTGTTAAATTACCCCTTGATTTCAGTTGCTGACCAACACAACACAACCATCTGCAGCACACGAGGTCACTCAAGGTCACTTTTCCCAGTGTAAATGGTGGGCTAGAGGGGTATAAAGCCCCCAGTATTGGGCTATGGATCAGTGGAAGTGTGTTCTGTGGAATGATGGATCTTTCTTGTCCTGGTAATAATGCACACGCTGCATCAGTAGTAAAGCGGACAGCAGCGGTGGTCAGATAAAGATAAAGACGTAGGGGGCGAGGGGGGTGGGGGGGTCACAGCCAGTGTAAAAAGGCTTCAAACTGACGAGCTTGTCTCTGTAGTCTCCGCTTAGCGCCGCGTTCCACATTGTTACAGCAAACAGCGATGTGTGTTGTAAAGAACACTGACCGGCGCGGTGGACGCCGCTGTGAGGTTCTGTTTTCATACAGAGAATTGGTCTGACAGGCGGCGCTGGTTCTTATAAAACTGGATCTCTCAAACTGAGTTGTGACAGGAATCTCTACAAAATACAGTTTACTCTCGCAAAAGCTGATTTTATGCTGTCAGTGTTAAAAAAAAATGGTATTTTCTGTAGTTACTCATAATATGATCAGGATTTGTGATCAGATATTAAGAAAACTAAGTTACAGCCACTATTTGAATTGTCTGATATAAAACTGGAATACTATATGTGTGGGTTTTATCCTTTGAACCTGCCCTCCACCATCCCCCCGGTCCCATTTCCACACCCCAGTTTGCCAGGTATAGCAGACAAAGAGTGTGTTGAGGCCATGGAAGCAAGCAAGAAAAGTGCCGAGTGGTTCAGCAAGTATTTGTGATAGGAAGCTAGATAGCTAAAGTGATCTGGGCTATTTAGAAACCAGCATAACTGGAATATATGACAGAAACCAAATGTTTATTTTCTATATTGAGTCAAAATTTCAACTCCAGAGTGTGTATTTCCAGAGCAGTGGGCTTTTTCAGGATCATGGACCTGGGTGCATTAACTTAACAGAGAACAAAAAAAAAAAAAAAAAAAGATGCGGAGCTTTCAGACCTCAAATATTGCACATAAAATAAGTTCATATCCATGAAGTTTTAAGAGTTCAGAAATCAATATTTGGTGGAATAACCCTGGTTTTTAATCACAGTTTTCATGCATCTTGGCATGTTCTCCTCCACCAGTCTTACACACTGCTTTTAGGTAACTTTATGCCACTCCTGGTGCAAACATTCAAGCAGTTCAGCTTGGTTAGATGGTTGTCTATCTATCTTCATCTTGATTATATTCCAGAGGTTTTCAATTTTGTTAAACCAAAGAAACTCATAATTTTTAAGCTGTCTCTTATTTTTTTTCCAGAGATGTATATGACCCACAGATCCTCTAAAACCTGGGGGTCATATAAGATCCTGAGAGCATTGAAAGACTTTGTGTAAATGTGTGTTTTTGTTCATTTTACCTCATTTACAAAATGTAGTGTTGGGTTAGAGCTGGAGATAAAACCATCTCCTTTTAAAATTTTATTTTCTGCTTCTACAGGTCTGTTCCAACCATATAACCATATATTTAAATACTTTAATGCAATGTTTTGCATTAGTTCTGACACCATTTCTAGAAAACAAATGAATATACAATATACAATGTTGCATCATTCACATTACAACAAGGTTTTAACCTTAAAATATTTACAAATAGTCATCTGTACATGGAGTTTTGAATTTGGTATCAATTTTCAGTTTTGGTCTTGGCTCTCATGGGTTAAAATGTATGGTGAATGTTGACATACCTCATGACAAACATGTGACAAAACATTAACAAATAAACTTTCTATACTGGGAAAAAAACTACAGAACAAAACCTCAGGCACACCAGTCCAGTAGCCAAACCTTCTTTTTCCACATGTGCAGCATGTGGTTTCACATTGTCTTGTTTAAAAAGTGCATGGACGTCTCTGGAACGTACAGGTAGGGGTTTCTAATAAAGTGGCCAGTGATGAAGCACAGATGAAGTTGATGTGTCCAGTAAAGTTTTCTGTTTGAGAAGCTACTTTTTTCTAAATTTAACGGACTCAGGAGTGTTTATGTGAGCTGGTGAGTGGAGCGAAAGTGCCAGGACGGTGCAAATCATCCATTAGACGGTGGCTGTGGAGCTGAGCGGTTCACGCCGTGCAGATGGAGGAAACAGCTGATGCTGGAAAGCTCGACACTGCGAGGTGACTGAGCCGTCTGTATATTTAGATGGCCGTCTTTTAAAGCCATTTCCAGCCACAGCCTGCTGTGCGTGAGTGTGTGTGTGTGTATCAGCTGGGATGGGGTTGGGACAGGACCAATCCATCAGCCTGATTGATTTATCGGCTGGAGCCCGTCTCCTGCACTGCTTTTAATGAGCCAGTCATACCCTTACACATACAGCTCACAGTGTGTGTGTGTGTGTGTGTGTGTGTGTGTGTGTGTGTGAGGAATAAGTAACTAACAGGGCAATCAATGCCAACAGACACTGACACCCTACCTGAAACATAGAGCAAGAGAAAGAGAGAGAGAGAGAGAGACGGAGAGCGAGAAAGGAAGAGAGAGAGAGGGAGAAAGATAAGTTACACTAGGTAAGTTTAAAGATTAAGTTTTAGACACACCCCCTCCCCAAAGCCCCACCCCCAAATAAGCATATTTAATTGATCTCCATTATACAGCTGGTACTGACACTATAAGACTGAATAGCTGAATATTTTTTCCCCATGATATCTGTACATTAGAAAAACCTATAGACTTGTTATAACTGAACAGAGCATCGTCTCTCAAAAGTGAATCCACCACAGGTCAGGCGCCCCCTGCTGTTCAGTTGCAGAAAGCTGTGTAACCAAAGACTGTGTGAGCTCTGTGAAGGCAGCCCTCAGGGGCGGGTTTATTTAAATGAGTAAGCTGTCTCTCCACAGTCTTTCTCTCTCCTCTGGTCTCTACTGCGCAGACTTGGGTTTCAGGATCGCCAACATGGCGGAAGATTTTGGCTTCATTTTTTATTGAATGAATGGGAACGGCGGCACGGCGTCCATCTTTTTTACAGTCTCTGGAAAAACCATAGTTTGCTAGTTACTGACATGACACCCCTATCATCCAACCATTTTTACCAATAAAACCACTTATCAACAAGCATGAATAGCATTGCAACCATCCAGCAACAGCCTAGCAACTGTTACAACTAGTCCAATCATCCCAACTAGTTTACAACATCCTTAAAAAAAAACATTAAACAAACTTTTTTTTTTTTTTTTACAATTAGACGCTCTGTGCACTTACACATTCTCACCAGAGATGTCACTAAATCTCCAAAACTCACAGACTGTTGCTTAAAAAAGAATAGTAAATAAATTATTTACATTGTTTTTAATATCTGTGCAGAACTTTCAGAATGTCTCAACTGTATCTGTTGGAGGCTGGTGGAGAGAGACGGAGAAAGAGAGAGAGAGAGAGAGAGAGAGAGAGAGAGAGAGAGCAATACAGTAAGAAAGAATTAGAGATAGTGGGAGAGATACAGTATTAGAAGGACAGACATGGTGTATGGGAGATGGTTTAGAGAGGCTGAGTGGAGGATGGAGGGATGTGATTGGAGCAGAAAATAGACAGAGATGGTGACAAAGAGAGAGAGAGAGAGATTCAGCAGGAGAGGCTGATTGCCACTTCTCTGTCAGTTTTGGCTCTAATTACGACCTCATCTCTCTCTCTCTCCCTCTCCATCTCTATCTGTCTCTTTCTCTCTCTATCTCTCGGTCTCTCTCTCTCTCTCTCTCTCTCTCTCTCTCTCTCTCTCTCTCTCTCTCTCTCGTCCATGCTCAGCTGCCGGACGCCAATTTTCAGCGGCATTAAGCCACTGGTGCCCAGCATTTAGTGGCATCGTCATGCCAACCTGAGACCAGGAGATGAGGAATAATAACAGAGAGAGAGCGAGAGAGAGAGAGAGAGAGAGAGAGAGAGAGAGAGAGAGAGAGAGAGAGAGAGAAGAGGTGAGAAGGTAGAGCTGCTGGGTTGAGACATAAGATCCGTCAACATCACACACACACATGCTGTGTGTCACACACTGCTGATGAGGTCTCTATTAGGCTCACATCAAAATGTATGCCCTTTCACAGCAGGTTGCAACACACACACACACACACACACACACACACACACACTTACACACGTGTTAATAGACTAAAGGGGACAAGGAGATGGGGTGACACACACCAAACGCTCAAAATGCACAATTAATTAATTTGATTCTGATTCTATAGGAAATAAGCTTTATTACTATTTGAACTGTACAAATATTTTTTATGTGGTTCTGATTTTCTGCAAAAAAACTCAAGTAAGGCAAACAATCAATTAAATTATGGTTATTAATGGAAATGAGTCATTCAAAATCATTTAGATTCAAAAAGATTCAAACTGTGAAAAGATATGTGGTTCTGATTCTATAGGAACTGATTCAGTGCTTCATTAAGACAAAACTCAAACTGAATCAAGATTCAATTAATTATGATGCTTTAAGAAATCATAATTTATTTAAGATTCAAACTGCCCAACGAAATTAGTTTGTGATTCTTTAGGAAATTTAGATTCGAACTTTACAAAGATTGACTTGAATCTTGTTTTTTTGGAAATTAAATGCTTCACTAAGATTTCAATTCAACAAACATTTGATCTCCAGCCTCAGGACTACGTTAACCAGAACACACCACTCACTGACATCACCCATTCACCTAATCACATGACACTGCACACGGCACTTCCAGGAAGTCAATCACCCAAATTTTCAACACCTGTTCCCAGCCCTATATAAACCCCCCACTTTTCTCACTCCCTTGCCAAATGTTGCAGGTTTTCCTCTCTACAAAGCTTTATTCGATTGTTCTGTGTTTGCCTACCCGGTGTGACCTATTTTTTTTTTTTTTTTTTTTTCTAGATTCATATTTTTGCCTTGTCCTTTTTGCTGCTCTGTTGTGTATGACCCTTGAAGTGTTTTTGTGTACCTGCTATGTTTCTTCTCACTGGCTATTCTTTACTGGTGGTGACCTTGCATGTTTTAACTATCACTTTTCCTGTGGCTTTGTTTAATAAAAAATTAAAATAAATAAAAACTTGTATCTGTGTGTGTCTGAGTACTGCCTGATTATGAGAAGGATTCTATAGTAAATGATTTAATGCAATTTAAACTGAATACAATGCAAACATATGATTCAGAGCAGCACATCTCTGTACAGTCAATTTAATCACGATTCTTTGGGAAACAGTTCAGTGCACACTTACTAAATTAATTCTAAGACTTAAGTTCCGGCAGGTTCTTCAGTACTTTATGGAAAACAGTAAAATTGGCATTATTTATGAAATGTATCATTTATATTGTATTAATCAGTCTAATAACTCAAACATTAATTACTCCCTTATTATCAAAGAAGTGAGAAAACACTCTTATTCTGCTTTATTAAAGCAGTTAGTGGTATTTAAAGACACACACACATACACCCACACACACACACACACACACACATCCAGGGTGTATTGGCTGTCTGAGCTGATATCTACAGTACCCACTGCTGCCAAATCACATGCTCACTATTATCGCCATCTTACCTTTACAAGCACTCTCAGCATCTCGAGGGACACACACACACACACACACATACTGAGTGTGTCTGGGGATCTTATTAGTGACAGTAAAGCATCTCCAATCACAGGAGGGGAACCCACGGAGGGTCAAACACTGAAGAGAGAGAGAGAGAGAGAGAGAGAGAGAGAGAAGAAGAATTTAAGGTGGAATAACAGTTGTAACAGTGAGAAACCAAGTTGTAGCATTTGAGTGTAACTCCTCCATTACTTAAGGTGGAACAAAAAAAAAACAATTAAGATGGAATATATATATATATATATATATATATATATATATATATATATATATATATGCAGAGGTGGAAAGTAACTAATCACATTTACTCACATTACTGAAATTTGAGTAATTTGTAATTTTTAAAGTAGTTTTTAAAAGAGGTAATTTTACTTTTACTCAGGTACATTTTGACACAAGTAATCTACTTCACTACATTGGAAAACTCCCAATTACTGACTAAAAATGAAATGCTGGGGAAAAAATGAATTGTCTGAATAAATTAAAAAAAAAGAGTTTTGTTCTCCATGACAGCGCAGCTGAACTTTTCCCAGCAGTCTTTATTTTGGTTAGCGGGAGAGACGCTGTATGGATCAGCTGTGTAGCCTGAGGTCTGTGTGCGCAACTAGGGGGAACCGGTGTTCTGTCAAGTTACGCTACCCATCAATATGTGCTTCTTTACGGCACTGCGCATGCATTTTCCTGTAACATTTTTTTATGATTTAATTTTTAATGATAATGATAAAGTTTTTTATTGGGAACACTAAACAATCTGCTTAAATGTTTAAAAGAAACATGTACATATCAGTTAAAGCAAAGAAAAAGTTGAAAAATAATAGTGAACAGTAAAACTATAAAAATACAGTTTATAGTCACCTATATGACCATAACTTTTTAACAATAAAGAAAAAAAATGGATCATAGAAACCTATGCCACTTGTTCTTGAAAATGTTTTATGGGGTGGTCTGAACAAATACTGCCTGAAAGGTCCAAATTATTTAATTTAATAATTATTTAACTTGTAATAACTATGTAACTTTTACTCAAATTACATTTTAAATTGAGTACTTTATTACTTTTACTTGAGTAGATTTTTAGATGGGTACTTTTACTTTGCCATGAGTAGAATTTTTGCAAACTAAAGGTACTTTTACTCAATTAGAAATTTTCAGTACTTTTTCCACCTCTTTTTATATATATATATATATATATATATATATATATATATATATATATATATATACACACACACACACAATCAGAGGTTTACCTGACGACAGTTCATGTGCTGAAGTATAGTTTCTCCTTATCTTCTGACTGATATAGAACACTAACTATCCCTATCTTTTTAAAATGATCTCTCTATTGAAATTAATAGGATGTGAGACAAGTGGACACATACTGTTAGAAGGGTCTGAGGGATGAATTTAATAAATCAATCAACTAATTAATAATAGTGACATATTAATAGACTATCAAAACAGTGTAGCATTAATAATTGTGTCATCAATAAACTAATACAATCAATCTAACAGGTTTCCTGATGCTGTTAAAGTCGGTCTGTTTGTGTAGCCCACAAGCTTCACAAATATGCTAATCACGACTTCAGACCACTGTGCCTGTGTGTGTTCACAAAGGGCAGTGCTGACCTGCACACACACACTCATCCTCCCACACACTCTTCGTGATGGCCACATGGTTCTGGCCCGGATCTCTGTGCCGATCCTACGCTAAATGCTCTGTTAGCGTGCTAGCACTAGCATAAGTAAACCCCGGAGCCTTGCTAACCCGTGACCCCACGGTGAGCTCACCGCTCTCAGCAGCGTGGGCGTAGTAATGCCTCCAACTTCCAGACTGCACACACATATGTATGTGTGTGTGTGTGTGTGTGTCTGTGTGTTTATATTTGTATTTAGCACAAAGAGATGACCAAATGTCCAACACATGCCAGAAAACATTTTGACATTGAGGGGATACCGGCTTTGTCCCCATTAAAATATACATATGTGTGTGTGTGTGTTCTGTATGTTTAGAGATTAAATGTCCATTTAAAACACAGGAACATACACAGTAAATACACTCATCCATACTGGTGGAAAGCAGCCAAATGTCCCCACAATGTCAAGTGTTCATGTGTGTATTTGGAACCTAGTCCTAATACACCAAATGCTCCGAGAATGCTGGCACACAAGAACACTTTGACATTGTGGGGAATTTTGGCTGGTTCCCACTGATGTGCATGTGTGTGTGTGTGTGTGTGTGTGTGTGTGTGTGTTTTGCGATTTTTGGAGAGCAAATGTCCAATGAGAACACAGTATACACACTAAACTACACCGGTGGAAATCAGCCAAATGTCCTCACAATGTCAAAGTGTTTATACCAGATGTGTGTGTGTGTCCCTTTGAGACCAAATCTAAGACATGGACATTTGACATGATGGGACATTCAGACATTAGGATAGTTCACACTGGTGTGTTTTGTGCTTATATACTGTATATAACCAAATGACTAAAACATTCTGGAACACATGAACGCTGACATTATGGGGACATTAAGACTGTCCCCACTAGTGTATATTTGTGTGTATACATGCTTTATGACTTTTCATAGGACATTCAATCTACACACTAAATAGCTTCTAATAGGAGCCAGACAAACTTTCCATAATGTCAAAATGTGCTCGTGTTCCAGAATTCTTTAGACCTTTGCTTATAAACAATATATAATATATAATATAATATAATATATAAACAATATATACAATATATGTGCCAGGATTTTTCTTACATTTTGCCCCCACAAATTCCAAAAACAGGTATAAACACTTTGACATAGTGAGGACATTTGGTTAATTTCAACCGTGTGTGAGTATTTGTGTGTAAACAGTGTACTGTATATTCATGTGTTTTTACTGGACATATAATAGTAATAAATGCAAAACACACACATACATACATACACACACAAACACACAAATGCCCACCAGTGGGAAACAGACAAATGTCCCCACAATATCAAAGTGTTTTGTGTGCCAGCATTCTTTGAGCATTTGGTGTATTTGGACAAGGTTCCAAATACAAACATAAAAACTTGTGGGGACATTTGTGGGGACATTTGGCTACTCTTTTTTTTTACTTACAAAACTGACCCTAAAGTTGGTTCTAGAGTAACACTTTAAAATAATTGTACATTAATTACAACTAGTTGAATGAGCTAAATGTTTAAGCATTGCAATTTACTTTTTTATTAAGATTAACAATGTATTATCCAGTGTCAATTACATAATAACTGTCATAAGTATTGAGCTTTAATGTACAGTGTTTCCAGTTCTAGGATTAACATTTAGCTTTTAGCAGGACTTACTGTAACACATGCAAGCACATTCACCCCAAGGGCAGGAACACTCGCATATAATGTAACATGTGCGTATGTGTGTGTGTGGTCGATGTACAGTAAGTATCATGTCAGCGGCGGAGCGAGGTCAGAGAGTGTGTTCGCGAAGGTGGTGGAGGCCGAGGTGAAGGTCGATGATGTAATACTCCTGGTGGGCCTGAAAACGGGCGCGTGGGCCGAACGTAGGTGTGCGATGCGAACCCGATCTCTCCAGGTAGAAGCAGGCGGCGAGGAAGAACAGTGTGTGCGAGGGAGAAAAAAAAAAGGAGAGAATAAGTGAGCATTATTGTTGTAAATTCACCCCCGCTCCCTCGCCTTCCCGTGCATTCGCCTTTCAGATGTGGAAAACATTAACATAAGCATAACAAAGCGTAAGACTGCGCCGAGCCGTGCATGTCTGACACACGAAAACGCCTTAATCCTGCCCTCCCGAGACTCTCGCGCAGAAACACCCTCACCCTTTACACTCTGCCAGCCTGTTTCCTCTGTGCGCCGACGCTTTTCCTCGGTTTGATTTCGATTTCATGCCGCCGCCGTCTCCCACAAAAGGTCTGGGATTGAAAAAAAAACAAAAAAAAAAAACACAAGACAAAACGCAGCCTTGTATTGTTTGCGATGCAATATGTGCATAAGCAAACATTCTGTTATTACACAAAGGGGCTACATGAGCTAATAGCAATCACACGGCGGTTGTAAACACAAAAAGGAAGGAAAAAAAAATGTGTGTGCGTGTGTGTGTGTGTGGTGGGGGGCTGGGGGGGAGGGTTTGAGTATTTCGTCCCCGCGGATCTCGGTAAACAAAAGCGCATCTATTATCCTGACACCGCGATCCATCTCTGACAAAACGCTCGACATAAATGGAGCCAATCCTCATCCCCCAAACTGATCAAATAAACATCGCTCTCAATCAGCCGCAGCGGCCAAAGCGCTAATGCTAACCTAATGGGGATTTATTGGGCTGTGCAGAAGAATTCGGGAAAGGCAGAGTCTAATAGTTTCTCTAATCTGACAGCCGGATATGACGCTTTTCAGTAATGGACACAAATGGGATTAAAGTGATAGTTTTCCCGCAAATAAATAAATAAATGGACGAATAAATAAATAAGCAAACAAACAATTGTATTTACACGCCCTCCACCCAACATGTAGCGGATCAGCCAAGGCCAGACAATCTTCCGCATTGTAGATTGATACTAAAGTCATCCAAACTATAGAAAGAACAAATGTGTGAAAAAATTGTATAAAACAAACCAGCATATGTTTATATACAGCTTTGCACTGTATCTTGGCTGGATTTTCTCAGTCAGCTTCATGAGGGAGAGTCACCTGGAATTTAGGCTTTCAGTTAACAGCTGTGCTGAACTTATCAAGAGTTCATTACTTGAATTTCTGTCCTCCAAATGTGTTTGAGAGCATCAGTTGTAAAGTTGTGTAAAGTTGGTATACAGTGAATAGCCCTATTTGAGTAATGTTCTAATCCATATTATACCACAGTTAGTTCCGACACTGCAATTTGATTGGCTGAGAGGCGTTTTTAATGAGTGACAATATTAGCCGATAATGCACTGTAATCAAAGCTCTCCATGTATTACTCCGCCACATACAGGTAACCTAGTAACAATGCAGCGCATACAAACCAAACGGGATTACATTAAACACCACTGGGAGGCACTAGATCCCATAGGCACAGTGCAGAAATGCACAAATAAGCCCAGCGATTCGAAACTAAACGTTATTACACACATTGTTAGTCACCAATATCAGGTTAAGAATTGTTATTATTAAACTAAAAGCTGTATATATTTTCCAGTTAATATTGGGTATTTTAAGCTGAATGTAAAATAGGGCATTCTCGTAATTCCGCAGGGCTTGCCGCTGGGGGGCGCCGAAGTAAATCTTTCAGTCAAACGAGCACTGGATCCACAAAGATTTTTTTTTTCCTAAAAACTGTTTATTTGGGTGAGTAAAGTGCTTTACAGTACTTTACAGTACGCTTAGATTCCCACAGTTTTTATTGAAATGGCCGATAATGCAGAGCTTTCAGCACAGCTACAAGCAGAGCAGCTATGGAACTATTTTAACTCGCGGAGTGTTTATAACCAAACCAATCACATTTTCTAAATCTTTTTACAAAAATCTTTCAATAAACAGCAATAATGGAACTGTGGTATAATCTTAATAATACACTCGAGGTCTGTGCCATAACGTGTCATATTGGCACTGCTATGCTGATCTTCGACCGCATCACAGCAGTGCCAAAATGACACGTTATAGCATTCCCTCTCATGTATTATTGCTTAATTATAGCAAGAACTACTCAACTAAGTAAAGAAATGAAGGTCAATAAATCCAAAAAAATTCAAGAACACTGGAAACTAAAGGTTGGTAGGTGATCCTAATAAAGTGGCCAATGGGTGGAAGCACAAGGTAATAGGTGGGTGTTTCTAATAAACTGTCCAGTTAGTGTAAGCACAAGGTAGTACATGGAGGTTTCTAATAAAAAAGTGGCCATTCTGAACCACAAGGTTGTAGGTGTTTCTAGTAAAATGGCCACAGAGTTGAAGCACAAGGTTGGTAGGTGTTTCTAGTAAAATGGCCACAGAGTTAAAGCACAAGATTGACTGGTGTTGATTGGTGTCTAATAAAGTGGGCTGTCTATAAAAGGACAAGTTTTGCTAGGTGTTTCTAATAAAGTGACCATAGAGTGGACGTAGTGGGTGGTAAAGGCTGGTGAAGAGAATACAGATACTGTGGATGTCAGAAAGGCGCGGTTAATGCTGTCAAGGCTGAGCTAGCGCTGTGTACTTTGATTGACACTCCAGCGGGAAACTCAAGTATCTTCAAGCAGCTGAGAGTACAGTACAGCTTACACTCCTACACAGCTCAGCAGAAGAAGACAAGGTTCCTGGAGCCTGAAATGTCTGAGATATTACTATATGAATGTCTGATTTAAACCTTGATTAATTTGAACTTCCTTTGCTCCTTTAAAGAAAGCCATTTTTGTGAATGTGTAAAGATTTAAGCCTGAGCAGTTACTGTATCTCTTTGCTTGTCCAGAAAGGCATGTGTAAAGTGTGTCATTTTTTGGGGCTGCTATAGTTCCTGACTATAGGAGGAGCCCATTGATAATAGCATAATTCAGCTTTAAATCAACTGAATTCTTTAAAGTCACAACATTAAAACCACCAGTCTATAGTATTATAATAATAACTCCTATTGGTGTAAACATATTTGGTGGTAAAGTCAGCCAATATTCCCAGAACTCACAATACATGTAAAACATGAAGGAAAAATAATATAAAATCACAAAAAAAAAGTTTTTCCTGCCTGAACACAAAAACACATCATCTTTAATAACTGGCTGTTAACTCACTCCCTAATCTACTGACTCACCAAATTGCATGAACTAATATCATATTCCATTACTTTTAAACAGTGTTTCTGCTTATTTCAGTGTGCCATGAGTCAGAAATAATAGAGTATTTTTTGCTATTATCAATAATATCAGATTTATTTTAGTAAAATAAGGCTGTTTTTGCCTTTTTCACTGTGCTACAGCTGTGTTTTTTATATATCTGCTCACATGCACCGAAAAATTACACTCCTAACCACAGCGTTTAAAGATTAGGTTTAGCGCTGTGACCCGTCTCTTTCATCATCCACACCCACAGCTCCTCTGACAACGACGACAGCAGGAAAAGAGTCTTCTGCTTTTATGATGTGGCCTTGGAATCAACATCTATATCAGTATACATACTCCATGCATACATCTGTCACATACATAACCCACCCCTATATATGTAGTATGTTTATATATTAAATGTGTGTGTGTGTTTTTGCATTTTTCAGTTTATCAAACACTTTATCACGCAAACATAACTTGAGTTATTATACAAATCACTTTTTACATGATGATTTCATTTATAAGGGTAAAAAAAATATCCTAACCAATCTAGCTTTTTGTGAAAAAGTGTTTGCCCCCCTACAAATGAACTGTGATTAATCACATTTTTTGGAAAGCTGAGTTAAATCAAGTAAAATCATGAAATCACTTAAATAGAACCTGACAACGTAAAGATCTAAAAGATCTCAAAAAGCAACACATTACGAAGAAATGTTAAAACAGGTGAGAAAACAAAGTAATTGATCATCTATCAGTCTAGAAAAGGTTACAAAGTCATTTCTAATGCGGACCACAGTGATATCTATGATTCACAAATGGAGAAAACATGGAACACTGGTGAACCTTTTCAGGATTGGCTGGCTCTCCAAAATTACTCCAAAAGGGCATGAACAACTCATCCAGGAGGTTACAAAAGAACCCAAATCAACTTTTAAAGAACTGCAGGTCTCAGTTGCCTCATTTAAAGTAATTTTTAATGATTTAATAATAAGATAGAGACTAGTCAAAAATGGTGTCCATGGGGAAATTCCAAGACAAAAAACAGTGCTGACCTAAAAGAATATATTGGCCCATCTCACATTTGACAAAAAACATTTTAATAATGTTGAACTTGAACTTTTTGTAAGGTGTGTGTCCTGTTACATCAATATTAATAAAAAAAGAACATCATACAGAACTTAAAACATGGTGGTGGTAGTGGTCTGGGGCTGCTTTGGAGTAAGAGCAACCCATCTTACTCTACTCAACCCAGAAAGCAAAAACAAATAAAAAAAAACAAAAACAACATTAGCTAGAGCTAATGTAGAAACTGGTTCTGAATTCTAAGTTATTTTTATTGGTTAAAAAAACAACAGAATATACACTTTAGATACTTCTAAGAACCACAATTATCTTTGAGGACAGATCTGCACACTCTTGGTATTTTAAACTCAGTGGCTTCATGAGGTAGAGTCACCTGGAATGGTTTTCTCAGCATCCTGAAGGAGTTCCTGGAGGTGCTGAAGAATAGCTGCTGCTTTTCCTTCATGCTGTGAAGCTCCAGTTCATTTCATACTAATCTATTACTAATACTAATAGACATAGACATGAAAGACATAGAATGAAAAGGTGTGTCCGAACTCTTGACTTTTTGAAACAGTTTAAAAAATAAAAAAATGCAGTTGACATCACCTGGCTGTTGGTGGTTTTAATGTTGCAGTGGCTGATGTGTTGAACCCTTTTTATAGAATAGAGCTGGACAGAGCGGGAGGGATTTGTTAGGAAAACTGTTTCTAGAAATGAGATTTACTCCAATCAGATTCTGGATTGAAGTGGCAGCAGATCCTGAACCCCTGAAAAGGTGCGATTTGAAGCAGGTAGTCAAAGCGATTCATGTCACTTGGCTGTCAGTGGTTTTAATGTTCTGGTTGATGGGTGTTAAACCGTGTTTTGTAGGGAATAGTGTTGGACAGAAAGGGCTGGATTTGTTAGGAAAACCGTTTCTAGTGATCGGATTCACTGCAATCAGATTCCGGAGTGAAGTGGCAGCAGATCCAGACATCAGCTTGGAAAACCAGCCAGCTGGAGTCAAGACTTTCACTCCAGTCTCTCTCTCTCTCTGTCTCTCTCCCTCGCTCGCTCTGACTGGTACATGCTCGGTGATGGGATAAGTAGACTGGGCTGTTAATTGGCTCTCCTCTCGGGTGACAGCTACAGCGCAAAAAACTGAACTGTACCTCAGGAAAGGGCTGATTTTAAGCACTTAAAGAGGTGCATTAAATTATAAACTGCCCATCACTCATTCACTCACTCACTCACACACACTGTCGCTCGCTCACACACTCACACACACCCTTACACACACACACACACACAGGCGGCAGATGAATTGTCTGCTGTCATTTCTTGGTTTTTTTAAGCGTGTGCGGAGCCGGAGTCATTAGTGGCTGGTGGCCCCGGAGCCGGAGGGAGGCTGACGGAGTGATCTTTAACTGGAATAGATGTCAGACTCACCAAGAGCCTCTTCATAAGTGTCAATCTCCAGCAGCACAGGTAACAACCAGGAGAGAGAGAGAGAGAGAGAGAGAGAGAGAGACAGAGCGTAATGGATGAAAGAAAGAGAGAAAAGAACAAAAGAAAAGAGAGAGAATATGAAAAAAGACAAACAAGAAGAAAGACAGTAGAATCTAAACAGGAAAAGGGGGATAATATGAGGCAGAGAGTTAGAAAGATAAAAAAAGAAAATGACAGAAAACAAAAAAAAGAGTGAGTGAGAGTAGGAAAGAGAGATTGGGGAGAAAAGGGGAGGGTCAGAGAGATATAAAGGGCAAAGGGAAAATAAAAAAAGGAGAAATACAATAAAACAGTGAATAAAAAAACATAGAAAAAAGGGAAAGAGAGAGAGAGAGAGAGCAATACAGCAAGAAAGAATTAGAAGAGAGAGAGAGAGAGAGAGAGAGAGAGAGAGAGAGAGAGAGAGAGAGAGAGACTGGAGAGTAATGTAGGGAGGAAAGAGAGAAAATACCAAAAGAAAAGAGATAATGAAAGAAAGACAAACAAGAAGAAAAAAGTAGAATGAAAACAGGAAAAGAGGGATAGTGGGAGGCAAAGAGTAAGAAAGTAAAAAAAAGAAAAAAGAGAGCAAATGAGAAAAGAGTGTGTGAGAGTAGGAGGAGAGAGATTAAAGGGAAAGGGGGAGGGTCAGAGAGAGCCAGAGAAAGGTGAAAGCAAGAACAAAAAAGAAATACTACAACAACAGTGAATGAGAAACATAGTAAGAGAGGTAGAGAGCAGAGAGTAAAGAAAAGAAAGGGAGAAAAGAAGAAAAGAAAGCGAGAATATGAAAAAAGTCAAACAAGAAGAAAGAAAGTAAAATAAAATCAGGAAAAAGGGATAAGGAGATAATGGGAGGAAGGGGGAGTTAGAAAGATAAAAAAGAAAAAAGAGAGAAAATGAGAAAAACTGAGTGAGAGTAGGAAAGAGAGATTTGGGAGAAAAGTGGAGGGTCAGAGAGATAGAAAGAGCAAAAAGAAAGGGAAAAAAGTAGAAATACAAAAAACAGTGAATGGAAAACAGAGAAGAAGAGAAAAGAGAGAATATGAAAGAAAGACAAACAAGAAGAAAGATTAAACAGGAAAAGAGGATAATGTAAGGCAAAAAGAAAGAAAGATAAAACAAGAAAAGGAGAGATAACAAGACAAAAAATGAGTGAGAGTAGGAAAGCGAGAGACTGGAGGAAAATGACAGAAAAAAGACAGAAAAGAAAACACAATCATATCTACAGTACACTTACTGTAGACCCTAGCTAACATTGTTGGTTTGTAGAAGGTCTTCTGAATGTTACAGTCAACTTTCCTAGAACATTCAATCTGTAAGGTTTGCAGGAAGTTCTTAGAACTGTTTAATTTAAAGCTGTAACCCCCCCCCCCCATTTCTAATTTAGGGAATGTTACTTTTAACCTTTACATGTTATTGTTACTTTTAACATGACGTTTCCATAATGTTAGTATTCTATTCTATGAATCTGGGAATGTTATGTAAGAAACGTTCTCATAATGTTGTATTATTTCACATGTTTTCAGAACATTCCTGGAACATTTTTTCTGCAGTGTTACAGGGTAAACTTCCTGGAACCTTTTCAAACTCTTGCTAAACTTTCTTATAATGTTCTCTGTTAGCTGGACGTGTGTTTACTATGTTGTCTAGGTTTTTTTTTTTTTCTAGTTTTGTTCCGTCTGCTTTGTTTTAGATTGCAGATGAGTGTGTGTTCGTGTGTTTGTGTGTGTGTGTGTGTATCAGCTCCTATGAAAGCAGTTTTCTGCTATAAATCAAGCACAGGCTGGAATTGCTGCTGTAATGTGTGTTCTGATAGTGTGTGAGTTTCTGGAGCGCCAGCAATCTCCTCAATGACACCTGCAGTTTGGAAATAAGCTGAAAAAAAGCCTGGCCCGGAGAGCGGCGGGTGGGAGCCGGAGTCACGTCCCGCCTGCCCTCCTGACCCGCCGGAGTTTGGTTGGTTGTGTGAAAGTGGCAATTTATGCTGAAGGCCCTCATTTTTTATTCGATGCGTTTTTTTTTCCTTCGTCTTCTTCTTCTTGGTTTTATTTTTTCCTGGCTGTAACCTGGCATTTCACGCCGTGTTTTTGGCTGATTACACAGCGAAATGAAAGGAGTGTGGGGTCGCGCAGAAACGCAGCGAGGCCGCAAATACAAAAGTATGTCTTTTCACACTCAGTAAATGTCATATTACAGTGAAACCTAACACTGTGTTTTAACTGCGCCGGCCGGAATTAACAGACTACTCACTGTGAAAACAGTGGCTTATCCTGCTGGATAATGGCTCATCATGCAATAGCTTATTCGGTAACACTTTCTATCAAATCAAATCAGATTTGTTTACAGTATATTGAGCTTTTTACAATTGATGTCGCAAAGCAGCTTTAGAGAAATGTGGTCGCAGGAGAGAGAATCAGACAAAACACTAAACATACAACTCAGAACCCACAGTGACAACAACTCCCACATGGCTAATGTGTAAGTGGGGGGTCCCATCCTCCTTTGGTAAATAAATGAATGTTAAACTCGTTGTACATCCATATAGGTCTAATATATTCAGGTGAATAGATTCACCAGCAATGGAAGCAGTCAAAAAAAGGCTTCCTGGTCTCTTCACCGTCCACAAACCTAAGTGATTGCGTACATCTATAAATGTTTTTTATTTTAAATGCTCAACAAATGTGTTTTTTCTTACCTTGCTGCTCTGAGGTAACATTAATGCCCATGAACTTCCACAGACAATGGGGGTGTACTTTCTTCCAGTCAGGACGCACTGATCTTCAGCCAACCAAGATCCACTTCTGGATTTTAGAAGGTTTTCCAGTGTTAGGCTAGCGCTTTCCAAAATTCAACAAAAGCTTGTTTTGCTAGTATTGACCCACGCCCTTGACTGGGCAGAGAAGAAGAAAAGAGGGGGAGCGAACTCAGAGTATTTGGGATGGAGTTTGGGGAAGCATTGCTGTAAAGCGTGAAGCCGAAGCGCCCCTCACATAAAGAGAAACATGAGAAAAATAATAAAATAAAGGAAGGCGGACGACGGGGAGGAGGTGGGTGCGAGGTTGTTCCACGAGCAGGAAGAGAGGAAGTGACGGTTTAAATAGGGAAGGAAGTGGGAGGAGTGAGAGAGGAATAATTAGCTTTATCTAATTAAGATCTTTAAAACATTACTACATAATGAAGCGCTTTACAATACAAAGGAAGATTTTTAGTATTCTATAGGTTCAAATATGAAAACACTAGGGCAATTTTATTATTATACCTGCATTCCAGACCAGCAGCACATTCCAAAAAAAGGTTGGCATGGAGCAATTTATGGTTAGTAATGAGTAGAAAATGAGAGAAAAAAAATAATGTGATGATTATAATTATGATAATCTGGAAATCATTTGGTACAAATCTGTATTTAAAAGCTTTCTTGAAAAAAAAGAGTTTTGCTCAAAGTAAATCTAATAAACTTATTTGTGGTGGGGTTTTTTTTGCAACTTTTTCTTACTTGGGACTTTATTTTTCTCTCACTTTGTAATCGTTACTCTTCAGCAATGCTGGTGCTTTTAAATAAAGGGTTCAGTTCCTGTAAGAAGTTTGGAGTCTGAGAGACAGAAGCTCAGAGAGATCCTGCAGAGAGGCCGTCTGCCATTAGACTCCGAATCACAAATAATCACAAACACTAGCGCTGCTTTGATTAGCTCTGCTTCTGCTTCTTATTTGGACTCTGGGGTCATGCGGAAAATAAGAGAGGCCACAAAAACAAAAAAATATGTATTTTTACTTTTTCAGAAGTCACATGACTGAAAAACTGTGTTTTATACACTGGGGACAACTATTATAATTTTTATTGTGAAAACAGAATATAAGCTCATTTTACTGCATGTAATAAAAAACAATATGTAGCAGGTGAAATAAGGAAAAAGACAGTTCTGCACAGTAAAGATAAATACATTTTAGCAAGTGAAATTATAACTTCTTTTTTTCTTATTAAGCAATTAAAGTGAAATATTTATTTTTTTATTTATAATCTTCATCAAACTCACTTAAAATGTTTACCTTATTTTGTTCATTTCAATCAGTATAAGCAACACATTCACTTGTAAAGTCTTCTTATTGTAACGACAAACAGATAGGAGTGGCGCTTTCCGAGTAAAAAGTAATGACAGGTTTATTTACAGGATGGTTTACAGGAATTAACAGCCAAATAACTGGATAAAAAACACTCACACTGAATATAGGAGTCGTAGTAGAGAATACAGTCCAATATCCAAAACCAGAAAGACAGTCCAACGATACAACAAATCCGAGAAGGGCAGAGACGAAAGACAAAAAACGTAATACAGAACAATAGGTCACAACAAAAGGCAGACAGAAAAATGCAGGAGAAAAACGCTCAGTACGCAACATAAGTCGACAATACCTCGCAAAGTATAAACACAAACTGAAACCTTTTATACAGGATGTAATTAACTTTGAACCGGAACTTTCTAGAATACAGGTGAGTCTGAATGGGGGAGCGATTGGGTGAAGGTGAGCGGCTGACGGTGACGTCATCGCCAGTGGGTTTTTGGGAAATGGAGTTCGGGAAGGAGAGCACTGTGGCGGGACCCTTATTTTTTTATGCAAATTTTACTTTTGCTTAAACTTTTACGTTTGCTCACCCTATTGGTCATATATTAATCTTTTCGCTTACTTGAGATGAAAAACAGAGGGATAAAATGCTAGATCTATCTATCTATCTATCTGTCTATCTATCTATCTATCTATCTATCTATCTATCTATCTATCTATCTATCTATCTATCTATCTATCTATCCATCCATCCATCCATCCATCCATCCATCCATCCATCCATCCATCCATCCATCCATCCATCCATCCATCCATCCAGCCAGTTCCATGATTACTCAGTTTTTATTTCAGCGGTTGCACAGTATCCAGTTTTAGGGTTATACTGTGTGTGTGTGTGTGTGTGTGTGTGTGTGTGTGTGTGTCATTTCCTCCTCCTAAACCCTCCACCCCCAAGTTGAACCCTGAAACGATATGAGTCAGTGTGTAAAATGTGTAAAAAAAAAAAGTTCAGAGGGTTTATTACTGAGGCTGTGAATATCAGCTCTCTCTTCACTGTTATTATAATGCTGGGTTTTTTTCAGAGATAAAGAAAAAGAAACGCTTCATTTGTTTCCAGTTGACATGAACTTGTCAAACAGCCTCCAGAATTATTGGCACATTGAGCAACAATGAGAAAACAAAGCACGAGAACAAGCGCGAGAGTTGTTTATCAGTCTGATCTCACACTGAGAACATGAGGGGGAAATTAAAGAAGAAAAAGAATATATTTTAAACATGGACTTGTTTTTTGTGTGAGTAATTACCCAAAGGTTTTATTCTTCTCTTTTTTTTTTCAGTGTGAGATCATAGTGAAATGTGCCCTGGCCTTTCTTACCCATAATTCTTCACAAAGCTACAGTTTCTCTTTAGTTGGGAAACAAATAAACTACTTTTTACTTTTTCTTTTTAAAGCAGAAAAGGACACTGCCTGCATTAATGCTGTGTTCCATTTACCTCGGAAGTTGAATGTCAAAGCTGGGGCATGCTGTACGTCACAGCTGAGTTAACAGTGTTCCAGTCAAATGTTCCAATAATTTGACTCTATATTAAAACATTTAAATACAAAAGAAAAGATAGCTAAAGACTTTGGAGTTTGCCACAACTGGCTGGCTAATCATTTAACAGTGATTTATGACAAATCCAAACAAAATGCATCACACTTTATGTCCCAGTTAATCACTGTTGGTCTTGAATTGTCCCAAGTTAGCATTGTTGGCATTGTCTTCAATTAGAACTGTTAGTGATACCATTTAATAATGTTGCATTATACAGAATTTTGCACATCAAACAAGTAAAACAAGCAAGTAAATGTGCACAGATGGATGGTGGATAGTATTGTGTTATTTTAGATTTATATCACAAGACACTAATAGATATAATAATTAATAAACTGTAATAAACTGTATAAAATGGCCATCATGGATTTTGGACTTTGGGTTGATGAGGCTCTCCTGACTTTTAATGTCCTTCTTGGAACTTCCAACATCCAAGTTGAAGTTGAATGCAGCATAAGCCACACCCCTTACATTTGTCACCCAAAGTCAGATGTTATTATTTTATAGCTGTTTTGCAAGTTAAACTAGGTAAATTAACCCCTTAAATATATCGACACTGTCCAAAGAAACAAGTCCAAATTTCCAAAACATAATTAAAAAAAAAACCTAAAACCTTTATAACTTTCTATGGAAGTCAATGTAAAAGAGTTTTTTTCAGGTCATTCAGAAGATTTTCTATTGGTCCATTCATTATGAAATATTGACACAGTTTAAGAGAAAGTTTTTGTGTTCAAATTATGTAATATATTAAAAATTAGGCTAACACTAAAATGTAGATACTTGTTTTTCATTGGACAACGACGATGTACTGTTTTTTTTTTTCAGTTTTGTCTGAACAAAAACAACAGATCTACAAGTTGGTGTGAACCACGGTCCAGACCAAAGCAGCCCTAAACAGAACCATGGTCCATTCATCTGCAGTGTGGAAAATTTGGACTTTTAAACCAATTACAGGAAGTTGAATCAGGCTATTGTCATCTATGATGTAAAAGAAATAGAAATAGTGTTGTGATAAAATCTGATGCGCCTTGGTGTGCAGGTGCATCGCACAGCATTATGGGTGCAATACTGTATCTACTGTAACTGTAGATTAACCCATATATATATAAACAGAAATAACAGGAACCCGATTCTGGCAGGAAGACAGGATTTGGCACAAATTTCTTTAGTGCATTCACTCACTAAACTGCAGTGTGAAATCAAAACTACTGTGCTACATGTATTAAATGTAAAAAGATCACAAACTGTAGACTTCAGGTGTGAAAATGCAGTGAAGGTTCAGTTACTGGATAATAACTCTGGATCAGTATATTGAAAAGAAAGATGGTTTATTTCAGTTTTCTTTCTTTTCCTGAGCGTTGCTGAGTGGCAGCTTTCTAATTTAAGTAAAAGCTCGTCCCTCCGCTCGTCCCTCTGCTCATCCCTCCGTTCACGCTGACAGGCGGGTGGGCACTGTACTGTACTGTCACATTCTTTGACATTTGTGACACAGAGCCGTTTCCAACCACTCAAAATGGGCGACAGATGAGTACACGTATCTCCAGAGTAGAAAGATAGATGAATGTGAATATATATATATGTGTGTACTGTACTTCAGCTCTGGAATTTGTAAAAGAAAAGAAAAGAACCCTTTACTTCAGAAGAGGGTTGCAGTGATAGAGAGAGAAGAAAGAGAGATAGAGTGGTGTAGACAGAGATATAGAGACAGAGAGAATGAGAGAGATGGTCAGGTCTAAGTGGAAGTGAGAATAAAGTTAACAGAGTTCATGAATCAAAAGTGAGAAATAAAGAGATATATAGAGAAAGAAAGAGGGAGAGGAAGACAGAGAGAGGTGTAGACAAAGAGAGATGAAGAGAGAGAGAAAGAGAGAGTGAGAGAGATGGTTAGGTCTAAGTCAAAGTGAGAAAAGTTAGCAAAGTTAATGAACCAAGAGAAAAGACAGAGATAGAGAAAGAGAGAAAAAAAACAGAGATGGAGTGAAATAGTTGTGGTGTGGTCATGATCCAACTTCACGACCTATCTAAAGTTATTCTGAACAGTGTCCAATAGCATTCCACACATTTTTAATCAGGAATAGGTCTGATGATGCACTTTGCCATAGCGAAGTAGGGTGTGGATGAGCATTGACCTGTTAGAGTGTGTGTTGGAGTGTGTGTTCAGAAACGGTAGAGCCACTGGTTGCAGAACCTCATTACTATAAAGTCGGGCAGTCAATGTCTGAAGTGTAATGAAGACCAAAGGTAATCTGGCACCAAGCCTTCTGAACGTGTGATTTAGATGTTTTACCACCAATCACCATCACTGTATACTATTCCGAATGTATAAGAAATTCAAAATTCCCCTTTGAGCAAAACTGTGGCTGTGTTTGGCAGGGTTTAGATGTATATAGGAGGTGAATGGGATGCTGAGCAAGTTCCCATTATTACCAATTCTGAGAAAAGCACTGAAAAGCCTTCAAAACACCTCATCTGCAGTGCCTGACGTAGCAGAACCCGAGTCGTTCCTGCAGAGAGAGAGAGTGGGTGACGTTTCTGTTATGTGTCAGAGCCATTTAGAGGGTTTTCGTCTGCTGAGAACATAAAAAAAAAAAAAAAAACTTCACTTCCACATCCTGTATCTTCAGAGCGGAGGGAAGAAAAAGTGTGATTGTGAGAGCGTGAAGGATTCAGCAGAGCTCCCACACTGCCAACAACGTTCACAACCTCATGTAGACGAGCGTCAGCTGTAAAAGGTCTTACTGTCAAACCCATCCATCTCCATCCGAGAGAAAGAGAGAGAGAGAGAGAGAGAGAGAGAGAGACATCAGAAAGCCAGAGAGATGTATGACAACTTGTCATAACCTGAGGGACGAACAGTCAGTGAGAGACAGATGTTTCCATGCTGGTTGTGTTATAACTGATAACTGTATGAATAAACACAACAATACTGTACACTAACTGATGATTTATTGTATGGAAGTGATTACAATATAAGAGTGAAATGATAAGTTTAACAGGTAAATTTCTAATTCAGGTACAGCTAAAAGGACGATCGAGTATCCTGTTGAAGCCTCTAGCCTCGATACAAGATGAGATACAGTTGGAGGC